>NW_028259206.1:1200000-1800000 GCF_977971745.1 Zootermopsis nevadensis | reverse complement strand
ATTTTAGAATAATCTCGAAAAATTCAAATGAGTCTATACTCCAAACCCTTGGACTTACATTGACGTGGTTCTGAGATGAAGTTGACATATACGTTCCCTCATAGTGACTTAAGTTTTGTCTCGCAGATTCCTACAGATCGGAAGATATTAGCCTTTAAAAAATTCACTTTCGAATAATTTCGAAAAATTTAAATGTCTCTATCCTCCAAACCGTTGGACATACATTGACTTGACTCTGACATGAAGTTGACATATACGTTCCCTCAAAGTGACATAAGTTTTGTCTCTCAGATTCCTACAGATCGGGAGATATTTGCCTTTTCACAAATTAACTTTCGAATAATCTCGAAAAATTGAAATATTTCTATCCTCCAAACGCTTGGACATACATTGACTTCACTCTGACATGAAGTTGACATATACGTTCCCTCAAAGTGACAAGTTTTCTCTATCAGATTCCTACAGATCGGGAGATATTTGCCTTTTCAAATATTGACTTTCGAATAACCACGAAAAATTAAAATGTCTCCATCCTCCAAACCCTTGGAAATACATTGACTTGACTCTGACATGAAGTTTACATATACATTCCCTCAAAGTGACATAAGTTTTTTCTCTCAGATTCCTACAGATCGGGAGATATTTGCCTTTTCAAAAATTGACACTCGAATAACCTCGAAAAATTAAAATGTCTCTATTCTCCAAACCCTTGGACATACATTGACAAGACTCTGACATGAAGTTGACATATACGTTCCCTCAAATTGACATAAGTTTTGTCTCTCAGATTCCTACACATATGGAGATATTTGCCTTTTCAAAAATTGACTTTCGAATAGTCTCGGAAAATTAAAATGTTTCTATCCTCCAAACCCTTGTACATACATTGACGTGACTCTGACATGAAGTTGACATACACGTTCCCTCAAAGTGACATAAGATTTGTGTCTCAGATTCCTACAGATCGGGAGATATTTGAATTTTCAAAAATTGACTTTCGTATAATCACGAAAAATTAAAATGTCTCTATCCTCCAAACCCTTGGACATACATTGACGTGACTTTGACATGAAGTTGACATATACGTTCCCTCAACGTGACATAAGTTTTATCTCTCACATTCCTACAGATCGGAAGATATTTGCCTTTTCAAAAATTGACATTTGAATAATCTCGAAAAATTCTAATATCTCTATCCTCCAAACCCTTTTACATACTTTGACGTGACTCTGACATGAAGTTGACATATACGTTCCCTCAAAGTGACATAAGTTTTCTCTCTCAGATTCCTACAGATCTGAAGATATTTGCTCTTTCAAAAATTGACTTTCGAATAATCTCGAAAAATTAAAATATCTCTATCCTCCAAACCCTTTGACATACAGTGACGAGACTCTGACATGAAGTTGACATACACATTCCCTCAAAGTGACATAAGGTTTGTGTCTCAGATTCCTACAGATCGGGAGATATTTGCCTTTTCAAGATTTGACTTTCGAATAATCTCTAAAAATTAAAATGTGTTTATCCTCCAAACGCTTGGACATACATTGACGTGAATCTGACACGAAGTTGACATATACATTCCCTCAAAGTGACATAAGTTTTGTCTCTCAGATTCCTGCAGATCGGGAGATATTTGCCTTTTCAAAAATTGACTTTCGAAAAATATCGAAAAATTTAAATGTCTCTATCCTCCAAACCCTTGGACATACATTGACCAGACTCTGACTTGAAGTTGACATATACGTTCCCTCAAAGTGACATAAGTTTTGTGTCTCAGAATCCTACAGATCGGGAGATATTTGCCTTTCACAAATTGACTTTCGAATAATCTCTAAAAATTTAAATATTTCTATCCTCCAAACCCTTCGACATACATTGACGTGACTCTGACATGAAGTTGACATATACGTTCCCTCAAAGTGACATAAGTTTTGTCTCTCAGATTCCTACAGATCGGGAGATATTTGCCTTTTCAAAAATTGACTTTCGAATAATCTCGCAAAATTAAAATGCTTCTGTCCTCCAAACACTTGGACATACATTGACGTGAATCTGACATGAAGTTGACATATACGTTCCCTCAAAGTGACATATTGTTTGTCTCTCAGTTTGCTACAGATCGGGAGATATTTGCCTTTTCAAAAATTGACTATCAAATAATCTCGAAAAATTAAAATATCTCTTTCCTCCAACCCCTTGGACATACATTGACGTGACTCTGACATGAAGTTGACATATACGTTCCCTCAGAATGACATAAGTTTTGTCTCTCAGATTCCTACAGATCGGGAGATATTTGCCTTTTGAAAAATTCACTTTCGAATAATCTCGAAAAATTAAAATGTCTCTATCCTCCAAACCCTTGGACATACATTGACGAGACTCTGACACGAAGTTGACATATGCGTTTCCACAAAGTGGCATAAGGTTTGTCTCTCAGATGCCTACAGATCGGGAGATATTTGTCTTTTAAAAATTGACTTTCAAATAATCTCGAAAAATTAAAATGTCTCTATCGTCCAAACCCTTGGACATACATTCACGAGACTCTGACATGAAGTTGACATACGCGTTCCCTCAAAGTGACATAAGGTTTGTCTCTCAGATGCCTAAAGATCGGGAGATATTTGCCTTTTAAAAATTGACTTTCGAATAATCTCTAAAAATTAAAATGTCTCTATCGTCCAAACCCTTGGACATACATTGACGAGATTCCGACCTGAAGTTGACATATACGTTCCCTCTAAGTGACATAAGTTTCGTCTCTCAGATTCCTACAAATCGGGAGATATTTGCCTTTTAATAAATTGACTTTCGAATAATTTCGAAAAATTAAAATGTCTCTATCCTCCAAACCCTTAGAAATACATTGACGTGACTCTGGCATGAAGTTGACATATACGTTCCCTCAAAGTGACATAAGTTTTGTCTCTCAGATTCCTACACATCGGGAGTTATTTGCCTCTTCAAAAATTGACTTTCGTATAATCTCGAAAAATTAAAATGTCTCTATCCTCCAAACCCTTGGACATACATTCACCTGACTCTGACATGTAGTTAACATACACGTTCCCTCAAGGTGACATAAGGTTTGTCTCTCAGATTAACAGATCGGGAGATATTTGCCTTTAAAAAATTGACTTTCGAATAATCTCGAGAAATTAAAATGTCTCTAACCTCCAAACCCTTAGACATACATTGACGTGACTCAAACATGAAGTTGACATACATATTCCCTCAAAGTGACATAAGGTTTGTGTCTCAGAATCCTACAGATCGAGAGATATTTGCCTTTTCACAAATTGACTTTCGAATAATCTCGAAAAATTAAAATGTCTCTATCCTCCAAACCCTTGGACATACATTGACGTGACTCTGACATGAAGTTTACATATACGTTCCCTCAAAGTGACATAAGGTTTGTCTCTCAGATTAACAGTTCGGGAGATATTTGCCTTTAAAAAATTGACTTTCGAATAATTTCGAGAAATTAAAATGTCTCTAACCTCCAAACCCTTGAACATACATTGACGTGACTCTGACATGAAGTTGACATATACGTTCCCTCAAAGTGACATAAGTTTTGTCTCTCAGATTCCTACAGATCGGAAGATATTTGCCTTTTCAAAAATTGACTTTCGAATAATCTCGAGAAATCCAAATGTCTCTATCCTCCAAACCCTTGGACATACATTGACGTGACTCTGACACGAAGTTGACATATACGTTCCCTCAAATTGACATAAGTTTTGTCTCTCAGATTCCTACAGATCGGAAGATATTTGCCCTTTCAAAAATTGACTTTCGAATAATCTCGAAAAATTAAAATGTCTCTATCCTCCAAACCCTTAGACATACATTGACGTGACTCTAACATGAAGTTGACATACACGTTCCCTCAATGTGACATAAGGTTTGTGTCTCAGAATCCTACAGATCGGGAGATATTTGCCTTTTCAAAAATTGATTTTAGAATAATCTCGAAAAATTCAAATGAGTCTATACTCCAAACCCTTGGACTTACATTGACGTGGTTCTGAGATGAAGTTGACATATACGTTCCCTCATAGTGACTTAAGTTTTGTCTCGCAGATTCCTACAGATCGGAAGATATTTGACTTTAAAAAATTCACTTTCGAATAATTTCGAAAAATTTAAATGTCTCTATCCTCCAAACCGTTGGACATACATTGACTTGACTCTGACATGAAGTTGACATATACGTTCCCTCAAAGTGACATAAGTTTTGTCTCTCAGATTCCTACAGATCGGGAGATATTTGCCTTTTCACAAATTAACTTTCGAATAATCTCGAAAAATTGAAATATTTCTATCCTCCAAACGCTTGGACATACATTGACTTCACTCTGACATGAAGTTGACATATACGTTCCCTCAAAGTGACAAGTTTTCTCTATCAGATTCCTACAGATCGGGAGATATTTGCCTTTTCAAAATTGACTTTCGAATAACCACGAAAAATTAAAATGTCTCCATCCTCCAAACCCTTGGAAATACATTGACTTGACTCTGACATGAAGTTTACATATACATTCCCTCAAAGTGACATAAGTTTTTTCTCTCAGATTCCTACAGATCGGGAGATATTTGCCTTTTCAAAAATTGACACTCGAATAACCTCGAAATATTAAAATGTCTCTATTCTCCAAACCCTTGGACATACATTGACAAGACTCTGACATGAAGTTGACATATACGTTCCCTCAAATTGACATAAGTTTTGTCTCTCAGATTCCTACACATATGGAGATATTTGCCTTTTCAAAAATTGACTTTCGAATATTCTCGGAAAATTAAAATGTTTCTATCCTCCAAACCCTTGTACATACATTGACGTGACTCTGACATGAAGTTGACATACACGTTCCCTCAATGTGACATAAGATTTGTGTCTCAGATTCCTACAGATCGGGAGATATTTGAATTTTCAAAAATTGACTTTCGTATAATCACGAAAAATTAAAATGTCTCTATCCTCCAAACCCTTGGACATACATTGACGTGACTTTGACATGAAGTTGACATATACGTTCCCTCAACGTGACATAAGTTTTATCTCTCACATTCCTACAGATCGGAAGATATTTGCCTTTTCAAAAATTGACATTTGAATAATCTCGAAAAATTCAAATATCTCTATCCTCCAAAACCTTTTACATACTTTGACGTGACTCTGACATGAAGTTGACATACATATTCCCTCAAAGTGACATAAGGTTTGTGTCTCAGAATCCTACAGATCGAGAGATATTTGCCTTTTCACAAATTGACTTTCGAATAATCTCGAAAAATTAAAATGTCTCTATCCTCCAAACCCTTGGACATACATTGACGTGACTCTGACATGAAGTTGACATATACGTCCCCTCAACGTGACATAAGTTTTGTCTCTCAGATTCCTACAGATCGGGAGATATTTGCCTTTTCAAAAATTAATTTTCGAATAATCTCGAAAAATTGAAATATTTCTATCCTCCAAACCCTTGAATATACATTGACTTGACACTAACATGAAGTTGACATATACGTTCCCTCATAGTGACTTAAGTTTTGTCTCGCAGATTCCTACAGTTCTGGAGATATTTGAATTTTAAAAATTCACTTTCGAATAATCTCGAAAAATTGAAATGTCTCTATCCTCCAAACCCTAGGACATACATTGACTAGACTCTGACATGAAGTTGACATATACGTTCCCTCAAAGGGACATTAGTTTTGTCTATCAGATTCCTACAGATCGGGAGATATTTGCCTTTTCAAAAATTAACTTTCGAATAATCTCGAAAAATTTAAATGTCTCTATCCTCCAAACCCTTGGACATACATTGACTAGACTCTGACATGAAGTTGACATATACGTTCCCTCAAAGTGACATAAGTTTTGTCTCTCAGATTCCTACAGATCGGGAGATATTTGCCTTTTCAAAAATTGACTTTCGAATAATCTCGGAATATTAAAATGTTTCTATCCTCCAAACCCTTGGACATACATTGACGTGACTCTGACATGAAGTTGACGTACACGTTCCCTCAACGTGACATAAGGTTTGTGTCTCAGATTCCTACAGATCGGGAGATATTTGCCTTTTCCACAATTGACTTTCCAATAATCTCGAAAATTTTAAATGTCTCTATCTTCCAAATCCTTGGACATACATTCACCTGGCTCTGACGTGTAGTTAACATACACGTTCCCTGAAGGTGAAATAAGGTTTGTCTCTCAGATTCCTACAGATCGGGAGATATTTGCCTTTAAAAAATTGACTTTCGAATAATCTCGAGAAATTAAAATGTCTCTAACCTCCAAACCCTTTAACATACATTGACATGACTCTGACATGAAGTTGACATACGCGTTCCCTCAAAGTGACATAAGGTTTGTCTCTCAGATGCCTAAAGATCGGGAGATATTTGCCTTTTAAAAATTGACTTTCGAATAATCTCTAAAAATTAAAATGTCTCTATCGTCCAAACCCTTGGACATACATTGACGAGATTCCGACCTGAAGTTGACATATACGTTCCCTCTAAGTGACATAAGTTTCGTCTCTCAGATTCCTACAAATCGGGAGATATTTGCCTTTTAATAAATTGACTTTCGAATAATTTCGAAAAATTAAAATGTCTCTATCCTCCAAACCCTTAGAAATACATTGACGTGACTCTGGCATGAAGTTGACATATACGTTCCCTCAAAGTGACATAAGTTTTGTCTCTCAGATTCCTACACATCGGGAGTTATTTGCCTCTTCAAAAATTGACTTTCGTATAATCTCGAAAAATTAAAATGTCTCTATCCTCCAAACCCTTGGACATACATTCACCTGACTCTGACATGTAGTTAACATACACGTTCCCTCAAGGTGACATAAGGTTTGTCTCTCAGATTAACAGATCGGGAGATATTTGCCTTTAAAAAATTGACTTTCGAATAATCTCGAGAAATTAAAATGTCTCTAACCTCCAAACCCTTAGACATACATTGACGTGACTCAAACATGAAGTTGACATACATATTCCCTCAAAGTGACATAAGGTTTGTGTCTCAGAATCCTACAGATCGAGAGATATTTGCCTTTTCACAAATTGACTTTCGAATAATCTCGAAAAATTAAAATGTCTCTATCCTCCAAACCCTTGGACATACATTGACGTGACTCTGACATGAAGTTTACATATACGTTCCCTCAAAGTGACATAAGGTTTGTCTCTCAGATTAACAGTTCGGGAGATATTTGCCTTTAAAAAATTGACTTTCGAATAATTTCGAGAAATTAAAATGTCTCTAACCTCCAAACCCTTGAACATACATTGACGTGACTCTGACATGAAGTTGACATATACGTTCCCTCAAAGTGACATAAGTTTTGTCTCTCAGATTCCTACAGATCGGAAGATATTTGCCTTTTCAAAAATTGACTTTCGAATAATCTCGAGAAATCCAAATGTCTCTATCCTCCAAACCCTTGGACATACATTGACGTGACTCTGACACGAAGTTGACATATACGTTCCCTCAAATTGACATAAGTTTTGTCTCTCAGATTCCTACAGATCGGAAGATATTTGCCCTTTCAAAAATTGACTTTCGAATAATCTCGAAAAATTAAAATGTCTCTATCCTCCAAACCCTTAGACATACATTGACGTGACTCTAACATGAAGTTGACATACACGTTCCCTCAATGTGACATAAGGTTTGTGTCTCAGAATCCTACAGATCGGGAGATATTTGCCTTTTCAAAAATTGATTTTAGAATAATCTCGAAAAATTCAAATGAGTCTATACTCCAAACCCTTGGACTTACATTGACGTGGTTCTGAGATGAAGTTGACATATACGTTCCCTCATAGTGACTTAAGTTTTGTCTCGCAGATTCCTACAGATCGGAAGATATTTGACTTTAAAAAATTCACTTTCGAATAATTTCGAAAAATTTAAATGTCTCTATCCTCCAAACCGTTGGACATACATTGACTTGACTCTGACATGAAGTTGACATATACGTTCCCTCAAAGTGACATAAGTTTTGTCTCTCAGATTCCTACAGATCGGGAGATATTTGCCTTTTCACAAATTAACTTTCGAATAATCTCGAAAAATTGAAATATTTCTATCCTCCAAACGCTTGGACATACATTGACTTCACTCTGACATGAAGTTGACATATACGTTCCCTCAAAGTGACAAGTTTTCTCTATCAGATTCCTACAGATCGGGAGATATTTGCCTTTTCAAAATTGACTTTCGAATAACCACGAAAAATTAAAATGTCTCCATCCTCCAAACCCTTGGAAATACATTGACTTGACTCTGACATGAAGTTTACATATACATTCCCTCAAAGTGACATAAGTTTTTTCTCTCAGATTCCTACAGATCGGGAGATATTTGCCTTTTCAAAAATTGACACTCGAATAACCTCGAAATATTAAAATGTCTCTATTCTCCAAACCCTTGGACATACATTGACAAGACTCTGACATGAAGTTGACATATACGTTCCCTCAAATTGACATAAGTTTTGTCTCTCAGATTCCTACACATATGGAGATATTTGCCTTTTCAAAAATTGACTTTCGAATATTCTCGGAAAATTAAAATGTTTCTATCCTCCAAACCCTTGTACATACATTGACGTGACTCTGACATGAAGTTGACATACACGTTCCCTCAATGTGACATAAGATTTGTGTCTCAGATTCCTACAGATCGGGAGATATTTGAATTTTCAAAAATTGACTTTCGTATAATCACGAAAAATTAAAATGTCTCTATCCTCCAAACCCTTGGACATACATTGACGTGACTTTGACATGAAGTTGACATATACGTTCCCTCAACGTGACATAAGTTTTATCTCTCACATTCCTACAGATCGGAAGATATTTGCCTTTTCAAAAATTGACATTTGAATAATCTCGAAAAATTCAAATATCTCTATCCTCCAAAACCTTTTACATACTTTGACGTGACTCTGACATGAAGTTGACATACATATTCCCTCAAAGTGACATAAGGTTTGTGTCTCAGAATCCTACAGATCGAGAGATATTTGCCTTTTCACAAATTGACTTTCGAATAATCTCGAAAAATTAAAATGTCTCTATCCTCCAAACCCTTGGACATACATTGACGTGACTCTGACATGAAGTTGACATATACGTCCCCTCAACGTGACATAAGTTTTGTCTCTCAGATTCCTACAGATCGGGAGATATTTGCCTTTTCAAAAATTAATTTTCGAATAATCTCGAAAAATTGAAATATTTCTATCCTCCAAACCCTTGAATATACATTGACTTGACACTAACATGAAGTTGACATATACGTTCCCTCATAGTGACTTAAGTTTTGTCTCGCAGATTCCTACAGTTCTGGAGATATTTGAATTTTAAAAATTCACTTTCGAATAATCTCGAAAAATTGAAATGTCTCTATCCTCCAAACCCTAGGACATACATTGACTAGACTCTGACATGAAGTTGACATATACGTTCCCTCAAAGGGACATTAGTTTTGTCTATCAGATTCCTACAGATCGGGAGATATTTGCCTTTTCAAAAATTAACTTTCGAATAATCTCGAAAAATTTAAATGTCTCTATCCTCCAAACCCTTGGACATACATTGACTAGACTCTGACATGAAGTTGACATATACGTTCCCTCAAAGTGACATAAGTTTTGTCTCTCAGATTCCTACAGATCGGGAGATATTTGCCTTTTCAAAAATTGACTTTCGAATAATCTCGGAATATTAAAATGTTTCTATCCTCCAAACCCTTGGACATACATTGACGTGACTCTGACATGAAGTTGACGTACACGTTCCCTCAACGTGACATAAGGTTTGTGTCTCAGATTCCTACAGATCGGGAGATATTTGCCTTTTCCACAATTGACTTTCCAATAATCTCGAAAATTTTAAATGTCTCTATCTTCCAAATCCTTGGACATACATTCACCTGGCTCTGACGTGTAGTTAACATACACGTTCCCTGAAGGTGAAATAAGGTTTGTCTCTCAGATTCCTACAGATCGGGAGATATTTGCCTTTAAAAAATTGACTTTCGAATAATCTCGAGAAATTAAAATGTCTCTAACCTCCAAACCCTTTAACATACATTGACATGACTCTGACATGAAGTTGACATATACGTTCCCTCAAAGTGACATAAGTTTTGTCTCTCAGATTCCTACAGATCGGGAGATATTTGCCTTTTCAAAAATTGACCTTCGAATAATCTCGAAAGATTAAAATGTCTCTATCCTCCAAACCCTTGGATATACATTGACAAGACTCTGACATGAAGTTGACATATACGTTCCCTCAAATTGACATAAGTTTTGTCTCTCAGATTCCTACAGATCGGATGATATTTGCCCTTTCAAAAATTGACTTTCGAATAATCTCGAAAAATTAAAATATCTCTATCCTATAAACCCTTAGACATACATTGACGTGACTCTAACATGAAGTTGACATTCACGTTCCCTCAAATTGACATAAGGTTTGTGTCTCAGAATCCTACAGATCGGGAGATATTTACCTTTTCAATAATTGATTTTCGAATAATCTCGAAAAATTCAAATGAGTCTATACTCCAACCCCTTGGACTTACATTGACGTGGTTCTGACATGAAGTTGACATATACGTTCCCTCTTAGTGACTTAAGTTTTGTCTCGCAGATTCCTACACATCGGGAGATATTTGCCTTTTAAAAATTCACTTTCGAATAATCTCGAAAAATTTAAATGTCTCTATCCTCCAAACCCTTGGACATACATTGACCAGTCACTGACATGAAGTTGACAAATACATTCCCTCAAAGGGACATAAGTTTTGTCTCTCAAATTCCTACAGATCGGGAGATATTTGCCTTTTCAAAAATTGACATTTGAATAATCTCGAAAAATTAAAATGTCTCTATCCTAAAAAACCCTTAGACATTCATTGACGTGACTCTAACATGAAGTTGACATACACGTTCCCTCAAAGTGACATAAAGTTTGTGTCTCAGATTCCTATAAATCGGGAGATATTTGAATTTTCAAAAATTGACTTTCGAATAATCTCGAAAAATTTAAATGTCTCTATCCTCCAAACCCTTAGACATACATTAACAACACTCTAACATGAAGTTGACATACACGTTCCCTCAAAGTAACATAAGGTTTGTGTCTCAGATTCCTGCAGATCGGGAGATATTTGATTTTTCAAAAATTGATTTTCGAATAATCTCGAAAAATTCAAATGAGTCTATACTCCAAACCCTTGGACTTACATTAACGTGGTTCTGACATGAAGTTGATATATACGTTCCCTCAAAGTGATATAAGTTTTGTCTTTCAGATTCCTACAGATCGGGAGATATTTGCCTTTTCAAAAATTGACACTCGAATAATCTCGAAAAATTAAGATGTCTCTATCATCCAAACCCTTGGACATAAATTGACGAGACTCCGACATGAAGTTGACATATACGTTAACTCAAATTGACATAAGTTTTGTCTATCAGATTGCTAAACATCAGAAGATATTTGCCTTTTCAAAAATTGACTTCCGAATAATCTCGGAAAATTTAAAAGTTTCTATCCTCCAAACCCTTGGACATACATTGACGTGAATCTGACATGAAGTTGACATACACGTTCCCTCAAAGTGACACAAGGTTTGTGTCTCAGATTCCTAAAGAGCGGGAGATATTTGCCCTTTCCAAAATTGACTTTCGAATTATCTCGAAAAGTTTAAATATCTCTATCCTCCAAACCCTTGGACATACATTGACGTGTCTCTGACATGAAGTTGACATATACGTTCCCTCAAAGTGACATAAGTTCTGTCTCTCAGATTCATACAGATCTGGAGATATTTGCCTTTTCAAAAATTGACTTTCGAATAATCTCGAAAAATTAAAATGTCTCTATCCTCCAAACCCTTGGACATACATTCACGTGACTCTGACATGAAGTTCACATACACGTTCCCTCAAGGTGACATGCGGTTGTCTCTCAGATTCCTACAGATCGGGAGATTTTTGCATTTAAAAAATTGACTTTCGAATAAACTCGATAAATTTAAATGTCTCTATCCTCCAAACCCTTGAACATACATTGACGTGACTCTGACACGAAGTTAACGTATACGTTCCCTCAAAGTGACATAAGTTTTGTCTCTCAGATTCCTACAGATCGGGAGATATTTGCCTTTTCAAAAATTGACTTTAGAATAATCTCGAGAAATACAAATGTTTCTATCCTCCAAACCCTTGGACATACATTGACGTGACTCTGACATGAAGTTGACATTTACGTTCCCTCAAAGTGACATAATATTTGTCTCTCAGATTCCTACAGATCGGGAGATATTTGCCTTTCCAAAAATTGACTTTCAAATAATCTCGAAAAATTAAAATGTCTCTATCCTCCAAACCCTTGGACATACATTGACCAGACTCTGACATGAAGTTGACATATACGTTCCCTCATAGTGACTTAAGTTTTGTCTTGCAGATTCCTACAGATCGGGAGATATTTGCCTTTTCAAAAATTGACTTTCGAATAATATCGGAAAATTCAAATGTTTCTATCCTCCGAACCCTTGGTCATACATTGACGTGACTCTGACATGAAGTTGACATACACGTTCCCTCAAAGTGACATTAGGTTTGTGTCTCAGATTCCGACAGATCGGGAGATATTTGAATTTTCAAAAATTGACTTTCGAATAATCTCGAAAAATTAAAATGTCTCTATCCTCCAAACCCTTGGACATACATTGACGTGACTCTGACATGATGTTGACATATACGTTCCCTCAACGTGACATAAGTTTTGACTCTCAGATTCCTACAGATGGGGAGATATTTGCCTTTTCATAAATTGACATTTGAATAATCTCGAAGAATTCAAATATCTCTATCCTCCAATCCCTTGGACATACATTGACGTGACTCTGACATGAAGTTGACATATACGTTCCCTCAAAGTGACATAAGTTTTGTCTCTCAGATTCCTACAGATCGGGAGTTATTTGCCTTTTCAAAAATTGACTTTCGAAAAATCTCGAAAAATTAAAATGTCTCTATCCTCCAAACCCTTGGACATACATTCACCTGACTCTGACATGTAGTTAACATACACGTTCCATCAAAGAGACATAAGGTTTGTCTCTCAGATTCCTACAGATCGGGAGATATTTGCCTTTAAAAAATTGGCTTTCGAATAATCTCGAGAAATTAAAATGTCTGTAACCTCCAAACCCTTGAACATTCATTGAAGTGACTCTGACATGAAGTTGACATATACGTTCCCTCAAAGTGACATAAGTTTTGTCTCTCAGATTCCTACAGATCGGGAGATTTTTGCCTTTTCAAAAATTGACCTTCGAATAATCTCGAAAAATTGAAATGTCTCTAACCTCCAAACCCTTGGACATACATTGACAAGACTCTGACATGAAGTTGACATATACGTTCCCTCAAATTGACATAAGTTTTGTCTTTCAGATTCCTACAGATCGGAAGATATTTGCCCTTTCAAAAATTGACTTTCCAATAATCTCGAAAAATTGAAATGTCTCTATCCTCCAAACCCTAGGACATACATTGACTAGACTCAGACATGAAGTTGACATATACGTTCCCTCAAAGTGACATAAGTTTTGTCTCTCAGATTCCTACAGATCGGGAGATATTTGCCTTTTCCAAAATTGACTTTTCAATAATCTCGAAAATTTTAATGTCTCTATCCTCCAAATCCTTATACATACATTGACGAGACTCTGACATGAAGTTTACATATACTTTCCCTCAACGTGACATAAGTTTTGTCTCTCAGATTCCTACAGATGGGGAGACATTTGCCTTTTCATAAATTGACATTTGAATAATCTCGAAAAATTCAAATATCTCTATCCTCCAAACCCTTAGACATACATTGACGTGACTCTGACATGAAGTTGACATATACGTTCCCTCAAAGTGACATAAGTTTTGTCTCTCAGATTCCTACAGATCGGGAGTTATCTGCCTTTTCCAAAATTGACTTTCGAATAATCTCGAAAAATTAAAATGTCTCTATCCTCCAAACCCTTGGACATACATTCACCTGACTCTGACATGTAGTTAACATACACGTTCCCTCAAGGTGACATAAGGTTTGTCTCTCAGATTAACAGATCGGGAGATATTTGCCTTTAAAAAATTGACTTTCGAATAATCTCGAGAAATTAAAATGTCTCTAACTCCAAACCCTTGAACATACATTGACGTGACTCTGACACGAAGTTGACATATACGTTCGCTCAAATTGACATAAGTTTTGTCTCTCAGATTCCTACAGATCGGAAGATATTTGCCCTTTCAAAAATTGACTTTCGAATAATCTCGAAAAATTAAAATGTCTCTATCCTCCAAACCCTTAGACATACATTGACGTGACTCTAACATGAAGTTGACATACACGTTCCCTCAAAGTGACATAAGGTTTGTGTCTCAGAATCCTACAGATCGGGAGATATTTGCCTTTTCAAAAATTGATTTTCGAATAATCTCGAAAAATTCAAATGAGTCTATACTCCAAACTCTTGGACTTACATTGACGTGGTTCTGACATGAAGTTGACATATACGTTCTCTCATAGTGACTTAAGTTTTGTCTCGCAGATTCCTACAGATCGGGAGATATTTGCCTTTTAAAAATTCACTTTCGAATAATCTCGAAAAATTTAAATGTCTCTATCCTCCAAACCGTTGGACATACATTGACTTGACTCTGACATGAAGTTGACATATACGTTCCCTCAAAGTGACATAAGTTTTGTATCTCAGATTCCTACAGATCGGGAGATATTTGCCTTTTCACAAATTAACTTTCGAATAATCTCGAAAAATTGAAATATTTCTATCCTCCAAACCCTTGGACATACATTGACTTCACTCTGACATAAAGTTGACATATACGTTCCCTCAAAGTGACAAGTTTTCTCTATCAGATTCCTACAGATCGGGAGATATTTGCCTTTTCAAATAATGACTTTCGAATAACCACGAAAAATTAAAATGTTTCTATCCTCCAAACCCTTGGAAATACATTGACTTGACTCTGACATGAAGTTTACATATACATTCCCTCAAAGTGACATAAGTTTTGTCTCTCAGATTCGTACAGATCGGGAGATATTTGCCTTTTCAAAAATTGACACTCGAATAATCTCGAAAAATTAAAATGTCTCTATTCTCCAAACCCTTGGACATACATTGACAAGACTCTGACATGAAGTTGACATATACGTCCCTCAAATTGACATAAGTTTTGTCTCTCAGATTCCTACACATCGGGAGATATTTGCCTATTCAAAAATTGACTTTCGAATATTCTCGGAAAATTAAAATGTTTCTATCCTCCAAACCCTTGGACATACATTGACGTGACTCTGACATGAAGTTGACATACACGTTCCCTCAAAGTGACATAAGGTTTGTGTCTCAGATTCCTACAGATCGGGAGATATTTGAATTTTCAAAAATTGACTTTCGAATAATCACGAAAAATTAAAATGTCTCTATCCTCCAAACCCTTGGACATACATTGACGTGACTTTGACATGAAGTTGACATATGCGTTCCCTCAACGTGACATAAGTTTTATCTCTCAGATTCCTACAGATCGGGAGATATTTGCCTTTTCAAAAATTGACATTTGAATAATCTCGAAAAATTCAAATATCTCTATCCTCCAAACCCTTTTACATACTTTGACGTGACTCTGACATGAAGTTGACATATACGTTCCCTCAAAGTGACATAAGTTTTGTCTCTCAGATTCCTACAGATCTGAAGATATTTGCTCTTTCAAAAATTGACTTTCGAATAATCTCGAAAAATTAAATTTCTCTATCCTCCAAACCCTTAGACATACATTGACGTGACTCAAACATGAAGTTGACATACATATTCCCTCAAAGTGACATAAGGTTTGTGTCTCAGAATCCTACAGATCGAGAGATATTTGCCTTTTCACAAATTGACTTTCGAATAATCTCGAAAAATTAAAATGTCTCTATCCTCCAAACCCTTGGACATACATTGACGTGACTCTGACATGAAGTTGACATATACGTCCCCTCAACGTGACATAAGTTTTGTCTCTCAGATTCCTACAGATCGGGAGATATTTGCCTTTTCAAAAATTAATTTTCGAATAATCTCGAAAAATTGAAATATTTCTATCCTCCAAACCCTTGAATATACATTGATAGACACTAACATGAAGTTGACATATACGTTCCCTCATAGTGACTTAAGTTTTGTCTCGCAGATTCCTACAGTTCTGGAGATATTTGAATTTTAAAAATTCACTTTCGAATAATCTCGAAAAATTGAAATATCTCTATCCTCCAAACCCTAGGACATACATTGACTAGACTCTGACATGAAGTTGACATATACGTTCCCTCAAAGGGACATAAGTTTTGTCTATCAGATTCCTACAGATCGGGAGATATTTGCCTTTTCAAAAATTGACTTTCAAATAATCTCGAAAAATTTAAAAGTCTCTATCCTCCAAACCCTTGGACATACATTGACTAGACTCTGACATGAAGTTGACATATACGTTCCCTCAAAGTGACATAAGGTTTGTGTCTCAGATTCCTAAAGAGCGGGAGATATTTGCCCTTTCCAAAATTGACTTTCGAATAATCTCGAAAAGTTTAAATATCTCTATCCTCCAAACCCTTGGACATACATTGACGTGTCTCTGACATGAAGTTGACATATACGTTCCCTCAAAGTGACATAAGTTTTGTCTCTCAGATTCCTACAGATCGGGAGATATTTGCCTTTTCAAAAATTGACTTTCGAATAATCTCGAAAAATTTAAATGTCTCTATCCTCCAAACCCTTGGACATACATTGACGTGACTCTGACATGAAGTTGACGTACACGTTCCCTCAACGTGACATAAGGTTTGTGTCTCAGATTCCTACAGATCGGGAGATATTTGCCTTTTCCAAAATTGACTTTTCAATAATCTCGAAAAGTTTAAATATCTCTATCCTCCAAATCCTTATACATACATTGACGTGACTCTGACATGAAGTTGACATATAAGTTCCCTCAAAGTGACATAAGTTTTGTCTCTCAGATTCCTACAGATCGGGAGTTATTTGCCTTTTCAAAAATTGACTTTCGAATAATCTCGAAAAATTAAAATGTCTCTATCCTCCAAACCCTTGGACATACATTCACCTGACTCTGACATGTAGTTAACATACACGTTCCCTCAAGGTGACATAAGGTTTGCCTCTCAGATTAACAGATCGGGAGATATTTGCCTTTAAAAAATTGACTTTCGAATAATCTCGAGAAATTAAAATGTCTCTAACCTCCAAACCCTTGAACATACATTGACGTGACTCTGACATGAAGTTTACATATACGTTCCCTCAAAGTGACATAAGTTTTGTCTCTCAGATTCCTACAGATCGGGAGATATTTGCCTTTTCAAAAATTGACTTTCGAATAATCTCGAGAAATCCAAATGTCTCTATCCTCCAAACCCTTGGACATACATTGACGTGACTCTGACACGAAGTTGACATATACGTTCCCTCAAATTAACATAAGTTTTGTCTCTCAGATTCCTACAGATCGGAAGATATTTGCCCTTTCAAAAATTGACTTTCGAATAATCTCGAAAAATTAAAATGTCTCTATCCTCCAAACCCTTAGACATACATTGACGTGACTCTAACATGAAGTTGACATGCACGTTCCCTCAAAGTGACATAAGGTTTGTGTCTCAGAATCCTACAGATCGGGAGATATTTGCCTTTTCAAAAATTGATTTTCGAATAATCTCGAAAAATTCAAATGAGTCTATACTCCAAACCCTTGGACTTACATTGACGTGGTTCTGACATGAAGTTGACATATACCTTCCCTCATAGTGACTTAAGTTTTGTCTCGCAGATTCCTACAGATCGGGAGATATTTGCCTTTTAATAATTCACTTTCGAATAATCTCGAAAAATTGAAATGTCTCTATCCTCCAAACCGTTGGACATACATTGACTTGACTCTGACATGAAGTTGACATATACGTTCCCTCAAAGTGACATAAGTTTTGTCTCTCAGATTCCTACAGATCGGGAGATATTTGCCTTTTCACAAATTAACTTTCGAATAATCTCGAAAAATTAAAATATTTCTATCCTCCAAACCCTTGGACATACATTGACTTGACACTGACATGAAGTTGACATATACGTTCCCTCAAAGTGACAAGTTTTCTCTATCAGATTCCTACAGATCGGGAGATATTTGCCTTTTCAAATATTGACTTTCGAATAACAACGAAAAATTAAAATGTCTCTATCCTCCAAACCCTTTGAAATACATTGACTTGACTCTGACATGAAGTTTACATATACATTCCCTCAAAGTGACATAAGTTTTGTCTCTCAGATTCCTACAGATCGGGAGATATTTGCCTTTTCAAAAATTGACACTCGAATAATCTCGAAAAATTAAAATGTCTCTATTCTCCAAACCCTTGGACATACATTGACAAGACTCTGACATGAAGTTGACATATGCGTTCCCTCAAATTGACATAAGTTTTGTCTCTCAGATTCCTACACATCGGGAGATATTTGCCTTTTCAAAAATTGACTTTCGAATATTCTCGGAAAATTAAAATGTTTCTATCCTCCAAACCCTTGGACATACATTGACGTGACTCTGACATGAAGTTGACATACACGTTCCCTCAAAGTGTCAGAAGGTTTGTGTCTCAGATTCCTACAGATCGGGAGATATTTGAATTTTCAAAAATTGACTTTCAAATAATCACGAAAAATTAAAATGTCTCTATCCTCCAAACCCTTGGACATACATTGACGTGACTTTGACATGAAGTTGACATATACGTTCCTTCAACGTGACATAAGTTTTATCTCTCAGATTCCTACAGATCGGGAGATATTTGCCTTTTCAAAAATTGAAATTTGAATAATCTCGAAAAATTCAAATATCTCTATCCTCCAAACCCTTTTACATACTTTGACGTGACTCTGATATGAAGTTGACATATACGTTCCCTCAAAGTGACATAAGTTTTGTCTCTCAGATTCCTACAGATCTGAAGATATTTGCTCTTTCAAAAATTGACTTTCGATTAATCTCGGAAAATTAAAATGTTTTTATCCTCCGAACCCTTGGACATACATTGACGTGACTCTGACATGAAGTTGACATATACGTTCCCTCAAAGTGACATAAGTTTTGTCTTTCAGATTCCTACAGATCGGATGATATTTACCCTTTCAAAAATTGACTTTCGAATAAACTCGAAAAATTAAAATGTCTCTATCCTCCAAACCCTTAGACATTCATTGGCATGACTATAACATGAAGTTGACATACACATTCCCTCAAAGTGACGTAAGGTTTGTGTCTCAGATTCCTACAGATCGGGAGATATTTGAATTTTCACAAATTGACTTTCGAATAATCTCGAAAAATTAAAATGTCTCTATCTTCCAAACCCTTGGACATACATTGACGTGACTCAGACATGAAGTTGGCATATACGTCCCCTCAACGTGACATAAGTTTTGTCTCTCAGATTCCTACAGATCGGGAGATATTTGCCTTTTCAAAAATTAATTTTCCAATAATCTCGAAAAATTGAAATATTTCTATCCTCCAAACCCTTGAATATACATTGACTTGACACAAACATGAAGTTGACATATACGTTCCCTCATAGTGACTTAAGTTTTGTCTCGCAGATTCGTACAGTTCGGGAGATATTTGAATTTTAAAAATTCACTTTCGAATAATCTCGAAAAATTGAAATGTCTCTATCCTCCAAACCCTAGGACATACATTGACTAGACTCTGACATGAAGTTGACATATACGTTCCCTCAAAGGGACATAAGTTTTGTCTATCAGATTCCTACAGATCTGGAGATATTTGCCTTTTCAAAAATTGACTTTCGAATAATCTCGAAAAATTTAAATGTCTCTATCCTCCAAACCCTTGGACATACATTGACGTGACTCTGACATGAAGTTGACGTACACGTTCCCTCAACGTGACATAAGGTTTGTGTCTCAGATTCCTAGAGATCGGGAGATATTTGCCTTTTCAAAAATTGACTTTTCAATAATCTCGAAAATTTTAATGTCTCTATCCTCCAAATCCTTATACATACATTGACGAGACTCTGACATGAAGTTGACATATACTTTCCCTCAACGTGACATAAGTTTTGTCTCTCAGATTCCTACAGATGGGGAGACATTTGCCTTTTCATAAATTGACACTCGAATAATCTCGAAAAATTAAAATGTCTCTATTCTCCAAACCCTTGGACATACATTGACAAGACTCAGACATGAAGTTGACATATACATTCCCTCAAAGTGACATAAGTTTTGTCTCTCAGATTCCTACAGATCGGGAGATATTTACCTTTTCAAAAATTGACACTCGAATAATCTCGAAAAATTAAAATGTCTCTATTCTCCAAACCCTTGGACATACATTGACAAGACTCAGACATGAAGTTGACATATACGTTCCATCAAATTGACATAAGTTTTGTCTCTCAGATTCCTACAGATCGGGAGATATTTACCTTTTCAAAAATTGACACTCGAATAATCTCGAAAAATTAAAATGTCTCTATTCTCCAAACCCTTGGACATACATTGACAAGACTCAGACATGAAGTTGACATATACGTTCCATCAAATTGACATAAGTTTTGTCTCTCAGATTCCTACACATCGGGAGATATTTGCCTTTTCAAAAATTGACTTTCGAATATTCTCGGAAAATTAAAATGTTTCTATCCTCCAAACCCTTGGACATACATTGACGTGACTCTGACATGAAGTTGACATACACGTTCCCTCAAAGTGACATAAGGTTTGTGTCTCAGATTCCTACAGGTCGGGAGATATTTGAATTTTCAAAAATTGACTTTCAAATAATCACGAAAAATTAAAATGTCTCTATCCTCCAAACCCTTGGACATACATTGACGTGACTTTGACATGAAGTTGACATATACTTTCCCTCAACGTGACATAAGTTTTGTCTCTCAGATTCCTACGGATCGGGAGATATTTGCCTTTTCAAAAATTGACATTTGAATAATCTCGAAAAATTCAAATATCTCTATCCTCCAAACCCTTTTACATACTTTGACGTGACTCTGACATGAAGTTGACATATACGTTCCCTCAAAGTGACATAAGTTTTGTCTCTCAGATTCCTACAGATCTGAAGATATTTGCTCTTTCAAAAATTGACTTTCGAATAATCTCGAAAAATTAAAATGTCTCTATCCTCCAAACCCTTAGACATACATTGACGTGACTCAAACATGAAGTTGACATACATATTCCCTCAAAGTGACATAAGGTTTGTGTCTCAGTATCCTACAGATCGAAAGATATTTGCCTTTTCACAAATTGACTTTCGAATAATGTCGAAAAATTAAAATGTCTCTATCCTCCAAACCCTTGGACATACATTGACGTGACTCTGACATGAAGTTGACATATACGTCCCCTCAACGTGACATAAGTTTTGTCTCTCAGATTCCTACAGATCGGGAGATATTTGCCTTTTCAAAAATTAATTTTCGAATAATCTCGAAAAATTGAAATATTTCTATCCTCCAAACCCTTGAATATACATTGACTTGACACTAACATGAAGTTGACATATACGTTCCCTCATAGTGACTTAAGTTTTGTCTCGCAGATTCCGACAGTTCTGGAGATATTTGAATTTTAAAAATTCACTTTCGAATAATCTCGAAAAATTGAAATGTCTCTATCCTCCAAACTCTAGGACATACATTGACTAGACTCTGACATGAAGTTGACATATACGTTCCCTCAAAGGGACATAAGTTTTGTCTATCAGATTCCTACAGATCGGGAGATATTTGCCTTTTCAAAAATTTTACTTTCGAATAATCTCGAAAAATTAAAATGTCTCTATCCTCCAAACCCTTGGACATACATTCAATAGACTCTGACATGAAGTTGACATATAAGTTCCCTCAAAGTCATATAAGTTTTGTCTCTCAGATTCCTACAGATCGGGAGATATTTGCCTTTTCAAAAATTGACACTCGAATAATCTAGAAAAATTAAGATGTCTCTATCCTCCAAACCATTGGACATACATTGACGTGACTCTGACATGAAGTTGACATATACGTTCCCTCAAATTGACATAAGTTTTGTACCTCAGATTCCTACGCATCGGGAGATATTTGCCTTTTCAAAAATTGACTTCAGAATAATCTCGGAAAATTCAAATGTTTCTATCCTCCAAACCCTTGGACATACATTGACAAGACTCTGACATGAAGTTGACGTACACGTTCCCTCAACGTGACATAAGGTTAGTGTCACAGATTCCTACTGATCGGGAGATATTTGCCTTTTCCAAAATTGTCTTTCCAATAATCTCGAAAATTTTAAATGTCTCTATCCTCCAAACCCTTGGACATACATTGACGAGACTCTGACATGAAGTTGACATATACTTTCCCTCAACGTGACATAAGTTTTGTCTCTCAGATTCCTACAGATGGGGAGATATTTGCCTTTTCATAAATTGACATTTGAATAATCTCGAAAAATTCAAATATCTCTATCCTCCAAACCCTTGGACATATATTGACGTGACTCTGACATGAAGTTGACATATACGTTCCCTCAAAGTGACATAAGTTTTGTCTCTCAGATTCCTACAGATCGGGATTTATTTGCCTTTTCAAAAATTGGCTTTCGAATAATCTCGAAAAATTAAAATGTCTCTATCCTCCAAACCCTTGGACATACACTCACCTCACTCTGACATGTAGTTAACATACACGTTCCCTCAAGGTGACATAAGGTTTGTCTCTCAGATTCCTACAGGTCGGGAGATATTTGCCTTTAAAAAATTGACTTTCGAATAATCTCGAGAAATTTAAATGTCTCTAACCTCCAAACCCTTGAACATACATTGACGTGACTCTGACATGAAGTTGACATATATGTTCCCTCAAAGTGACAAAAGTTTTGTCTCTCAGATTCCTACAGATCGAGAGATATTTGCCTTTTCAAAAATTGACTTTCGAATAATCTCGAGAAATCCAAATGTCTCTATCCTCCAAACCCTTGGACATACATTGACGTGACTCTGACACAAAGTTGACATATACTTTCCCTCAAAGTGACATAAGGTTTGTCTTTCAGATACGTACAGATCGGGAGATATTTGCCTTTTCAAAAATTGACCTTCTTATAATCTCGAAAAATTAAAATGTCTCTATCCTCCAAAACCTTGGACATACATTGGCAAGACTCTGACATGACGTTGACATATACGTTCCCTCAAATTGACATAAGTTTTGTCTCTCAGATTCCTACAGATCGGAAGATATTTGACCTTTCAAAAATTGACTTTCGAATAATCTCGAAAAATTAAAATGTCTCTATCCTCCAAACCCTTGGACATACATTGACCAGACTCTGACATCAAGTTGACATATACATTCCCTCAAAGGGACATAAGTTTTGTCTCTCAGATTCCTACAGATCGGTAGATTTTTGCCTTTTCAAAAATTGACTTTCGAATATTCTAGAAAAATTAAAATGTTTCTATCCTCCGAACCCTTGGACATACATTAACAAGACTCTGACATGAAGTTGACATATACGTTCCCTCAAAGTGACATATGTTTTGTCTTTCAGATTCCTACAGATCGGATGATATTTGCCCTTTCAAGAATTGACTTTCGAATAAACTCGAAAAATTAAAATGTCTCTATCCTCCAAACCCTTAGACATTCATTGACGTGACTCGGACATGAAGTTGACATATACGTTCCCTCAAAGTGACATACGTTTTGTCTTTCAGATTCCTACAGATCGGATGATATTTGCCCTTTCAAAAATTGACTTTCGAATAAACTCGAAAAATTAAAATGTCTCTATCCTCCAAACCCTTGGACATACATTGAATAGACTCTAACATGAAGTTGACATACACGATCCCTCAAAGTGACATAAGGTTTGTGTCTCAGATTGCTACAGATCGGGAGATATTTGCCTTTTCAAAAATTGACATTTGAATAATCTCGAAAAATTAAAATGTCTCTATCCTCCAAACCCTTAGACATACATTGACGTGACTCTAACATGAAGTTGACATACACGTTCCCTCATAGTGACATAAGGTTTGTTTCTCAGATTCCTACAGATCGGGAGATATTTGCCTTTTCAAAAATTGATTTTCGAATAATCTCGAAAAATTGAAATATTTCTATCCTCCAAACCCTTGAATATACATTAACTTGACTCTGACATGAAGTTGACATATACGTTCCCTCATAGTGACTTAAGTTTTGTCTCGCAAATTCCTACAGATCGGGAGATATTTGAATTTTAAAAATTCACTTTCGAATAATCTCGAAAAATTTAAATGTCTCTATCCTCCAAACCCTTGGACATACATTGACTAGACTCTGACATGAAGTTGACATATACGTTCCCTCAAAGGGACATAAGTTTTGTCTCTCAGATTCCTACTGATCGGGAGATATTTGCCTTTACAAAAATTGACTTTCGAATAATCTCGAAAAATTTAAATGTCTCTATCCTCCAAACCCTTGGACATACATTGACTAGACTCTGACATAAAGTTGACATATACGTTCCCTCAAAGTGACATAAGTTTTGTCTCTCAGATTCCTACAGATCGGGAGATATTTGCCTTTTCAAATATTTTACTTTCGAATAATCTCGAAAAATTAAAATGTCTCTATCCTCCAAACCCTTGGACATACATTGAATAGACTCTGACATGAAGTTGACATATAAGTTCCCTCAAAGTGATATAAGTTTTGTCTTTCAGATTCCTACAGATCGGGAGATATTTGCCTTTTCAAAAATTGACACTCGAATAATCTAGAAAAATTAAGATGTCTCTATCCTCCAAACCCTTGGACATACATTGAATAGACTCTGACATGAAGTTGACATATAAGTTCCCTCAAAGTGATATAAGTTTTGTCTTTCAGATTCCTACAGATCGGGAGATATTTGCCTTTTCCAAAATTGACTTTCCAATAATCTCGAAAATTTTAAATGTCCCTATCCTCCAAATCCTTGGACATACATTGACGAGACTCTGACATGAAGTTGACATATACTTTCCCTCAACGTGACATAAGTTTTGTCTCTCAGATTCCTACAGATCGGGAGATATTTGCCTTTTAAAAAATTGACTTTCGATTAATCTCGGAAAATTAAAATGTTTTTATCCTCCGAACCCTTGGACATACATTGACGTGACTCTGACATGAAGTTGACATATACGTTCCCTCAAAGTGACATAAGTTTTGTCTTTCAGATTCCTACAGATCGGATGATATTTGCCCTTTCAAAAATTGACTTTCGAATAAACTCGAAAAATTAAAATGTCTCTATCCTCCAAACCCTTAGACATTCATTGGCATGACTATAACATGAAGTTGACATACACATTCCCTCAAAGTGACGTAAGGTTTGTGTCTCAGATTCCTACAGATCGGGAGATATTTGAATTTTCACAAATTGACTTTCGAATAATCTCGAAAAATTAAAATGTCTCTATCATCCAAACCCTTGGACATACATTGACGTGACTCTGACATGAAGTTGGCATATACGTCCCCTCAACGTGACATAAGTTTTGTCTCTCAGATTCCTACAGATCGGGAGATATTTGCCTTTTCAAAAATTAATTTTCCAATAATCTCGAAAAATTGAAATATTTCTATCCTCCAAACCCTTGAATATACATTGACTTGACACAAACATGAAGTTGACATATACGTTCCCTCATAGTGACTTAAGTTTTGTCTCGCAGATTCGTACAGTTCGGGAGATATTTGAATTTTAAAAATTCACTTTCGAATAATCTCGAAAAATTGAAATGTCTCTATTCTCCAAACCCTTGGACATACATTGACAAGACTCAGACATGAAGTTGACATATACGTTCCATCAAATTGACATAAGTTTTGTCTCTCAGATTCCTACACATCGGGAGATATTTGCCTTTTCAAAAATTGACTTTCGAATATTCTCGGAAAATTAAAATGTTTCTATCCTCCAAACCCTTGGACATACATTGACGTGACTCTGACATGAAGTTGACATACACGTTCCCTCAAAGTGACATAAGGTTTGTGTCTCAGATTCCTACAGCTCGGGAGATATTTGAATTTTCAAAAATTGACTTTCAAATAATCACGAAAAATTAAAATGTCTCTATCCTCCAAACCCTTGGACATACATTGACGTGACTTTGACATGAAGTTGACATATACTTTCCCTCAACGTGACATAAGTTTTGTCTCTCAGATTCCTACGGATCGGGAGATATTTGCCTTTTCAAAAATTGACATTTGAATAATCTCGAAAAATTCAAATATCTCTATCCTCCAAACCCTTTTACATACTTTGACGTGACTCTGACATGAAGTTGACATATACGTTCCCTCAAAGTGACATAAGTTTTGTCTCTCAGATTCCTACAGATCTGAAGATATTTGCTCTTTCAAAAATTGACTTTCGAATAATCTCGAAAAATTAAAATGTCTCTATCCTCCAAACCCTTAGACATACATTGACGTGACTCAAACATGAAGTTTACATACATATTCCCTCAAAGTGACATAAGGTTTGTGTCTCAGTATCCTACAGATCGAGAGATATTTGCCTTTTCACAAATTGACTTTCGAATAATGTCGAAAAATTAAAATGTCTCTATCCTCCAAACCCTTGGACATACATTGACGTGACTCTGACATGAAGTTGACATATACGTCCCCTCAACGTGACATAAGTTTTGTCTCTCAGATTCCTACAGATCGGGAGATATTTGCCTTTTCAAAAATTAATTTTCGAATAATCTCGAAAAATTGAAATATTTCTATCCTCCAAACCCTTGAATATACATTGAATTGACACTAACATGAAGTTGACATATACGTTCCCTCATAGTGACTTAAGTTTTGTCTCGCAGATTCCGACAGTTCTGGAGATATTTGAATTTTAAAAATTCACTTTCGAATAATCTCGAAAAATTGAAATGTCTCTATCCTCCAAACTCTAGGACATACATTGACTAGACTCTGACATGAAGTTGACATATACGTTCCCTCAAAGGGACATAAGTTTTGTCTATCAGATTCCTACAGATCGGGAGATATTTGCCTTTTCAAAAATTTTACTTTCGAATAATCTCGAAAAATTAAAATGTCTCTATCCTCCAAACCCTTGGACATACATTCAATAGACTCTGACATGAAGTTGACATATAAGTTCCCTCAAAGTCATATAAGTTTTGTCTCTCAGATTCCTACAGATCGGGAGATATTTGCCTTTTCAAAAATTGACACTCGAAAAATCTAGAAAAATTAAGATGTCTCTATCCTCCAAACCATTGGACATACATTGACGTGACTCTGACATGAAGTTGACATATACGTTCCCTCAAATTGACATAAGTTTTGTACTTCAGATTCCTACGCATCGGGAGATATTTGCCTTTTCAAAAATTGACTTCCGAATAATCTCGGAAAATTCAAATGTTTCTATCCTCCAAACCCTTGGACATACATTGACAAGACTCTGACATGAAGTTGACGTACACGTTCCCTCAACGTGACATAAGGTTAGTGTCACAGATTCCTACAGATCGGGAGATATTTGCCTTTTCCAAAATTGTCTTTCCAATAATCTCGAAAATTTTAAATGTCTCTATCCTCCAAACCCTTGGACATACATTGACGAGACTCTGACATGAAGTTGACATATACTTTCCCTCAACGTGACATAAGTTTTGTCTCTCAGATTCCTACAGATGGGGAGATATTTGCCTTTTCATAAATTGACATTTGAATAATCTCGAAAAATTCAAATATCTCTATCCTCCAAACCCTTGGACATACATTGACGTGACTCTGACATGAAGTTGACATATACGTTCCCTCAAAGTGACATAAGTTTTGTCTCTCAGATTCCTACAGATCGGGATTTATTTGCCTTTTCAAAAATTGGCTTTCGAATAATCTCGAAAAATTAAAATGTCTCTATCCTCCAAACCCTTGGACATACACTCACCTGACTCTGACATGTAGTTAACATACACGTTCCCTCAAGGTGACATAAGGTTTGTCTCTCAGATTCCTACAGGTCGGGAGATATTTGCCTTTAAAAAATTGACTTTCGAATAATCTCGAGAAATTTAAATGTCTCTAACCTCCAAACCCTTGAACATACATTGACGTGACTCTGACATGAAGTTGACATATATGTTCCCTCAAAGTGACATAAGTTTTGTCTCTCAGATTCCTACAGATCGAGAGATATTTGCCTTTTCAAAAATTGACTTTCGAATAATCTCGAGAAATCCAAATGTCTCTATCCTCCAAACCCTTGGACATACATTGACGTGACTCTGACACGAAGTTGACATATACTTTCCCTCAAAGTGACATAAGGTTTGTCTTTCAGATACGTACAGATCGGGAGATATTTGCCTTTTCAAAAATTGACCTTCTTATAATCTCGAAAAATTAAAATGTCTCTATCCTCCAAACCCTTGGACATACATTGGCAAGACTCTGACATGACGTTGACATATACGTTCCCTCAAATTGACATAAGTTTTGTCTCTCAGATTCCTACAGATCGGAAGATATTTGACCGTTCAAAAATTGACTTTCGAATAATCTCGAAAAATTAAAATGTCTCTATCCTCCAAACCCTTGGACATACATTGACCAGACTCTGACATCAAGTTGACATATATATTCCCTCAAAGGGACATAAGTTTTGTCTCTCAGATTCCTACAGATCGGTAGATTTTTGCCTTTTCAAAAATTGACTTTCGAATATTCTAGAAAAATTAAAATGTTTCTATCCTCCGAACCCTTGGACATACATTAACAAGACTCTGACATGAAGTTGACATATACGTTCCCTCAAAGTGACATATGTTTTGTCTATCAGATTCCTACAGATCGGATGATATTTGCCCTTTCAAGAATTGACTTTCGAATAAACTCGAAAAATTAAAATGTCTCTATCCTCCAAACCCTTAGACATTCATTGACGTGACTCGGACATGAAGTTGACATATACGTTCCCTCAAAGTGACATACGTTTTGTCTTTCAGATTCCTACAGATCGGATGATATTTGCCCTTTCAAAAATTGACTTTCGAATAAACTCGAAAAATTAAAATGTCTCTATCCTCCAAACCCTTGGACATACATTGAATAGACTCTAACATGAAGTTGACATACACGATCCCTCAAAGAGACATAAGGTTTGTGTCTCAGATTGCTACAGATCGGGAGATATTTGAATTTTCACAAATTGACTTTCGAATAATCTCGAAAAATTTAAATGTCTCTATCCTCCAAACCCTTGGACATACATTGACGTGACTCTGACATGAAGTTGACATATACGTTCCCTCAACGTGACATCAGTTTTGTCTCTCAGATTCCTACAGATCGGGAGTTATTTGCCTTTTCAAAAATTGACTTTCGAATAATCTCGAAAAATTAAAATGTCTCTATCCTCCAAACCCTTGGACATACATTCACCTGACTCTGACATGTAGTTAACATACACGTTCCCTCAAGGTGACATAAGGTTTGTCTCTCAGATTCCTACAGATCGGGAGATATTTGCCTTTAAAAAATTGACTTTAGAATAATCTCGAGAAATTAAAATGTCTCTAACCTCCAAACCCTTGAACATACATTGACATGACTCTGACATGAAGTTGACATATACGTTCCTTCAAAGTGACATAAGTTTTGTCTCTCAGATTCCTACAGATCGGGAGATATTTGCCTTTTCAAAAATTGACTTTCGAATAATCTCGAGAAATCCAAATGTCTTTATCCTCCAAACCCTTGGACATACATTGACGTGACTCTGACATGAAGTTGACATATACGTTCCCTCAAAGCGACATAAGTTTTGTCTCTCAAATTCCTACAGATCTGGAGATATTTGCCTTTTCAAAAATTGACTTTCGAATAATCTCGACAAAATAAATGTCTCTATCCTCCAAACCCTTGGACATACATTGACGTGACTCTGACATGAAGTTGACATATACGTTCCCTCAAAGTGACATCAGTTTTTGTCTCTCAGATTCATACAGATCGGAAGATATTTGCCATTTCACTAATTGACTTTGGAATAATGTCGAAAAATTGAAATGTCTCTATCCTCCAAACCCTTGGACATACATTGACCAGTCTCTGACATGAAGTTGACATATACATTCCCTCAAAGGAACATAAGTTTTGTCTCTCAGATTCCTACAGATCGGGAGATATTTGCCTTTTCAAAAATTGACTTTCCAATAATCTAAAAAATTAAAATGTTTCTATCCTCCGAACCCTTGGACATACATTGACATGACTCTGACATGAAATTGACATACACGTTCCCTCAAAGTGACATAAGGTTTGTGTCTCAGATTCCTACAGATCGGGAGATATTTGAATTTTCAAAAATTGACTTTCGAATAATCTCGAAAAATTCAAATATCTCTATCCTCCAAACCCTTGGACATACTTTGACGTGACTCAGACATGAAGTTGACATATACGTTCCCTCAAAGTGACATAAGTTTTGTCTCTCAGATTCCTACAGATCGGAAGATATTTGCCCTTTCATAAATTGACTTTCGAATAATCTCGAAAAATTCAAATGTGTCTATCCTCCAAACCCTTAGACATTCATTGACGTGACTCTAACATGAAGTTGACATACACGTTCCCTCAAAGTGACATAAGGTTTGTGTCTCAGATTCCTACAGATCGGGAGATATTTGAATTTTCAAAAATTGACTTTCGAATAATCTCGAAAAATTAAAATGTCTCTATCCTCCAAACCCTTAGAAATACATTAACAACACTCTAACATGAAGTTGACATACACGTTCCCTCAAAGTGACATAAGGTTTGTGTCTCAGATTCCTGCAGATCGGGAGATATTTGCTTTTTCAAAAATTGATTTTCGAATAATCTCGAAAAATTCAAATGAGTCTATACACCAAACCCTTGGACTTACATTAACGTGGTTCTGAAATGAAGTTGATATATACGTTCCCTCAAAGTGATATAAGTTTTGTCTTTCAGATTCCTACAGATCGGGAGATATTTGCCTTTTCAAAAATTGACACTCGAATAATCTCGAAAAATTAAGATGTCTCTATCATCCAAACCCTTGGACATACATTGACGAGACTCCGACATGAAGTTGACATATACGTTCCCTCAAATTGACATAAGTTTTGTCTCTCAGATTCCTACAGATCGGGAGATATTTGCTTTTCCAAAAATTGACTTTCAAATAATCTCGAAAAATTGAAATGTCTCTATCCTCCAAACCCTTGGACATACATTGACCAGACTCTGACATGAAGTTGACATATACGTTCCCTCATAGCGACTTAAGTTTTGTCTTGCAGATTCCTACAGATCGGGAGATATTTGCTTTTTTAAAAATTGACTTTCGAATAAACTCGGAAAATTCAAATGTTTCTATCCTCCGAACCCTTGGTCATACATTGACGTGACTCTGACATGAAGTTAACATACACGTTCCCTCAAAGTGACAAAAGGCTTGTGTCTCAGATTCCTACAGATCGGGAGATATTTGAATTTTCAAAAATTGACTTTCGAATAATCTCGAAAAATTAAAATGTCTCTATCCTCCAAACCCTTGGACATACATTGACGTGACTCTGACATGAAGTTGACATATACGTTCCCTCAACGTGACATAAGTTTTTTCTCTCAGATTCCTACAGATGGGGAGATATTTGCCTTTTCATAAATTGACATTTGAATAATCTCGAAAAATTCAAATATCTCTATCCTCCAAACCCTTGGACATACATTGACGTGACTCTGACATGAAGTTGACATATACGTTCCCTCAACGTGACATAAGTTTTGTCTCTCAGATTCCTACAGATGGGGAGATATTTGCCTTTCCAAAAATTTTACTTTCGAATAATCTCGAAAAATTAAAATGTCTTTATCCTCCAAACCCTTGGACATACATTGAATAGACTCTGACATGAAGTTGACATATAAGTTCCCTCAAAGTGATATAAGTTTTGTCTTTCAGATTCCTACAGATCGGGATATATTTGCCTTTTCAAAAATTGACACTCGAATAATCTAGAAAAATTAAGATGTCTCTATCCTCCAAACCCTTGGATATACATTGAATAGACTCTGACATGAAGTTGACATATAAGTTCCCTCAAAGTGATATAAGTTTTGTCTTTGAGATTCCTACAGATCGGGAGATATTTGCCTTTTCCAAAATTTACTTTCCAATAATCTCGAAAATTTTAAATGTCCCTATCCTCCAAATCCTTGGACATACATTGACGAGACTCTGACATGAAGTTGACATATACTTTCCCTCAACGTGACATAAGTTTTGTCTCTCAGATTCCTACAGATCGGGAGTTATTTGCCTTTTCAAAAATTGACTTTCGAATAATCTCGAAAAATTAAAATGTCTCTATCCTCCAAACCCTTGGACATACATTCACCTGACTCTGACATGTAGTTAACATACACGTTCCCTCAAGGTGACATAAGGTTTGTCTCTCAGATTCCTACAGATCGGGAGATATTTGCCTTTAAAAAATTGACTTTAGAATAATCTCGAGAAATTAAAATGTCTCTAACCTCCAAACCCTTGAACATACATTGACATGACTCTGACATGAAGTTGACATATACGTTCCCTCAAAGTGACATAAGTTTTGTCTCTCAGATTGATACAGATCGGGAGATATTTGCCTTTTCAAAAATTGACTTTCGAATAATCTCGAGAAATCCTAATGTCTTTATCCTCCAAACCCTTGGACATACATTGACGTGACTCTGACATGAAGTTGACATATACGTTCCCTCAAAGCGACATAAGTTTTGTCTCTCAAATTCCTACAGATCTGGAGATATTTGCCTTTTCAAAAATTGACTTTCGAATAATCTCGACAAAATAAATGTCTCTATCCTCCAAACCCTTGGACATACATTGACGTGACTCTGACATGAAGTTGACATATACGTTCCCTCAAAGTGACATAAGTTTTTGTCTCTCAGATTCATACAGATCGGGAGATATTTGCCATTTCACTAATTGACTTTGGAATAATCTCGAAAAATTGAAATGTCTCTATCCTCCAAACCCTTGGACATACATTGACCAGTCTCTGACATGAAGTTGACATATACATTCCCTCAAAGGAACATAAGTTTTGTCTCTCAGATTCCTACAGATCGGGAGATATTTGCCTTTTAAAAAATTGACTTTCCAATAATCTAAAAAATTAAAATGTTTCTATCCTCCGAACCCTTGGACATACATTGACATGACTCTGACATGAAGTTGACATACACGTTCCCTCAAAGTGACATAAGGTTTGCGTCTCAGATTCCTACAGATCGGGAGATATTTGAATTTTCAAAAATTGACTTTCGAATAATCTCGAAGAATTCAAATATCTCTATCCTCCAAACCCTTGGACATACTTTGACGTGACTCAGACATGAAGTTAACATATACGTTCCCTCAAAGTGACATAAGTTTTGTCTCTCAGATTCCTACAGATCGGAAGATATTTGCCCTTTCATAAATTGACTTTCGAATAATCTCGAAAAATTCAAATGTGTCTATCCTCCAAACCCTTAGACATTCATTGACGTGACTCTAACATGAAGTTGACATACACGTTCCCTCAAAGTGACATAAGGTTTGTGTCTCAGATTCCTACAGATCGGGAGATATTTGAATTTTCAAAAATTGACTTTCGAATAATCTCGAAAAATTAAAATGTCTCTATCCTCCAAACCCTTGGACATACATTCACCTGACTCTGACATGTAGTTAACATACACGTTCCCTCAAGGTGACATCAGGTTTGTCTCTCAGATTAACAGATCGGGAGATATTTGCCTTTAAAAAATTGACTTTCGAATAATCTCGAGAAATTAAAATGTCTCTATCCTCCAAACCCTTGGACATACATTGACGTGACTCTGACATGAAGTTGACATATACGTTCCCTCAAAGTGTCATAAGGTTTGTCTCTCAGATTCCTACAGATCGGGAGATATTTGCCTTTAAAAAATTGACTTTGGAATAATCTCGAGAAATTAAAATGTCTGTAACCTCCAAACCCTTGAACATACATTGACGTGACTCTGACATGAAGTTGACATATACGTTCCCTCAAAGTGACATAAGGTTTGTCTTTCAGATTCCTACAGATCGGGAGATATTTGCCTTTTCAAAAATTGACCTTCGAATAATCTCGAAAAATTAAAATGTCTCTATCCTCCAAACCCTTAGACATACATTGACGTGACTCTAAAATGAAGTTGACATACACGTTCCCTCAAAGTGACAGAAGTTTTGTCTCTCAGATTCCTACAGATCGGGAGATATTTGCCTTTTCAAAAATTGATTTTCGAATAATCTCGAAAAATTCAAATGAGTCTATACTACAAACCCTTGGACTTACATTGACGTGGTTCTGACATGAAGTTGACATTTACGTTCCCTCATAGTGACTTAAGTTTTGTCTCGCAGATTCCTACAGATCGGGAGATATTTGATTTTTAAAAATTCACTTTCGAATAATTTCGAAAAATTGAAATGTCTGTAGCCTCCAAACTCTTGGACATACATTGACGTGAATCTGACTTGAAGTTGACATATACGTTCCCTCAAAGTGACATAAGTTTTGTCTCTCAGATTCCTACAGATCGGAAGATATTTGCCCTTTCAAAAATTGACTTTCGAATAATCTCGAAAAATTCAAATGTGTCTATCCTCCAAACCCTTAGACATTCATTGACGTGACTCTAACATGAAGTTGACATACACGTTCCCTCAAATTGACATAAGTTTTGTACCTCAGATTCCTACGCATCGGGAGATATTTGCCTTTTCAAAAATTGACTTCCGAATAATCTCGGAAAATTCAAATGTTTCTATCCTCCAAACCCTTGGACATACATTGACAAGACTCTGACATGAAGTTGACGTACACGTTCCCTCAACGTGACATAAGGTTAGTGTCACAGATTCCTACAGATCGGGAGATATTTGCCTTTTCCAAAATTGTCTTTCCAATAATCTCGAAAATTTTAAATGTCTCTATCCTCCAAACCCTTGGACATACATTGACGAGACTCTGACATGAAGTTGACATATACTTTCCCTCAACGTGACATAAGTTTTGTCTCTCAGATTCCTACAGATGGAGAGATATTTGCCTTTCCATAAATTGACATTTGAATAATCTCGAAAAATTCAAATATCTCTATCCTCCAAACCCTTGGACATACATTGACGTGACTCTGACATGAAGTTGATATATACGTTCCCTCAAAGTGACATAAGTTTTGTCTCTCAGATTCCTACAGATCGGGATTTATTTGCCTTTTCAAAAATTGGCTTTCGAATAATCTCGAAAAATTAAAATGTCTCTATCCTCCAAACCCTTGGACATACACTCACCTGACTCTGACATGTAGTTAACATACACGTTCCCTCAAGGTGACATAAGGTTTCTCTCTCAGATTCCTACAGGTCGGGAGATATTTGCCTTTAAAAAATTGACTTTCGAATAATCTCGAGAAATTAAAATGTCTCTAACCTCCAAACCCTTGAACATACATTGACGTGACTCTGACATGAAGTTGACATATATGTTCCCTCAAAGTGACATAAGTTTTGTCTCTCAGATTCCTACAGATCGAGAGATATTTGCCTTTTCAAAAATTGACTTTCGAATAATCTCGAGAAATCCAAATGTCTCTATCCTCCAAACCCTTGGACATACATTGCCGTGACTCTGACACGAAGTTGACATATACTTTCCCTCAAAGTGACATAAGGTTTGTCTTTCAGATACCTACAGATCGGGAGATATTTGCCTTTTCAAAAATTGACCTTCTTATAATTTCGAAAAATTAAAATGTCTCTATCCTCCAAACCCTTTTGACATACATTGGCAAGACTCTGACATGACGTTGACATATACGTTCCCTCAAATTGACATAAGTTTTGTCTCTCAGATTCCTACAGATCGGAAGATATTTGACCTTTCAAAAATTGACTTTCGAATAATCTCGAAAAATTAAAATGTCTCTATCCTCCAAACCCTTGGACATACATTGACCAGACTCTGACATGAAGTTGACATATACATTCCCTCAAAGGGACATAAGTTTTGTCTCTCAGATTCCTACAGATCGGTAGATTTTTGCCTTTTCAAAAATTGACTTTCGAATATTCTAGAAAAATTAAAATGTTTCTATCCTCCGAACCCTTGGACATACATTGACAAGAATCTGACATGAAGTTGACATATACGTTCCCTCAAAGTGACATACGTTTTGTCTGTCAGATTCCTACAGATCGGATGATATTTGCCCTTTCAAAAATTGACTTTCGAATAAACTCGAAAAATTAAAATGTCTCTATCCTCCAAACCCTTAGACATTCATTGACGTGACTCGGACATGAAGTTGACATATACGTTCCCTCAAAGTGACATACGTTTTGTCTTTCAGATTCCTACAGATCGGATGATATTTGCCCTTTCAAAAATTGACTTTCGAATAAACTCGAAAAATTAAAATGTCTCTATCCTCCAAACCCTTGGACATACATGGAATAGACTCTAACATGAAGTTGACATACACGATCCCTCAAAGTGACATAAGGTTTGTGTCTCAGATTGCTACAGATCGGGAGATATTTGAATTTTCACAAATTGACTTTCGAATAATCTCGAATAATTTAAATGTCTCTATCCTCCAAACCCTTGGACATACATTGACGTGACTCTGACATGAAGTTGACATATACGTTCCCTCAACGTGACATCAGTTTTGTCTCTCAGATTCCTACAGATCGAGAGATATTTGCCTTTTCAAAAATTGACATTTGAATAATCTCGAAAAATTTAAATGTCTCTATCCTCCAAACCCTTAGACATACAATGACGTGACTCTAACATGAAGTTTACATACACGTTCCCTCATAGTGTCATAAGGTTTGTTTCTCAGATTCCTACAGATCGGGAGATATTTGCCTTTTCAAAAATTGATTTTCGAATAATCTCGAAAAATTGAAATATTTCTATCCTCCAAACCCTTGAATATACATTGACTTGACTCTGACATGAAGTTGACATATACGTTCCCTCATAGCGACTTAAGTTTTGTCTCGCAGATTCCTACAGATCGGGAGATATTTGAATTTTAAAAATTCACTTTCGAATAATCTCGAAAAATTGAAATGTCTCTATCCTCCAAACCCTTGGACATACATTGACTAGACTCTGACATGAAGTTGACATATACGTTCCCTCAAAGTGACATAAGTTTTGTCTCTCAGATTCCTACTGATCGGGAGATATTTGCCTTTTCAAAAATTGACTTTCGAATAATCTCGAAAAATTTAAATGTCTCTATCCTCCAAACCCTTGGACATACATTGACTAGACTCTGACATAAAGTTGACATATACGTTCCCTCAAAGTGACATAAGTTTTGTCTCTCAGATTCCTACAGATCGGGAGATATTTGCCTTTTCAAAAATTTTACTTTCGAATAATCTCGAAAAATTTAAATGTCTCTATCCTCCAAACCCTTGGACATACATTGAATAGACTCTGACATGAAGTTGACATATAAGTTCCCTCAAAGTGATATAAGTTTTGTCTTTCAGATTCCTACAGATCGGGAGATATTTGCCTTTTCAAAAATTGACACTCGAATAATCTAGAAAAATTAAGATGTCTCTATCCTCCAAACCCTTGGACATACATTGAATAGACTCTGACATGAAGTTGACATATAAGTTCCCTCAAAGTGATATAAGTTTTGTCTTTCAGATTCCTACAGATCGGGAGATATTTGCCTTTTCCAAAATTGACTTTCCAATAATCTCGAAAATTTTAAATGTCCCTATCCTCAAAATCCTTGGACATACATTGACGAGACTCTGACATGAAGTTGACATATACTTTCCCTCAACGTGACATAAGTTTTGTCTCTCAGATTCCTACAGATCGGGAGTTATTTGCCTTTTGAAAAATTGACTTTCGAATAATCTCGAAAAATTAAAATGTCTCTATCCTCCAAACCCTTGGACATACATTCACCTGACTCTGACATGTAGTTAACATACACGTTCCCTCAAGGTGACATAAGGTTTGTCTCTCAGATTCCTACAGATCGGGAGATATTTGCCTTTAAAAAATTGACTTTAGAATAATCTCGAGAAATTAAAATGTCTCTAACCTCCAAACCCTTGAACATACATTGACATGACTCTGACATGAAGTTGACATATACGTTCCCTCAAAGTGACATAAGTTTTGTCTCTCAGATTCCTACAGATCGGGAGATATTTGCCTTTTCAAAAATTGACTTTCGAATAATCTCGAGAAATCCAAATGTCTCTAACCTCCAAACCCTTGGACATACATTGACGTGACTCTGACCCGAAGTTGACATATACGTTCCCTCAAAGTGACATAATTTTTGTCTTTCAGATTCCTACAGATCGGGAGATATTTGCCATTTCAAAAATTGATTTTCGAATAATCTCGAAAAATTCAAATGAGTCTATACTCCAAACCCTTGGACTTACATTGACGTGGTTCTGACATGAAGTTGACATATACGTTCCCTCATAGTGACTTAAGTTTTATCTCTCAGATTCCTACAGATCGGGAGATATTTGCCTTTTAAAAATTCACTTTCGAATAATGTCGAAGAATTGAAATGTCTCTATCCTCCAAACCCTTGGACATACATTGACCAGTCTCTGACATGAAGTTGACATATACATTCCCTCAAAGGAACATAAGTTTTGTCTCTCAGATTCCTACAGATCGGGAGATATTTGCCTTTTCAAAAATTGACTTTCCAATAACCTAAAAAATTAAAATGTTTCTATCCTCCGAACCCTTGGAAATACATTGACATGACTCTGACATGAAGTTGACATACACGTTCCCTGAACGTGACATAAGGTTTGTGTCTCAGATTCCTACAGATCGGGAGATATTTGAATTTTCAAAAATTGACTTTCGAATAATCTCGAAAAATTCAAATATCTCTATCCTCCAAACCCTTGGACATACTTTGACGTGACTCAGACATGAAGTTGACATATACGTTCCCTCAAAGTGACATAAGTTTTGTCTCTCAGATTCCTACAGATCGGAAGATATTTGCCCTTTCATAAATTGACTTTCGAATAATCTCGAAAAATTCAAATGTGTCTATCCTCCAAACCCTTAGACATTCATTGACGTGACTCTAACATGAAGTTGACATACACGTTCCCTCAAAGTGACATAAGGTTTGTGTCTCAGATTCCTGCAGATCGGGAGATATTTGCTTTTTCAAAAATTGATTTTCGAATAATCTCGAAAAATTCAAATGAGCCTATATACCAAACCCTTGGACTTACATTAACGTGGTTCTGAAATGAAGTTGATATATACGTTCCCTCAAAGTGATATAAGTTTTGTCTTTCAGATTCCTACAGATCGGAAGATATTTGCCTTTTCAAAAATTGACACTCGAATAATCTCGAAAAATTAAGATGTCTCTATCATCCAAACCCTTGGACATACATTGACGAGACTCCGACATGAAGTTGACATATACGTTCCCTCAAATTGACATAAGTTTTGTCTCTCAGATTCCTACAGATCGGGAGATATTTGCCTTTCCAAAAATTGACTTTCAAATAATCTCGAAAAATTGAAATGTCTCTATCCTCCAAACCCTTGGACATACATTGACCAGACTCTGACATGAAGTTGACATATACGTTCCCTCATAGCGACTTAAGTTTTTTCTTGCAGATTCCTACAGATCGGGAGATATTTGCCTTTTAAAAATTGACTTTCGAATAAACTCGGAAAATTCAAATGTTTCTATCCTCCGAACCCTTGGTCATACATTGACGTGACTATGACATGAAGTTAACATACACGTTCCCTCAAAGTGACATAAGGCTTGTGTCTCAGATTCCTACAGATCGGGAGATATTTGAATTTTCAAAAATTGACTTTCGAATAATCTCGAAAAATTAAAATGTCTCTATCCTCCAAACCCTTGGACATACATTGACGTGACTCTGACATGAAGTTGACATATACGTTCCCTCAACGTGACATAAGTTTTGTCTCTCAGATTCCTACAGATGGGGAGATATTTGCTTTTTCATAAATTGACATTTGAATAATCTCGAAAAATTCAAATATCTCTAACCTCCAAACCCTTGAACATACATTGACATGACTCTGTCATGAAGTTGACATATACGTTCCCTCAAAGTGACATAAGTTTTGTCTCTCAGATTCCTACAGATCGGGAGATATTTGCCTTTTCAAAAATTGACTTTCGAATAATCTCGAGAAATCCAAATGTCTTTATCCTCCAAACCCTTGGACATACATTGACGTGACTCTGACCCGAAGTTGACATATACGTTCCCTCAAAGTGACATAATTTTTGTCTTTCAGATTCCTACAGATCGGGAGATATTTGCCATTTCAAAAATTGATTTTCGAATAATCTCGAAAAATTCAAATGAGTCTATACTCCAAACCCTTGGACTTACATTGACGTGGTTCTGACATGAAGTTGACATATACGTTCCCTCATAGTGACTTAAGTTTTATCTCTCAGATTCCTACTGATCGGGAGATATTTGCCTTTTAAAAATTCACTTTCGAATAATGTCGAAGAATTGAAATGTCTCTATCCTCCAAACCCTTGGACATACATTGACCAGTCTCTTACATGAAGTTGACATATACATTCCCTCAAAGTGACATAAGTTTTGTCTCTCAGATACCTACAGATCGGGAGATATTTACCTTTTCAAAAATTGACTTTCCAATAATCTAAAAAATTAAAATGTATCTATCCTCCGAACCCTTGGACATACATTGACATGACTCTGACATGAAGTTGACATACACGTTCCCTCAAAGTGACATAAGGTTTGTGTCTCAGATTCCTACAGATCGGGAGATATTTGAATTTTCAAAAATTGACTTTCGAATAATCTCGAAAAATTCAAATATCTCTATCCTCCAAACCCTTGGACATACTTTGACGTGACTCAGACATGAAGTTGACATATACGTTCCCTCAAAGTGACATAAGTTTTGTCTCTCAGATTCCTACAGATCGGAAGATATTTGCCCTTTCATAAATTGACTTTCGAATAATCTCGAAAAATTCAAATGTGTCTATCCTCCAAACCCTTAGACATTCATTTACGTGACTCTAACATGAAGTTGACATACACGTTCCCTCAAAGTGACATAAGGTTTGTGTCTCAGATTCCTACAGATCGGGAGATATTTGAATTTTCAAAAATTGACTTTCGAATAATCTCGAAAAATTAAAATGTCTCTATCCTCCAAACCCTTAGAAATACATTTACAACACTCTAACATGAAGTTGACATACACGTTCCCTCAAAGTGACATAAGGTTTGTGTCTCAGATTCCTGCAGATCGGGAGATATTTGCTTTTTCAAAAATTGATTTTCGAATAATCTCGAAAAATTCAAATGAGTCTATACACCAAACCCTTGGACTTACATTAACGTGGTTCTGAAATGAAGTTGATATATACGTTCCCTCAAAGTGATATATAAGTTTTGTCTTTCAGATTCCTACAGATCGGGAGATATATGCCTTTTCAAAAATTGACACTCGAATAATCTCGAAAAATTAAGATGTCTCTATTATCCAAACCCTTGGACATACATTGACGTGACTCTGACATGAAGTTGACATAACGTTCCCTCAAATTGACATAAGTTTTGTATCTCAGATTCCTACAGATCGGAAGATATTTGCCCTTTCAAAAATTGACTTTCGAATAATCTCGAAAAATTAAAATGTCTCTATCCTCCAAACCCTTAGACATACATTGACGTGACTCTAACATGAAGTTGACATACACGTTACCTCAAAGTGACAGAAGTTTTGTATCTCAGATTCCTACAGATCGGGAGATATTTGCCTTTTCAAAAATTGATTTTCGAATAATCTCGAAAAATTCAAATGAGTCTATACTACAAACCCTTGGACTTACGTTGACGTGGTTCTGACATGAAGTTGACATTTACGTTCCCTCATAGTGACTTAAGTTTTGTCTCGCAGATTCCTACAGATCGGGAGATATTTGCCTTTTAAAAATTCACTTTCGAATAATTTCGAAAAATTGAAATGTCTGTATCCTCCAAACTCTTGGACATACTTTGACGTGAATCTGACTTGAAGTTGACATATACGTTCCCTCAAAGTGACATAAGTTTTGTCTCTCAGATTCCTACAGATCGGAAGATATTTGCCCTTTCAAATATTGACTTTCGAATAATCTCGAAAAATTCAAATGTGTCTATCCTCCAAACCCTTAGACATTCATTGACGTGACTCTAACATGAAGTTGACATACACGTTCCCTCAAAGTGACATAAGGTTTGTGTCTCAGATTCCTACAGATCGGGAGATATTTGAATTTTCAAAAATTGACTTTCGAATAATCTCGAAAAATTAAAATGTCTCTATCCTCCAAACCCTTAGACATACATTACGTGCCTCTAACATGAAGTTGACATACACGTTCCCTCAAAGTGACATAAGGTTTGTGTCTCAGATTCCTGCAGATCGGGAGATATTTGCTTTTTCAAAAATTGATTTTCGAATAATCTCGAAAAATTCAAATGAGTCTATACACCAAACCCTTGGACTTACATTAACGTGGTTCTGAAATGAAGTTGATATATACGTTCCCTCAAAGTGATATAAGTTTTGTCTTTCAGATTCCTACAGATCGGGAGATATTTGCCTTTTCAAAAATTGACACTCGAATAATCTCGAAAAATTAAGATGTCTCTATCATCCAAACCCTTGGACATACATTGACGAGACTCCGACATGATGTTGACATATACGTTCCCTCAAATTGACATAAGTTTTGTCTCTCAGATTCCTACAGATCGGGAGATATTTGCCTTTCCAAAAATTGACTTTCAAATAATCTCGAAAAATTGAAATGTCTCTATCCTCCAAACCCTTGGACATACATTGACCAGACTCTGACATGAAGTTGACATATACGTTCCCTCATAGCGACTTAAGTTTTGTCTTGCAGATTCCTACAGATCGGGAGATATTTGCCTTTTAAAAATTGACTTTCGAATAATCTCGGAAAATTCAAATGTTTCTATCCTCCGAACCCTTGGTCATACATTGACGTGACTCTGACATGAAGTTGACATACACGTTCCCTCAAAGTGACATAAGGCTTGTGTCTCAGATTCCTACAGATCGGGAGATATTTGAATTTTCAAAAATTGACTTTCGAATAATCTCGAAAAATTCAAATGTGTCTATCCTCCAAACCCTTAGACATTCATTGACGTGACTCTAACATGAAGTTGACATACACGTTCCCTCAAAGTGACATAAGGTTTGTGTCTCAGATTCCTACAGATCGGGAGATATTTGAATTTTCAAAAATTGACTTTCCAATAATCTCGAAAATTTTAAATGTCTCTATCTTCCAAATCCTTGGACATACATTCACCTGACTCTGACATATAGTTAACATACACGTTCCCTGAAGGTGAAATAAGGTTTGTCTCTCACATTCCTACAGATCGGGAGATATTTGCCTTTAAAAAATTGACTTTCGAATGATCTCGAGAAATTAAAATGTCTCTAACCTCCAAACCCTTGAACATACATTGACATGACTCTGACATGAAGTTGACATATACGTTCCCTCAAAGTGACATCAGTTTTGTCTCTCAGATTCCTACAGATCGGGAGATATTTGCCTTTTCAAAAATTGACCTTCGTATAATCTCGAAAGATTAAAATGTCTCTATCCTCCAAACCCTTGGATATACATTGACAAGACTCTGACATGAAGTTGACATATACGTTCCCTCAAATTGACATAAGTTTTGTCTCTCAGATTCCTACAGATCGGAAGATATTTGCCCTTTCAAAAATTGACTTTCGAATAATCTCGAAAAATTAAAATGTCTCTATCCTCCAAACCCTTAGACACACATTGACGTGACTCTAACATGAAGTTGACATACACGTTCCCTCAAATTGACATAAGGTTTGTGTCTCAGAATCCTACAGATCGGGAGATATTTACCTTTTCAAAAATTGATTTTCGAATAATCTCGAAAAATTCAAATGAGTCTATACTCCAACTCCTTGGACTTACATTGACGTAATTCTGACATGAAGTTGACATATACGTTCCCTCTTAGTGACTTAAGTTTTGTCTCGCAGATTCCTACAGATCGGGAGATATTTGCCTTTTAATAATTCACTTTCGAATAATCTCGAAAAATTGAAATGTCTCTATCCTCCAAACCCTTGGACATACATTGACCAGTCTCTGACATGAAGTTGACATATACATTCCCTCAAAGGGACATAAGTTTTGTCTCTCAGATACCTACAGATCGTTAGATATTTGCCTATACAAAAATTGACTTTCGAATAATCTAGAAAAATTAAAATGTTTCTATCCTCCGAACCCTTGGACATGCATTGACATGACTCTGACATGAAGTTGAGATACACGGTCTCTCAAAGTGACATAAGGTTTGTGTCTCAGATTCCTACAGATCGGGAGATATTTGAATTTTCAAAAATTGACTTTCGAATAATCTCGAAAAATTCAAATATCTCTATCCTCCAAACCCTTGGACATACTTTGACGTGACTCAGACATGAAGTTGACATATACGTTCCCTCAAAGTGACATAAGTTTTGTCTCTCAGATTCCTACAGATCGGAAGATATTTGCCCTTTCCAAAATTGACTTTCGAATAATCTCGAAAAGTTTAAATATCACTATCCTCCAAACCCTTGGACATACATTGACGTGTCTCTGACATGAAGTTGACATATACGTTCCCTCAAAGTGACATAAGTTTTGTCTCTCAGATTCCTACAGATCTGGAGATATTTGCCTTTTCAAAAATTGACTTTCGAATAATCTCGAAAAATTAAAATGTCTCTATCCTCCAAACCCTTGGACATACATTCACGAGACTCTGACATGAAGTTCACATACACGTTCCCTCAAGGTGACATGCGGTTGTCTCTCAGATTCCTACAGATCGGGAGATATTTGCATTTAAAAATTGACTTTCGAATAAACTCGATAAATTTAAATGTCTCTATCCTCCAAACCCTTGAACATACATTGACGTGACTCTGACACGAAGTTAACGTATACGTTCCCTCAAAGTGACATAAGTTTTGTCTCTCAGATTCCTACAGATCGGGAGATATTTGCCTTTTCAAAAATTGACTTTAGAATAATCTCGAGAAATACAAATGTTTCTATCCTCCAAACCCTTGGACATACATTGACGTGACTCTGACATGAAGTTGACATATACGTTCCCTCAAAGAGACATAATATTTGTCTCTCAGATTCCTACAGATCGGGAGATATTTGCCTTTCCAAAAATTGACTTTCAAATAATCTCGAAAAATTGAAATGTCTCTATCCTCCAAACCCTTGGACATACATTGACCAGACTCTGACATGAAGTTGACATATACGTTCCCTCATAGTGACTTAAGTTTTGTCTTGCAGATTCCTACAGATCGGGAGATATTTGCCTTTTCAAAAATTGACTTTCGAATAATATCGGAAAATTCAAATGTGTCTATCCTACGAACCCTTGGTCATACATTGACGTGACTCTGACATGAAGTTGACATACACGTTCCCTCAAAGTGACATAAGGTTTGTGTCTCAGATTCCGACAGAACGGGTGATATTTGAATTTTCAAAAATTGACTTTCGAATAATCTCGAAAAATTAAAATGTCTCTATCCTCCAAACCCTTGGACATACATTGACGTGAATCTGACTTGAAGTTGACATATACATTCCCTCAAAGGTACATAAGTTTTGTCTCTCAGATACCTACAGATCGTTAGATATTTGCCTATTCAAAAATTGACTTTCGTATAATCTAGAAAAATTAAAATCCTTCTATCCTCCGAACCCTTGGACATGCATTGACATGACTCTGATATGAAGTTGAGATACACGTTCCCTCAAAGTGACATAAGGTTTGTGTCTCAGATTCCTACAGATCGGGAGATATTTGAATTTTCAAAAATTGACTTTCGAATAATCTCGAAAAATTCAAATATCTCTATCCTCCAAACCCTTGGACATACTTTGACGTGACTCAGTCATGAAGTTGACATATACGTTCCCTCAAAGTGACATAAGTTTTGTCTCTCAGATTCCTACAGATCGGAAGATATTTGCCCTTTCATAAATTGACTTTCGAATAATCTCGAAAAATTCAAATGTGTCTATCCTCCAAACCCTTAGACATTCATTGACGTGACTCTAACATGAAGTTGACATACACGTTCCCTCAAAGTGACATAAAGTTTGTGTCTCAGATTTCTACAAATCGGGAGATATTTGAATTTTCAAAAATTGACTTTCGAATAATCTCGAAAAATTAAAATGTCTCTATCCACCAAACCCTTAGACATACTTTAACAACATTCTAACATGAAGTTGACATACACGTTCCCTCAAAGTGACATAAGGTTTGTGTCTCAGATTCCTGCAGATCGGGAGATATTTGCTTTTTCAAAAATTGATTCTCGAATAATCTCGAAAAATTCAAATGAGTCTATACTCCAAACCCTTGGACTTACATTAACGTGGTTCTGACATGAAGTTGACATATACGTTCCTTCAAATTGACATAAGTTTTATCTCTCAGATTCCTACACATCAGGAGATATTTGCCTTTTCAAAAATTGACTTCCGAATAATCTCGGAAAATTAAAAAGTATCTATCCTCCAAACCCTTGGACATACATTGACGTGAATCTGACATGAAGTTGACATACACGTTCCCTCAAAGTGACATAAGGTTTGTGTCTCAGATTCCTAAAGAGCGGGAGTTATTTGCCCTTTCCAAAATTGACTTTCGAATAATCTCGAAAAGTTTAAATATCTCTATCCTCCAAACCCTTGGACATACATTGACGTGTCTCTGACATGAAGTTGACATACACGTTCCCTCAAGGTGACATAACTATTGTCTCTCAGATTCCTACAGATCGGGTGATATTTGCCTTTAAAAATTGACTTTCGAATAATCTCGATAAATTAAAATGTCTCTATCCTCCAAACCCTTGAACATAAATTGACCAGACTCTGACATGAAGTTGACATATACGTTCCCTCATAGTGACTTAAGTTTTGTCTTGCAGATTCCTACAGATCGGAAGATATTTGCCTTTTAAAAATTGACTTTCGAATAATCTCGGAAAATTCAAATGTTTCTATCCTCCGAACCCTTGGTCATACATTGACGTGACTCTGACATGAAGTGGACATACACGTTCCCTCAAAGTGACATAAGGTTTGTGTCTCAGATTCCTACAGATCGGAAGATATTTGAATTTTCAAAAATTGACTTTCGAATAATCTCGAAAAATTAAAATGTCTCTATCCTCCAAACCCTTGGACATACATTGACGTGACTCTGACATGAAGTTGACATATACGTTCCCTCATAGCGACTTAAGTTTTGTCTTGCAGATTCCTACAGATCGGGAGATATTTGCCTTTTGATAATTGACTTTCGAATAATCTCGGAAAATTCAAATGTTTCTATCCTCCGAACCCTTAGTCATACATTGACGTGACTCTGACATGAAGTTGACATACACGTTCCCTCAAAGTGACATAAGGTTTGTGTCTCAGATTCCTACAGATCGGGAGATATTTGAATTTTCAAAAATTGACTTTCGAATAATCTCGAAAAATTAAAATGTCTCTATCCTCCAAACCCTTGGACATACATTGACATGACTCTGACATGAAGTTGACATATACGTTCCCTCATAGCGACTTAAGTTTTGTCTTGCAGATTCCTACAGATCGGAAGATATTTGCCTTTTAAAAATTGACTTTCGAATAATCTCGGAAAATTCAAATGTTTCTATCCTCCGAACCCTTGGTCATACATTGACGTGACTCTGACATGAAGTGGACATACACGTTCCCTCAAAGTGACATAAGGTTTGTGTCTCAGATTCCTACAGATCGGAAGATATTTGAATTTTCAAAAATTGACTTTCGAATAATCTCGAAAAATTAAAATGTCTCTATCCTCCAAACCCTTGGACATACATTGACGTGACTCTGACATGAAGTTGACATATACGTTCCCTCATAGCGACTTAAGTTTTGTCTTGCAGATTCCTACAGATCGGGAGATATTTGCCTTTTGATAATTGACTTTCGAATAATCTCGGAAAATTCAAATGTTTCTATCCTCCGAACCCTTAGTCATACATTGACGTGACTCTGACATGAAGTTGACATACACGTTCCCTCAAAGTGACATAAGGTTTGTGTCTCAGATTCCTACAGATCGGGAGATATTTGAATTTTCAAAAATTGACTTTCGAATAATCTCGAACAATTCAAATATCTCTATCCTCCAAACCCTTGGACATGCATTGACGTGACTCTGACATGAAGTTGACATATACGTTCCCTCAAAGTGACATAAGTTTTGTCTCTCAGATTCCTACAGATCGGGAGTTATTTGCCTTTTCAAAAATTGACTTTCGAATAATCTCGAAAAATTAAAATGTCTCTATCCTCCAAACCCTTGGACATACATTGACCTGATTCTGACATGTAGTTAACATACACGTTCCATCAAGGAGACATAAGGTTTGTATCTCAGATTCCTACAGATCGGGAGATAATTGCCTTTAAAAAATTGACTTTGGAATAATCTCGAGAAATTAAAATGTCTGTAACCTCCAAACCCTTGGACATACATTGACGTGACTCTGACATGAAGTTGACATATACGTTCCCTCAAAGTGACATAAGTTTTGTCTCTCAGATTCCTACAGATCGGGAGATATTTGCCTTTTCAAAAATTGACTTTCGAATAATATCGAGAAATACAAATGTCTCTATCCTCCAAACCCTTGGACATACATTGACGTGACTCTGACACGAAGTTGACATATACGTTCCCTCAAAGTGACATAAGGTTTGTCTTTCAGATTCCTACAGATCGGGAGATATTTGCCTTTTCAAAAATTGACCTTCGAATAATCTCGAAAAATTAAAATGTCTCTATCCTCCAAACCTTTGGACATACATTGACAAGACTCTGACATGAAGTTGAAATATACGTTTCCTCAAATTGACATAAGTTTTGTCTCTCAGATTCCTACAGATCGGAAGATATTTGCCCTTTCAAAAATTGACTTTCGAATAATCTCGAAAAATTAAAATGTCTCTATCCTCCAAACCCTTAGACATACATTGACGTGACTCTAACATGAAGTTGACATACACGTTCCCTCAAAGTGAAAGAAGTTTTGTCTCTCAGATTCCTACAGATCGGGAGATATTTGCCTTTTCAAAAATTGATTTTCGAATAATCTCGAAAAATTCAAATGTGTCTATACTACAAACCCTTGGACTTACATTTACGTGGTTCTGACATGAAGTTGGCATTTACGTTCCCTCATAGTGACTTAAGTTTTGTCTCGCAGATTCCTACAGATCGAGAGATATTTGCCTTTTAAAAATTCACTTTCCAATAATTTCGAAAAATTGAAATGTCTGTATCCTCCAAACTCTTGGACATACATTGACGTGAATCTGACTTGAAGTTGACATATACGTTCCCTCAAAGTGACATAAGTTTTGTCTCTCAGATTCCTACAGATCGGAAGATATTTGCCCTTTCAAAAATTGACTTTCGAATAATCTCGAAAAATTCAAATGTGTCTATCCTCCAAACCCTTAGACATTCATTGACGTGACTCTAACATGAAGTTGACATACACGTTCCCTCAAAGTGACATAAGGTTTGTGTCTCAGATTCCTACAGATCGGGAGATATTTGAATTTTCAAAAATTCACTTTCGAATAATCTCGAAAAATTAAAATGTCTCTATCCTCCAAACCCTTAGACATACATTACGTGCCTCTAACATGAAGTTGACATACACGTTTCCTCAAAGTGACATAAGGTTTGTGTCTCAGATTTCTGCAGATCGGGAGATATTTGCCTTTTCAAAAATTGACACTCGAATAATCTCGAAAAATGAAGATGTCTCTATCATCCAAACCCTTTTACATACATTGACGAGACTCTGACATGAAGTTGACATATACGTTCCCTCAAACTGACATAAGTTTTGTCTCTCAGATTCCTACACATCAGGAGATATTTGCCTTTTCAAAAATTGACTTCCGAATAATCTCGGAAAATGAAAATGTTTCTATCCTCCAAACCCTTGGACATACATTGACGTGAATCTGACATGAAGTTGACATACACGTTCCCTCAAAGTGACACAAGGTTTGTATCTCAGATTCCTAAAAACCGGGAGATATTTGCCTTTTCCAAAATTTACTTTCGAATAATCTCGAAAGTTTAAATATCTCTATCCTCCAAACCCTTGGACATACATTGACGTGACTCTGACATGAGGTTGACATACGTTCCCTCAAAGTGACATAAGTTTTGTCTCTCAGATTCCTACAGATGTGGAGATATTTGCCTTTTCAAAAAATGACTTTCGAATAATCTCGAAAAATTAAAATGTCTCTATCCTCGAAACCCTTTTACATACATTCACGTGACTCTGCATTGAAGTTGACATACACGTTCCCTCAAGGTGACATAAGGGTTGTCTCTCAGATTCCTACAGATCGGGAGATATTTGCCTTTAAAGAATTGACTTTCGAATAATCTCGATAAATTAAAATGTCTCTATCCTCCAAACCCTTGAACATACATTGACGTGACTCTGACACGAAGTTAACGTATACGTTCCTCAAAGTAACATAAGTTTTGTCTTTGAGATTCCTACAGATCGGAAGATATTTGCCTTTTCAAAAATTGACTTTCGAATAAGCTCGAAAAATTTAAATGTCTCTATCCTCCAAACTCTTGGACATACATTGACGTGACTCTGACATGAAGTTGACATATACGTTACCTCAAAGTGACATAAGTTTTGTCTCTCAGATTCCTACAGATCGGGAGATATTTGCTTTTAAAAATTGACTTTCGAATAATCTCGGAAAATTCAAATGTTTCTATCCTCCGAACCCTTGGTCATAAATTGACGTGACTCTGACATGAAGTTGACATATACATTCCCTCAAAGTGACATAAGTTTTGTCTATCAGATTCCTACAGATCGGGAGATATTTGCCTTTTCAAAAATTGACTTTCGAATAATCTCGAAAAATTGAAATGTCTCTATCCTCCAAACCCTTGGACATACATTGACGTGACTCTGACATGAAGTTGACATACACGTTCCATCAAAGTGACATAAGGTTTGTGTCTCAGATTAGTACAGATCGGGAGATATTTGCCTTTTAAGAAATTGACTTTCGAATAATCTCGGAAAATTAAAATGTCTCTATCCTCCAAACCCTTGGACATACATTGAAGTGACTCTGACATGAAGTTGACATATACATTCCCTCAATGTGACATAAGTTTCGTCTCTCAGATTCCTACAGATCGGGAGATATTTGCCTTTTCAAAAATTGACTTTCGAATAATCTAGAAAAATTAAAATGTTTCTATCCTCCGAACCCTTGGACATACCTTGACGAGACTCAGACATGAAGTTGGCATATACGTTCCCTCAAAGTGACATAAGTTTTGTCTCTCAGATTCCTACAGATCGGGAGATATTTGCCTTTTCAAAAATTGACCTTCGAAAAATCTCGAAAAATTAAAATGTCTCTATCCTCCAAACCCTTGGACATACATTGACAAGACTCTGACATGAAGTTGACATATACGTTCCCTCAAATTGACATAAGTTTTGTCTCTCAGATTCCTACAGATCGGAAGATATTTGCCCTTTCAAAAATTGACTTTCGAATAATCTCGAAAAATTAAAATGTCTCTATCCTCCAAACCCTTAGACATACATTGACGTGACTCTAACATGAAGTTGACATACACGTTCCCTCAAAGTGACAGAAGTTTTGTCTCTCAGATTCCTACAGATCGGGAGATATTTGCCTTTTCAAAAATTGATTTTCGAATAATCTCGAAAAATTCAAATGAGTCTATACTACAAACCCTTGGACTTACATTGACGTGGTTCTGACATGAAGTTGACATATACGTTCCCTCAAAGTGACATAAGTTTTGTCTCTCAGATTCCTACAGATCGGGAGATATTTGCCTTTTCAAAAATTGACCTTCGAATAATCTCGAAAAATTAAAATGTCTCTATCCTCCAAACCCTTGGACATACATTGACAAGACTCTGACATGAAGTTGACATATACATTCCCTCAAATTGACATAAGTTTTGTCTCTCAGATTCCTACAGATCGGGAGATATTTGCCTTTTAATAATTCACTTTCGAATAATCTTGAAAAATTGAAATGTCTCTATCCTCCAAACCCTTGGACATACATTGACGTGAATCTGACTTGAAGTTGACATATACGTTCCCTCAAAGTGACATAAGTTTTGTATCTCAGATTCCTACAGATCGGAAGATATTTGCCCTTTCAAAAATTGACTTTCGAATAATCTCGAAAAATTCAAATGTGTCTATCCTCCAAACCCTTAGACATTCATTGACGTGACTCTAACATGAAGTTGACATACACGTTCCCTCAAAGTGACATAAGGTTTGTGTCTCAGATTACTACAGATCGGGAGATATTTGAATTTTCAAAAATTGACTTTCGAATAATCTCGAAAAATTAAAATGTCTCTATCCTCCAAACCCTTAGACATACATTGACGTGCCTCTAACATGAAGTTGACATACACGTTCCCTCAAAGTGACAAAAGGTTTGTGTCTCAGATTCCTGCAGATCGGGAGATATTTGCCTTTTCGAAAATTGATTTTCGAATAATCTCGAAAAATTCAAATGAGTCTATACTCCAAACCCTTGGACTTACATTAACGTGGTTCTGACATGAAGTTGATATATACGTTCCCTCAAAGTGATATAAGTTTTGTCTTTCAGATTGCTACAGATCGGGAGATATTTGCCTTTTCAAAAATTAATTTTCGAATAATCTCGAAAAATTAAATTGTCTCTATCCTCCAAACCCTTAGACATACATTGACGTGACTCTAACATGAAGTTGACATACACGTTCCCTCAAAGTGACATAAGTTTTGTCTCTCAGATTCCAACACATCAGGAGATATTTGCCTTTTCAAAAATTCACTTTCGAATAATCTAGAAAAATTGAAATGTCTCTATCCTCCAAACCGTTGGACATACATTGACTTGACTCTGACATGAAGTTGACATATACGTTCCCTCAAAGTGACATAAATTTTGTCTCTCAGATTCCTACAGATCGGGAGATATTTGCCTTTTCACAAATTAACTTTCGAATAATCTCGAAAAATTGAAATATTTCTATCCTCCAAACCCTTGGACATACATTGACTTGACTCTGACATGAAGTTGACATATACGTTTCCTCAAAGTGACAAGTTTTCTCTATCAGATTCCTACAGATCGGGAGATATTTGCCTTTTCAAAAATTGACACTCGAATAATCTCGAAAAATTAAAATGTCTCTATTCTCCAAACCCTTGGACATACATTGACAAGACTCTGACATGAAGTTGACATATACGTTCCTCAAATTGACATAAGTTTTGTCTCTCAGATTCCTACACATCAGGAGATATTTGCCTTTTCAAAAATTGACTTCCGAATAATCTCGGAAAATTAAAATGTTTCTATCCTCCAAACCCTTGGACATACATTGACGTGAATCTGACATGAAGTTGACATACACGTTCCCTCAAAGTGACACAAGGTTTGTATCTCAGATTCCTAAAAACCGGGAGATATTTGCCTTTTCCAAAATTTACTTTCGAATAATCTCGAAAGTTTAAATATCTCTATCCTCCAAACCCTTGGACATACATTGACGTGACTCTGACATGAGGTTGACATATACGTTCCCTCAAAGTGACATAAGTTTTGTCTCTCAGATTCCTACAGATCTGGAGATATTTGCCTTTTCAAAAAATGACTTTCGAATAATCTCGAAAAATTAAAATGTCTCTATCCTCGAAACCCTTATACATACATTCACGTGACTCTGCATTGAAGTTGACATACACTTTCCCTGAAGGTGGCATAAGTGTTGTCTCTCAGATTCCTACAGATCGGGAGATATTTGCCTTTAAAAAATTGACTTTCGAATAATCTCGATAAATTAAAATGTCTCTATCCTCCAAACCATTGAACATCCATTGACGTGACTCTGACACGAAGTTAACGTATACGTTCCCTCAAAGTAACATAAGTTTTGTCTTTGAGATTCCTACAGATCGGAAGATATTTGCCTTTTCAAAAATTGACTTTCGAATAAGCTCGAAAAATTTAAATGTCTCTATCCTCCAAACCCTTGGACATACATTGACGTGACTCTGACATGAAGTTGACATATACGTTTCCTCAAAGTGACATAAGGTTTGTCTCTCAGATTCCTACAGATCGGGAGATATTTGCCTTTTAAAAATTGACTTTCGAATAATCTCGGAAAATTCAAATGTTTCTATCCTCCGAACCCTTGGTCATACATTGACGTGACTCTGACATGAAGTTGACATATACATTCCCTCAAAGTGACATAAGTTTTGTCTATCAGATTCCTACAGATCGGGAGATATTTGCCTTTTAAAAAATTGACTTTCGAATAATCTCGAAAAATTGAAATTTCTCTATCCTCCTAACCCTTCGACATACATTGACGTGACTCTGACATGAAGTTGACATACACGTTCCATCAAAGTGACATAAGGTTTGTGTCTCAGATTCCTACAGATCGGGAGATATTTGCCTTTTCAAAAATTGACTTTCGAATAATCTCGGAAAATTTAAATGTCTCTATCCTCCAAACCCTTGGACATACATTGAAGTGACTCTGACATGAAGTTGACATATACATTCCCTCAATGTGACATAAGTTTCGTCTCTCAGATTCCTACAGATCGGGAGATATTTGCCTTTTCAAAAATTGACTTTCGAATAATCTAGAAAAATTAAAATGTTTCTATCCTCCGAACCCTTGGACATACTTTGACGAGACTCAGACATGAAGTTGACATATACGTTCCCTCAAAGTGACATAAGTTTTGTCTCTCAGATTCCTACAGATCGGGAGATATTTGCCTTTTCAAAAATTGACCTTCGAATAATCACGAAAAATTAAAATGTCTCTATCCTCCAAACCCTTGGACATACATTGACAAGACTCTGACATGAAGTTGACATATACGTTCCCTCAAATTGACATAAGTTTTGTCTCTCAGATTCCTACAGATCGGGAGATATTTGCCTTTTCACAAATTAACTTTCGAATAATCTCGAAAAAATGAAATATTTCTATCCTCCAAACCCTTGGACATACATTGACTTGACTCTGACATGAAGTTGACATATACGTTTCCTCAAAGTGACAAGTTTTCTCTATCAGATTCCTACAGATCGGGAGATATTTGCCTTTTCAATATTGACTTTCGAATAACCACGAAAAATTAAAATGTCTCTATCCTCCAAACCCTTTGAAATACATTGACTTGACTCTGACATGAAGTTTACATATACATTCCCTCAAAGTGACATAAGTTTTGTCTCTCAGATTCATACAGATCGGGAGATATTTGCCTTTTCAAAAATTGACACTCGAATAATCTCGAAAAATTAAAATGTCTCTATTCTCCAAACCCTTGGACATACATTGACAAGACTCTGACATGAAGTTGACATATACGTTCCTCAAATTGACATAAGTTTTGTCTCTCAGATTCCTACACATCAGGAGATATTTGCCTTTTCAAAAATTGACTTCCGAATAATCTCGGAAAATTAAAATGTTTCTATCCTCCAAACCCTTGGACATACATTTTACGTGAATCTGACATGAAGTTGACATACACGTTCCCTCAAAGTGACACAAGGTTTGTATCTCAGATTCCTAAAAACCGGGAGATATTTGCCTTTTCCAAAATTTACTTTCGAATAATCTCGAAAGTTTAAATATCTCTATCCTCCAAACCCTTGGACATACATTGACGTGACTCTGACATGAGGTTGACATATACGTTCCCTCAAAGTGACATAAGTTTTGTATCTCAGATTCCTACAGATCTGGAGATATTTGCCTTTTCAAAAAATGACTTTCGAATAATCTCGAAAAATTAAAATGTCTCTATCCTCGAAACCCTTATACATACATTCACGTGACTCTGCATTGAATTTGACATACACGTTCCCTGAAGGTGGCATAAGGGTTGTCTCTCAGATTCCTACAGATCGGGAGATATTTGCCTTTAAAAAATTGACTTTCGAATAATCTCGATAAATTAAAATATCTCTATCCTCCAAACCATTGAACATCCATTGACGTGACTCTGACATGAAGTTGACATATACGTTACCTCAAAGTGACATAAGTTTTGTCTCTCAGATTCCTACAGATCGGGAGATATTTGCCTTTTAAAAATTGACTTTCGAATAATCTCGGAAAATTCAAATGTTTCTATCCTCCGAACCCTTGGTCATACATTGACGTGACTCTGACATGAAGTTGACATATACATTCCCTCAAAGTGACATAAGTTTTGTCTATCAGATTCCTACAGATCGGGAGATATTTGCCTTTTCAAAAATTGACTTTCGAATAATCTCGAAAAATTGAAATTTCTCTATCCTCCAAACCCTTCGACATACATTGACGTGACTCTGACATGAAGTTGACATACACGTTCCATCAAAGTGACATAAGGTTTGTGTCTCAGATTCCTACAGATCGGGAGATATTTGCCTTTTCAAAAATTGACTTTCGAATAATCTCGGAAAATTTAAATGTCTCTATCCTCCAAACCCTTGGACATACATTGAAGTGACTCTGACATGAAGTTGACATATACATTCCCTCAATGTGACATAAGTTTCGTCTCTCAGATTCCTACAGATCGGGAGATATTTGCCTTTTCAAAAATTGACTTTCGAATAATCTAGAAAAATTAAAATGTTTCTATCCTCCGAACCCTTGGACATACTTTGACGAGACTCAGACATGAAGTTGACATATACGTTCCCTCAAAGTGACATAAGTTTTGTCTCTCAGATTCCTACAGATCGGGAGATATTTGCCTTTTCAAAAATTGACCTTCGAATAATCTCGAAAAATTAAAATGTCTCTATCCTCCAAACCCTTGGACATACATTGACGTGACTCTGACATGAAGTTAACATATACGTTCCCTCAACGTGACATAAGTTTTGGCTGTCTAATTCCTACAGATCGGGAGATATTTGCCTTTTCAAAAATTGAGTTTCGAATAATCTCTAAAAATTAAAATGTCTCTATCCTCCATACCCTTGGACATACCGTGACCAGACTCTGACATGAAGTTGACATATACGCTCCCTCAAAGTGACATAAGTTTTGTCTCTCAGATTCCTACAGATCGGGAGATATTTGCCTTTTCACAAATTAACTTTCGAATAATCTCGAAAAATTGAAATATTTCTATCCTCCAAACCCTTGGACATACATTGACTTGACTCTGACATGAAGTTGACATATACGTTTCCTCAAAGTGACAAGTTTTCTCTATCAGATTCCTACAGATCGGGAGATATTTGCCTTTTCAATATTGACTTTCGAATAACCACGAAAAATTAAAATGTCTCTATCCTCCAAACCCTTTGAAATACATTGACTTGACTCTGACATGAAGTTTACATATACATTCCCTCAAAGTGACATAAGTTTTGTCTCTCAGATTCCTACAGATCGGGAGATATTTGCCTTTTCAAAAATTGACACTCGAATAATCTCGAAAAATTAAAATGTCTCTATTCTCCAAACCCTTGGACATACATTGACAAGACTCTGACATGAAGTTGACATATACGTTCCCTCAAATTGACATAAGTTTTGTCTCTCAGATTCCTACACATCGGGAGATATTTGCCTTTTCAAAAATTGACTTTCGAATATTCTCGGAAAATTAAAATGTTTCTATCCTCCAAACCCTTGGACATACATTGACGTGACTCTGACATGAAGTTGACATACACGTTCCCTCAAAGTGACATAAGGTTTGTGTCTCAGATTCCTACAGATCGGGAGATATTTGAATTTTCAAAAATTGACTTTCGAATAATCACGAAAAATTTAAATGTCTCTATCCTCCAAACCCTTGGACATACATTGACGTGACTTTGACATGTAGTTGACATATACGTTCCCTCAACGTGACATAAGTTTTATCTCTCAGATTCCTACAGATCGGGAGATATTTGCCTTTTCAAAAATTGACATTTGAATAATCTCGAAAAATTCAAATATCTCTATCCTCCAAACCCTTTTACATACTTTGACGTGACTCTGACATGAAGTTGACATATACGTTCCCTCAAAGTGACATAAGTTTTGTCTCTCAGATTCCTACAGATCTGAAGATATTTGCTCTTTCAAAAATTGACTTTCGAATAATCTCGAAAAATTAAAATGTCTCTATCCTGCAAACCCTTAGACATACATTGACGTGACTCAAACATGAAGTTGACATACATATTCCCTCAAAGTGACATAAGGTTTGTGTCTCAGAATCCTAAAGATCGAGAGATATTTGCCCTTTCAAAAATTGTTTTTCGAATAATCTCGAAAAATTGAAATGAGTCTATACTCCAAACCCTTGGACATACATTGACCAGACTCTGACATGAAGTTGACATATACGTTCCCTCAAAGGGACATACGTTTTGTCTCTCAGATTCCTACAGATCGGGAGATATTTGCCTTTTCAAAAATTGACTTTCGATTAATCTCGGAAAATTAAAATGTTTTTATCCTCCGAACCCTTGGACATACATTGACATGACTTTGACATGAAGTTGACATATACGTTCCCTCAAAGTGACATAAGTATTGTCTTTCAGATTCCTACAGATCGGATGATATTTGCCCTTTCAAAAATTGACTTTCGAATAAACTCGAAAAATTAAAATGTCTCTATCCACCAAACCCTTAGACCTTCATTGGCATGACTATAACATGAAGTTGACATACACGTTCCCTCAAAGTGACGTAAGGTTTGTGTCTCAGAATCCTACAGATCGGGAGATATTTGAATTTTCACAAATTGACTTTCGAATAATCTCGAAAAATTAAAATGTCTCTATCATCCAAACCCTTGGACATACATTGACGTGACTCTGACATGAAGTTGACATATACGTCCCCTCAACGTGACATAAGTTTTGTCTCTCAGATTCCTACAGATCGGGAGATATTTGCGTTTTCAAAAATTAATTTTCCAATAATCTCGAAAAATTGAAATATTTCTATCCTCCAAACCCTTGAATATACATTGACTTGACACTAACATGAAGTTGACATATACGTTCCCTCATAGTGACTTAAGTTTTGTCTCGCAGATTCCTACAGTTCGGGAGATATTTGAATTTTAAAAATTCACTTTCGAATAATCTCGAAAAATTGAAATGTCTCTATCCTCCAAACCCTAGGACATACATTGACTAGACTCTGACAAGAAGTTGACATATACGTTCCCTCAAAAGGACATAAGTTTTGTCTATCAGATTCCTACAGATCGGGAGATATTTGCCTTTTCAAAAATTGACTTTCGATTAATCTCGAAAAATTTAAATGTCTCTATCCTCCAAACCCTTCGACATACATTGACGTGACTCTGACATGAAGTTGACGTACACGTTCCCTCAACGTGACATAAGGTTTGTGTCTCAGATTCCTACAGATCGGGAGATATTTGCCTTTTCCGAAATTGACTTTTCAATAATCTCGAAAATTTTAATGTCTCTATCCTCCAAATCCTTATACATACATTGACGAGACTCTGACATGAAGTTGACATATACTTTCCCTCAACGTGACATAAGTTTTGTATCTCAGATTCCTACAGATGGGGAGACATTTGCCTTTTCATAAATTGACATTTGAATAATCTCGAAAAATTCAAATATCTCTATCCTCCAAACCCTTAAACATACATTGACTTGACTCTGACATGAAGTTGACATTTACGTTCCCTCAAAGTGACATAAGTTTTGTCTCTCGGATTCCTACAGATCGGGAGTTATTTGCCTTTTCAAAAATTGACTTTCGAATAATCTCGAAAAATTAAAATGTCTCTATCCTCCAAACCCTTGGACATACATTGACGTGACTCTGACATGAAGTTGACATATACGTTCCCTCAAAGTGACATAAGTTTTGTCTCTCAGATTCCTACAGATCGGGAGATATTTGCCTTTTCACAAATTAACTTTCGAATAATCTCGAATAATTGAAATATTTCTATCCTCCAAACCCTTGGACATACATTGACTTGACTCTGACATGAAGTTGACATATACGTTCCCTCAAAGTGACATAAGTTTTGTCTCTCAGATTCCTACAGATCGGGAGATATTTGCCTTTTCACAAATTAACTTTCGAATAATCTCGAAAAATTGAAATATTTCTATCCTCCAAACCCTTGGACATACATTGACTTGACTCTGACATGAAGTTGACATATACGTTTCCTCAAAGTGACAAGTTTTCTCTATCAGATTCCTACAGATCGGGAGATATTTGCCTTTTCAATATTGACTTTCGAATAACCACGAAAAATTAAAATGTCTCTATACTCCAAACCCTTTGAAATACATTGACTTGACTCTGACATGAAGTTTACATATACATTCCTTCAAAGTGACATAAGTTTTGTCTCTCAGATTCCTACAGATCGGGAGATATTTGCCTTTTCAAAAATTGACACTCGAATAATCTCGAAAAATTAAAATGTCTCTATTCTCCAAACCCTTGGACATACATTGACAAGACTCTGACATGAAGTTGACATATACGTTCCCTCAAATTGACATAAGTTTTGTCTCTCAGATTCCTACACATCAGGAGATATTTGCCTTTTCAAAAATTGACTTCCGAATAATCTCGGAAAATTAAAATGTTTCTATCCTCCAAACCCTTGGACATACATTGACGTGAATCTGACATGAAGTTGACATACACGTTCCCTCAAAGTGACACAAGGTTTGTATCTCAGATTCCTAAAAACCGGGAGATATTTGCCTTTTCCAAAATTTACTTTCGAATAATCTCGAAAGTTTAAATATCTCTATCCTCCAAACCCTTGGACATACATTGACGTGACTCTGACATGAGGTTGACATATACGTTCCCTCAAAGTGACATTAGTTTTGTCTCTCAGATTCCTACAGATCTGGAGATATTTGCCTTTTCAAAAAATGACTTTCGAATAATCTGGAAAAATTAAAATGTCTCTATCCTCGAAACCCTTTTACATACATTCACGTGACTCTGCATTGAAGTTGACATACACGTTCCCTCAAGGTGACATAAGGGTTGTCTCTCAGATTCCTACAGATCGGGAGATATTTGCCTTTAAAAAATTGACTTTCGAATAATCTCGATAAATTAAAATGTCTCTATCCTCCAAACCCTTGAACATACATTGACGTGACTCTGACACGAAGTTAACGTATACGTTCCCTCAAAGTAACATAAGTTTTGTCTTTGAGATTCCTACAGATCGGACGATATTTGCCTTTTCAAAAATTGACTTTCGAATAAGCTCGAAAAATTTAAATGTCTCTATCCTCCAAACCCTTGGACATACATTGACGTGACTCTGACATGAAGTTGACATATACGTTACCTCAAAGTGACATAAGTTTTGTCTCTCAGATTCCTACAGATCGGGAGATATTTGCCTTTTAAAAATTGACTTTCGAATAATCTCGGAAAATTCAAATGTTTCTATCCTCCGAACCCTTGGTCATACATTGACGTGACTCTGACATGAAGTTGACATATACATTCCCTCAAAGCGACATAAGTTTTGTCTATCAGATTCCTACAGATCGGGAGATATTTGCCTTTTCAAAAATTGACTTTCGAATAATCTCGAAAAATTGAAATGTCTCTAACCTCCAAACCCTTGGACATACATTGACGTGACTCTGACATGAAGTTGACATACACGTTCCATCAAAGTGACATAAGGTTTGTGTCTCAGATTCCTACAGATCGGGAGATATTTGCCTTTTCAAAAATTGACCTTCGAATAATCTCGAAAAATTAAAATGTCTCTATCCTCCAAACCCTTGGACATACATTGACAAGACTCTGACATGAAGTTGACATATACGTTCCCTCAAATTGACATAAGTTTTGTCTCTCAGATTCCTACAGATCGGAAGATATTTGCCCTTTCAAAAATTGACTTTCGAATAATCTCGAAAAATTAAAATGTCTCTATCCTCCAAACCCTTAGACATACATTGAAGTGACTCTAACATGAAGTTGACATACACGTTCCCTCAAAGTGACAGAAGTTTTGTCTCTCAGATTCCTACAGATCGGGAGATATTTGCCTTTTCAAAAATTGATTTTCAAATAATCTCGAAAAATTCAAAGGAGTCCATACTACAAACCCTTGGACTTACATTGACGTGGTTCTGACATGAAGTTGACATATACGTTCCCTCATAGTGACTTAAGTTTTGTCTCGCAGATTCCTACAGATCGGGAGATATTTGCCTTTTAAAAATTCACTTTCGAATAATCTCGAAAAATTGAAATGTCTCTATCCTCCAAACCCTTGGACATACATTGACGTGAATCTGACTTGAAGTTGACATATACGTTCCCTCAAAGTGACATAAGTTTTGTATCTCAGATTCCTACAGATCGGAAGATATTTGCCTTTTCAAAAATTGACACTCGAATAATCTCGAAAAATTAAAATGTCTCTATTCTCCAAACCCTTGGACATACATTGACAAGACTCTGACATGAAGTTGACATATACGTTCCCTCAAATTGACATAAGTTTTGTCTCTCAGATTCCTACACATCGGGAGATATTTGCCTTTTCAAAAATTGACTTTCGAATATTCTCGGAAAATTAAAATGTTTCTATCCTCCAAACCCTTGGACATACATTGACGTGACTCTGACATGAAGTTGACATACACGTTCCCTCAAAGTGACATAAGGTTTGTGTCTCAGATTCCTACAGATCGGGAGATATTTGAATTTTCAAAAATTGTCTTTCGAATAATCACGAAAAATTAATATGTCTCTATCCTCCAAACCCTTGGACATACATTGACGTGACTTTGACATGTAGTTTACATATACGTTCCCTCAACGTGACATAAGTTTTATCTCTCAGATTCCTACAGATCGGGAGATATTTGCCTTTTCAAAAATTGACATTTGAATAATCTTGAAAAATTCAAATATCTCTATCCACCAAACCCTTTTACATACTTTGACGTGACTCTGACATGAAGTTGACATATACGTTCCCTCAAAGTGACAAGTTTTGTCTCTCAGATTCCTACAGATCTGAAGATATTTGCTCTTTCAAAAATTGACTTTCGAATAATCTCGAAAAATTAAAATGTCTCTATCCTGCAAACCCTTAGACATACATTGACGTGACTCAAACATGAAGTTGACATACATGTTCCCTCAAAGTGACATAAGGTTTGTGTCTCAGAATCCTACAGATCGAGAGATATTTGCCCTTTCAAAAATTGTTTTTCGAATAATCTCGAAAAATTCAAATGAGTCTATACTCCAAACCCTTGGACATACATTGACCAGACTCTGACATGAAGTTGACATACACGTTCCCTCAAAGGGACATAAGTTTTGTCTCTCAGATTCCTACAGATCGGGAGATATTTGCCTTTTCAAAAATTGACTTTCGATTAATCTCGGAAAATTAAAATGTTTTTATCCTCCGAACCCTTGGACATACATTGACGTGACTTTGACATGAAGTTGACATATACGTTCCCTCAAAGTGACATAAGTTTTGTCTTTCAGATTCCTACAGATCGGATGATATTTGCCCTTTCAAAAATTGACTTTCGAATAAACTCGAAAAATTAAAATGTCTCTCTCCTCCAAACCCTTAGACATTCATTGGCATGACTATAACATGAAGTTGACATACACGTTCCCTCAAAGTGACGTAAGGTTTGTGTCTCAGAATCCTACAGATCGGGAGATATTTGAATTTTCACAAATTGACTTTCGAATAATCTCGAAAAATTAAAATGTCTCTATCATCCAAACCCTTGGACATACATAGACGTGACTCTGACATGAAGTTGACATATACGTCCCCTCAACGTGACATAAGTTTTGTCTCTCAGATTCCTACAGATCGGGAGATATTTGCCTTTTCAAAAATTAATTTTCCAATAATCTCGAAAAATTAAAATATTTCTATCCTCCAAACCCTTGAATATACATTGACTTGACACTAACGTGAAGTTGACATATACGTTCCCTCATAGTGACTTAAGTTTTGTCTCGCAGATTCCTACAGTTCGGGAGATATTTGAATTTTAAAAATTCACTTTCGAATAATCTCGAAAAATTGAAATGTCTCTATCCTCCAAACCCTAGGACATACATTGACTAGACTCTGACATGAAGTTGACATATACGTTCCCTCAAAGGGACATAATTTTTGTCTATCAGATTCCTACAGATCGGGAGATATTTGCCTTTTCAAAAATTGACTTTCGAATAATCTCGAAAAATTTAAATGTCTCTATCCTCCAAACCCTTCGACATACATTGACGTGACTCTTTAATGAAGTTGACGTACACGTTCCCTCAACGTGACATAAGGTTTGTGTCTCAGATTCCTACAGATCGGGAGATATTTGCCTTTTCCAAAATTGACTTTTCAATAATCTCGAAAATTTTAATGTCTCTATCCTCCAAATCCTTATACATACATTGACGAGACTCTGACATGAAGTTGACATATACTTTCCCTCAACGTGACATAAGTTTTGTCTCTCAGATTCCTACAGATGGGGAGACATTTGCCTTTTCATAAATTGACATTTGAATAATCTCGAAAAATTCAAATATCTCTATCCTCCAAACCCTTAAACATACATTGACTTGACTCTGACATGAAGTTGACATATACGTTCCCTCAAAGTGACATAAGTTTTGTCTCTCAGATTCCTACAGATCGGGAGTTATTTGCCTTTTCAAAAATTGACTTTCGAATAATCTCGAAAAATTAAAATGTCTCTATCCTCCAAACCCTTGGACATACATTCACCTGACTCTGACATGTAGTTAACATACACGTTCCCTCAAGGTGACATAAGGTTTGTCTCTCAGATTAACAGATCGGGAGATATTTGCCTTTAAAAAATTGACTTTCGAATAATCTCGAGAAATTAAAATGTCTCTAACCTCCAAACCCTTGAACATACATTGACGTGACTCTGACATGAAGTTGCCATATACGTTCCCTCAAAGTGACATAAGTTTTGTCTCTCAGATTCCTACAGATCGGGAGATATTTGCCTTTTCAAAAATTGACTTTCGAATAATCTCGAGAAATCCAAATGTCTCTATCCTCCAAACCCTTGGACATACATTGACGTGACTCTGACACGAAGTTGACATATACGTTCCCTCAAATTGACATAAGTTTTGTCTCTCAGATTCCTACAGATCGGAAGATATTTGCCCTTTCAAAAATTGACTTTCGAATAATCTCGAAAAATTAAAATGTCTCTATCCTCCAAACCCTTAGACATACATTGACGTGACTCTAACATTTAGTTGACATACACGTTCCCCCAAAGTGACATAAGTTTTGTATCTCAGATTCCTACAGATCGGGAGATATTTGCCTTTTCAAAAATTGATTTTCGAATAATCTCGAAAAATTCAAAGGAGTCCATACTACAAACCCTTGGACTTACATTGACGTGGTTCTGACATGAAGTTGACATATACGTTCCCTCATAGTGACTTAAGTTTTGTCTCTCAGATTCCTACAGATCGGGAGATATTTGCCTTTTCCGAAATTGACTTTTCAATAATCTCGAAAATTTTAATGTCTCTATCCTCCAAATCCTTATACATACATTCACGAGACTCTGACATGAAGTTGACATATACTTTCCCTCAACGTGACATAAGTTTTGTCTCTCAGATTCCTACAGATGGGGAGACATTTGCCTTTTCATAAATTGACATTTGAATAATCTCGAAAAATTCAAATATCTCTATCCTCCAAACCCTTAAACATACATTGACTTGACTCTGACAAGAAGTTGACATTTACGTTCCCTCAAAGTGACATAAGTTTTGTCTCTCGGATTCCTACAGATCGGGAGTTATTTGCCTTTTCAAAAATTGACTTTCGAATAATCTCGAAAAATTAAAATGTCTCTATCCTCCAAACCCTTGGACATACATTGACGTGACTCTGACATGAAGTTGACATATACGTTCCCTCAAAGTGATATAAGTTTTGTCTTTCAGATTCCTACAGATCGGGAGATATTTGCCTTTTCAAAAATTAATTTTCGAATAATCTCGAAAAATTAAAATGTCTCTATCCTCCAAACCCTTAGACATACATTGACGTGACTCTAACATGAAGTTGACATACACGTTCCCTCAAAGTGACATAAGTTTTGTCTCTCAGATTCCTACACATCAGGAGATATTTGCCTTTTCAAAAATTCACTTTCGAATAATCTCGAAAAATTGAAATGTCTCTATCCTCCAAACCGTTGGACATACATTGACTTGACTCTGACATGAAGTTGACATATACGTTCCCTCAAAGTGACATAAGTTTTGTCTCTCAGATTCCTACAGATCGGGAGATATTTGCCTTTTCACAAATTAACTTTCGAATAATCTCGAAAAATTGAAATATTTCTATCCTCCAAACCCTTGGACATACATTGACTTGACTCTGACATGAAGTTGACATATACGTTTCCTCAAAGTGACAAGTTTTCTCTATCAGATTCCTACAGATCGGGAGATATTTGCCTTTTCAATATTGACTTTCGAATAACCACGAAAAATTAAAATGTCTCTATCCTCCAAACCCTTTGAAATACATTGACTTGACTCTGACATGAAGTTTACATATACATTCCTTCAAAGTGACATAAGTTTTGTCTCTCAGATTCCTACAGATCGGGAGATATTTGCCTTTTCCAAAATTGACTTTTCAATAATCTCGAAAATTTTAATGTCTCTATCCTCCAAATCCTTATACATACATTGACGAGACTCTGACATGAAGTTGACATATACTTTCCCTCAACGTGACATAAGTTTTGTCTCTCAGATTCCTACAGATGGGGAGACATTTGCCTTTTCATAAATTGACATTTGAATAATCTCGAAAAATTCAAATATCTCTATCCTCCAAACCCTTAAACATACATTGACTTGACTCTGACATGAAGTTGACATATACGTTCCCTCAAAGTGACATAAGTTTTGTCTCTCAGATTCCTACAGATCGGGAGTTATTTGCCTTTTCAAAAATTGACTTTCGAATAATCTCGAAAAATTAAAATGTCTCTATCCTCCAAACCCTTGGACATACATTCACCTGACTCTGACATGTAGTTAACATACACGTTCCCTCAAGGTGACATAAGGTTTGTCTCTCAGATTAACAGATCGGGAGATATTTGCCTTTAAAAAATTGACTTTCGAATAATCTCGAGAAATTAAAATGTCTCTAACCTCCAAACCCTTGAACATACATTGACGTGACTCTGACATGAAGTTGACATATACGTTCCCTCAAAGTGACATAAGTTTTGTCTCTCAGATTCCTACAGATCGGGAGATATTTGCCTTTTCAAAAATTGACTTTCGAATAATCTCGAGAAATCCAAATGTCTCTATCCTCCAAACCCTTGGACATACATTGACGTGACTCTGACACGAAGTTGACATATACGTTCCCTCAAATTGACATAAGTTTTGTCTCTCAGATTCCTACAGATCGGAAGATATTTGCCCTTTCAAAAATTGACTTTCGAATAATCTCGAAAAATTAAAATGTCTCTATCCTCCAAACCCTTAGACATACATTGACGTGACTCTAACATGAAGTTGACATACACGTTCCCTCAAAGTGACAGAAGTTTTGTCTCTCAGATTCCTACAGATCGGGAGATATTTGCCTTTTCAAAAATTGATTTTCGAATAATCTCGAAAAATTCAAAGGAGTCCATACTACAAACCCTTGGACTTACATTGACGTGGTTCTGACATGAAGTTGACATATACGTTCCCTCATAGTGACTTAAGTTTTGTCTCTCAGATTCCTACAGATCGGGAGATATTTGCCTTTTCCGAAATTGACTTTTCAATAATCTCGAAAATTTTAATGTTTCTATCCTCCAAATCCTTATACATACATTCACGAGACTCTGACATGAAGTTGACATATACTTTCCCTCAACGTGACATAAGTTTTGTCTCTCAGATTCCTACAGATGGGGAGACATTTGCCTTTTCATAAATTGACATTTGAATAATCTCGAAAAATTCAAATATCTCTATCCTCCAAACCCTTAAACATACATTGACTTGACTCTGACATGAAGTTGACATTTACGTTCCCTCAAAGTGACATAAGTTTTGTCTCTCGGATTCCTACAGATCGGGAGTTATTTGCCTTTTCAAAAATTGACTTTCGAATAATCTCGAAAAATTAAAATGTCTCTATCCTCCAAACCCTTGGACATACATTGACGTGACTCTGACATGAAGTTGACATATACGTTCCCTCAAAGTGATATAAGTTTTGTCTTTCAGATTCCTACAGATCGGGAGATATTTGCCTTTTCAAAAATTAATTTTCGAATAATCTCGAAAAATTAAAATGTCTCTATCCTCCAAACCCTTAGACATACATTGACGTGACTCTAACATGAAGTTGACATACACGTTCCCTCAAAGTGACATAAGTTTTGTCTCTCAGATTCCTACACATCAGGAGATATTTGCCTTTTCAAAAATTCACTTTCGAATAATCTCGAAAAATTGAAATGTCTCTATCCTCCAAACCGTCGGACATACATTGACTTGACTCTGACATGAAGTTGACATATACGTTCCCTCAAAGTGACATAAGTTTTGTCTCTCAGATTCCTACAGATCGGGAGATATTTGCCTTTTCACAAATTAACTTTCGAATAATCTCGAAAAATTGAAATATTTCTATCCTCCAAACCCTTGGACATACATTGACTTGACTCTGACATGAAGTTGACATATACGTTTCCTCAAAGTGACAAGTTTTCTCTATCAGATTCCTACAGATCGGGAGATATTTGCCTTTTCAATATTGACTTTCGAATAACCACGAAAAATTAAAATGTCTCTATCCTCCAAACCCTTTGAAATACATTGACTTGACTCTGACATGAAGTTTACATATACATTCCTTCAAAGTGACATAAGTTTTGTCTCTCAGATTCCTACAGATCGGGAGATATTTGCCTTTTCAAAAATTGACACTCGAATAATCTCGAAAAATTAAAATGTCTCTATTCTCCAAACCCTTGGACATACATTGACAAGACTCTGACATGAAGTTGACATATACGTTCCCTCAAATTGACATAAGTTTTGTCTCTCAGATTCCTACACATCAGGAGATATTTGCCTTTTCAAAAATTGACTTCCGAATAATCTCGGAAAATTAAAATGTTTCTATCCTCCAAACCCTTGGACATACATTGACGTGAATCTGACATGAAGTTGACATACACGTTCCCTCAAAGTGACACAAGGTTTGTATCTCAGATTCCTAAAAACCGGGAGATATTTGCCTTTTCCAAAATTTACTTTCGAATAATCTCGAAAGTTTAAATATCTCTATCCTCCAAACCCTTGGACATACATTGACGTGACTCTGACATGAGGTTGACATATACGTTCCCTCAAAGTGACATAAGTTTTGTCTCTCAGATTCCTACAGATCTGGAGATATTTGCCTTTTCAAAAAATGACTTTCGAATAATCTGGAAAAATTAAAATGTCTCTATCCTCGAAACCCTTTTACATACATTCACGTGACTCTGCATTGAAGTTGACATACACGTTCCCTCAAGGTGACATAAGGGTTGTCTCTCAGATTCCTACAGATCGGGAGATATTTGCCTTTAAAAAATTGACTTTCGAATAATCTCGATAAATTAAAATGTCTCTATCCTCCAAACCCTTGAACATACATTGACGTGACTCTGACACGAAGTTAACGTATACGTTCCCTCAAAGTAACATAAGTTTTGTCTTTGAGATTCCTACAGATCGGAAGATATTTGCCTTTTCAAAAATTGACTTTCGAATAAGCTCGAAAAATTTAAATGTCTCTATCCTCCAAACCCTTGGACATACATTGACGTGACTCTGACATGAAGTTGACATATACGTTACCTCAAAGTGACATAAGTTTTGTCTCTCAGATTCCTACAGATCGGGAGATATTTGCCTTTTAAAAATTGACTTTCGAATAATCTCGGAAAATTCAAATGTTTCTATCCTCCGAACCCTTGGTCATACATTGACGTGACTCTGACATGAAGTTGACATATACATTCCCTCAAAGCGACATAAGTTTTGTCTATCAGATTCCTACAGATCGGGAGATATTTGCCTTTTCAAAAATTGACTTTCGAATAATCTCGAAAAATTGAAATGTCTCTAACCTCCAAACCCTTGGACATACATTGACGTGACTCTGACATGAAGTTGACATACACGTTCCATCAAAGTGACATAAGGTTTGTGTCTCAGATTCCTACAGATCGGGAGATATTTGCCTTTTCAAAAATTGACCTTCGAATAATCTCGAAAAATTAAAATGTCTCTATCCTCCAAACCCTTGGACATACATTGACAAGACTCTGACATGAAGTTGACATATACGTTCCCTCAAATTGACATAAGTTTTGTCTCTCAGATTCCTACAGATCGGAAGATATTTGCCCTTTCAAAAATTGACTTTCGAATAATCTCGAAAAATTAAAATGTCTCTATCCTCCAAACCCTTAGACATACATTGACGTGACTCTAACATGAAGTTGACATACACGTTCCCTCAAAGTGACAGAAATTTTGTCTCTCAGATTCCTACAGATCGGGAGATATTTGCCTTTTCAAAAATTGATTTTCGAATAATCTCGAAAAATTCAAAGGAGTCCATACTACAAACCCTTGGACTTACATTGACGTGGTTCTAACATGAAGTTGACATATACGTTCCCTCATAGTGACTTAAGTTTTGTCTCGCAGATTCCTACAGATCGGGAGATATTTGCCTTTTAAAAATTCACTTTCGAATAATCTCGAAAAATTGAAATGTCTCTATCCTCCAAACCCTTGGACATACATTGACGTGAATCTGACTTGAAGTTGACATATACGTTCCCTCAAAGTGACATAAGTTTTGTATCTCAGATTCCTACAGATCGGAAGATATTTGCCTTTTCAAAAATTGACACTCGAATAATCTCGAAAAATTAAAATGTCTCTATTCTCCAAACCCTTGGACATACATTGACAAGACTCTGACATGAAGTTGACATATACGTTCCCTCAAATTGACATAAGTTTTGTCTCTCAGATTCCTACACATCGGGAGATATTTGCCTTTTCAAAAATTGACTTTCGAATATTCTCGGAAAATTAAAATGTTTCTATCCTCCAAACCCTTGGACATACATTGACGTGACTCTGACATGAAGTTGACATACACGTTCCCTCAAAGTGACATAAGGTTTGTGTCTCAGATTCCTACAGATCGGGAGATATTTGAATTTTCAAAAATTGTCTTTCGAATAATCACGAAAAATTAATATGTCTCTATCCTCCAAACCCTTGGACATACATTGACGTGACTTTGACATGTAGTTTACATATACGTTCCCTCAACGTGACATAAGTTTTATCTCTCAGATTCCTACACATCGGGAGATATTTGCCTTTTCAAAAATTGACATTTGAATAATCTCGAAAAATTCAAATATCTCTATCCACCAAACTCTTTTACATACTTTGACGTGACTCTGACATGAAGTTGACATATACGTTCCCTCAAAGTGACAAGTTTTGTCTCTCAGATTCCTACAGATCTGAAGATATTTGCTCTTTCAAAAATTGACTTTCGAATAATCTCGAAAAATTAAAATGTCTCTATCCTGCAAACCCTTAGACATACATTGACGTGACTCAAACATGAAGTTGACATACATGTTCCCTCAAAGTGACATAAGGTTTGTGTCTCAGAATCCTACAGATCGAGAGATATTTGCCCTTTCAAAAATTGTTTTTCGAATAATCTCGAAAAATTCAAATGAGTCTATACTCCAAACCCTTGGACATACATTGACCAGACTCTGACATGAAGTTGACATACACGTTCCCTCAAAGTGACATAAGTTTTGTCTCTCAGTTTCCTACAGATCGGGAGATATTTGCCTTTTCAAAAATTGACTTTCGATTAATCTCGGAAAATTAAAATGTTTTTATCCTCCGAACCCTTGGACATACATTGACGTGACTTTGACATTTAAGTTGACATATACGTTCCCTCAAAGTGACATAAGTTTTGTCTTTCAGATTCCTACAGATCGGATGATATTTGCCCTTTCAAAAATTGACTTTCGAATAAACTCGAAAAATTAAAATGTCTCTCTCCTCCAAACCCTTAGACATTCATTGGCATGACTATAACATGAAGTTGACATACACGTTTCCTCAAAGTGACGTAAGGTTTGTGTCTCAGAATCCTACAGATCGGGAGATATTTGAATTTTCACAAATTGACTTTCGAATAATCTCGAAAAATTAAAATGTCTCTATCATCCAAACCCTTGGACATACATAGACGTGACTCTGACATGAAGTTGACATATACGTCCCCTCAACGTGACATAAGTTTTGTCTCTCAGATTCCTACAGATCGGGAGATATTTGCCTTTTCAAAAATTAATTTTCCAATAATCTCGAAAAATTAAAATATTTCTATCCTCCAAACCCTTGAATATACATTGACTTGACACTAACGTGAAGTTGACATATACGTTCCCTCATAGTGACTTAAGTTTTGTCTCGCAGATTCCTACAGTTCGGGAGATATTTGAATTTTAAAAATTCACTTTCGAATAATCTCGAAAAATTGAAATGTCTCTATCCTCCAAACCGTAGGACATAGGACACCAATATGTTACCACAAGTTTGACGTGCGCCACGAATTCCGCGCCCACCACGCATTGCAATTAATGTACCAGAGATTTATATTCAATTTTTTTGTGAGACGTTTATATTAATTAATGGCGTACTATCATTCACGTATGTTTATTCCAATTCTTTCCTTACATGATACTTATTTATAGTTAGTTAAATTGGGTCATCGTTACGCATGAATCTGCTACGTATTTGCGTCAACATCTACACTGCATCAGTTTTGCAAGAAATAATTCTTGTGAAAACATTATGTAATTTTAGACGTGTTATGATGTATTACACGCATATAAGCACTATTTGTGTTATATGGGGATTGTGTGAGCGCGTATTATCATTATTGATAAGTGGTCGTGGCCGACTTTGCGCATCCCCCACCTCACGAATTTGATGGCTTCGTGCGAATTTCTAAAAAGCAATAAGACATAATAGAGTATGAATATCATTAACGTACCTGTGGCATGACGTCCATACAAAATTTCAATAATTTCTTATCATCGATACGTTTCTTCCAAAATTCGTGCGCAGGAAACTATTTTGCACTGATCCGGACTACACCGTTTTTGTTGGTTTGTGTTAGGTTAGGTTAGGTTAGGTTAGTGAGGCACCTACGCAGACGTTGTTGCGCAGTGCAGTCGTATGACGTGCGCATGTGTGGGCATCTTGAGCTCGATATGCTTAATTGTAAATTATTAAACACTCAAAAATTTGATTCCTTCACCTTAAGAAATATATTATATTCTGGGCTTCACTTTCATACCAAATTAAATTTTTTTACAAGGATATTTTATTGGACACATACTTTCAGTAATTGCAAGTACACCAATGACTTATCACTTAAATATGATGCTATTGAACATTTCATTGTGTAAGTATATTTGTTGTCACACGAAGTATAATTTATTAAATAAGTCGGCCACGACCACTTATCAATAACGATATTACGCGCTCACACAATCCCCATATAACACAAATAGTGCTTATATGAGTGTAATACATCATAACACGTCTAAAATTACATAATGTTTCCACAAGAATTATTTCTTGCAAAATTGATGCAGTGTAGATGTTGACGCAAATACGTAGCAGATTCATGCGTAACGATGACCTAATCTAACTCACTATAAATGAGTATCATGTAACGAAAGAATTAGAATAAACATACGTGAATGATAGTACGTCATTAATTAATATAAATCGCCTCACAAAAAATTGAATATAAATCTCTAGTACTTTAATTGCAATGCTTGGTGGTCTCGGAATTGGTGGCGCACGTCAAACTTGTCTTGACATATTGGTGTCCTATGTCAAATGTCAAAAAAATATATCGAAAATATTGCCTCACATTTACTCGAGGACACGACGTACAAACACAAAGACGCAGTCTATCGGAGAAGTCGGAACCAAATATATAACGTGCCATCTGTGATGACCTCAATGGAAAGAAATCAATACTTTCGAATGGCATCGAGGACCAATCAGAAGTCAGTCAGTACCGATTTTGTCTTGGAACAGTCGGCTGGTCCCGGTTGAATACTCTCCATTAAACTACGGTTGGAATTATTTCATTTCGGGAGGTCAGTATCAATTTAATTTTGTGCTCTAGAAATAGAGTTCTTAGGGACCATTAACAAGAATAATTATCCCCGTTCAATCACGTATTAACGAGTGCTACAAGCAGTGAATCTCAGTGTAAGGATGTCTTCTCCGTGACGTGTGAGAATAGAAACAAGTGAACACCAATTCAACATAACATGCAAGAATATGTGCGGTTCGCCACATTGAGATATACGACTTCAGTGAAAGGACATTTGCATGCCATGTGTGTTCAGTAAAGACGTTTGTACGAGTTAGTAACACGTAAATCATATACAGATATCGCGTATCTGCAGAAGCTGGACCTATGTAATTTGAAATTATTTATTCTTTATAACGATTACTGGGGTCACTGTAGTAAATACAATTTCTTCGACAACAGTTTTAATTTTCTTTAATTTAAATTAATAATATTTATGATGTGCTGACTGTGTCATTTCGTTGTCAGTTGGATATTATCTGTGATTTTATTCGTAACATTTATAATCTTCGTTATCAATACTGCGATGTGTATAGATTCTTTAATGTCATTGCCACAAATTAAGATTTACAAGCCAAGTGATGTGCATTTTATTCTTGTGAAATAGTCTACATTTCTTAAAAAGACATATTGGCTGTGAAGACTCATCTGTTTCTTACGTATACCTTGTGCTGAATGCTGTTCTGGTGCCCAGTTTGACTGTTTTTCGTGTGTCGTTCATAATTTGCTATTGTGAGAACTTGGTTGGTCTGCAGTCTTTGTTCTTATGCGTGCGGTCTCCATGCGCTAAGAAGACAAGTATCTTCGAGGTCATCGCGTAGGAGTGGTGAGTAGGAGATTGATAAACTGCTTTTTAATAAAAACTGTGTGCGTCGTTTGACTAAAGTTGAAATCAAGCGGCACGAACGTTGAAGGGCGACTGCAAATTACAGTATAGATTTAAAAAAGGTTTTTATTCAGACCACGTATTGGAAAATAGATTGCTTTACAACAGTGGTCCAACATCAAAGTTTTTGTTTATAGCTGTTCAGTTCGGAAAGCGGTGATGATGTTCAACTACGAACCCGGGCGATTCTGATCCCCGCATGGTTAGAAATGGTTACTAACCACTTTCGTGAAACGTAGTTTCTTCAGTAAACACGGTTTTTTCCCGAAGAATTCTTCATCTTCTTGAACTGCGAATGCCACATAATATTGAATACACTGCTAGGAGACTGCTCCTCAAATCTTATTTGGTAAGGACGTTCTGCAGCGGTCGATGAATGTGTTTCTTTATCTACAGAACAGCAAAAAGCACGCTTCCTGCGATTGTAATCCGCCATTAATAATTCATAGGATCTTCACGTCTTTTAGGGAAATGCCTGGAAACTCCAGCAATACGTTGGTAAATTTGAATTTTTGTTCAAGGTCGTAGAAAAATTTGTTTTCGAGTACTTTACCTAAATAAAACGTCATTACTTCTTTTAAATTGTAATGTAATTTTCGCTCAAGATGTATAATGCAGTTGCATGAAAGAAACTTAATAACTACGTTGGTTTCTTGGTGTTATAGTATAAGTGCCAATTCCGACCGCTAGACTTCACAGTTCATCTGCGAAACTCTTTTTAATGCTGAAAATAGTACTTTTCGGAAAAAACTTTATAATACGGTAACCTTGCACTTGAGTCATTTTGGCATGAACATATTCAACGTTGCAACATTAGTCTTGTTTATCAGCAGACGCAACGGAAACATAATATAAGTTGAAAAAAAAGCTAAACAAACCTGACACAAAAGTGGACATAGACCGATATTAAATGATGCAGCAAAGTATCCATTTAAAATTATTCTTTGTCAAGACTTTGAAAAATTGACTTTTGAATATCCTTGAAAAATTAAGTTCCCTATTTTCCAAACTCTTGGACTTACATTCACAGGACTCTGACATGGCGATGACATATTGGTTAAATCAAACTGACATGAGTTATGTCTCTCAGATTCCTACAGATCCGGAGATATATTCCTTTTTAAATTGACTTTCGAATACCCTTGAAGAATTAAAAGGTGTCTATCCTCCAAGACCTTGTACTTACATTGTCTTGACTCTGCCATGACGATGACATATACGTTACCTCAAAGTGACATAAGTTTTGTCTCTCGGATTCCTACAGATCGGGAGATATATGCCTTTGAAAAATTGATTTTCGAATAACGTTGAAAAATTAAAAGGTCTCTATCTTGCAAACCCTTGGACTTACTTTGACGTGACTCTGATATAATGTTGACATATACGTGACCTCATTCTGACATGAGTTTTGTTTCTCAGATTCTTACAGATCGGGAGATATATACCTTTGAAAATTGAGTTTCGAATACCCTTGAAACTTTGAAAGGTCACTATCTTCCAAACACTTGGACTTATATTGACGTGACGCTAACATTACGATGTTATATACGTTACCTCAAACTGACATGAGTTGTGTCTCTCAGTTATCTACAGATCGGGAGATATAGTCCTTTGAAACGTTAACTTTAGGATAACCTTCAAAAATTAAAAGTTCTCTATCCTGCAAACCCTTGGAATTACAATGACGTGACTTTGATATAACGATGACATATATGTTCCCTCAAACTGACATGAGTTTTGTATCTCAGATTCCTACAGATCGGGAGATATATGCCTTTGAAAAATTAACTTTCGAATAAACTTCAAAAATTAAAAGTTCCCTATCCTGCAAACACTTCGACTTACATTGACGTGACTCTGACATGACGATGATATATAGGTTACCTCAAACTCTCATGAGTTGTGTCTCTCAGTTTCGTAGAGATCGGAAGATATATGCCTTTGTGAAAGTGAGTTTCGTATCCCCCTGAAAAATTGAAAGTTCTCTATTCTGAAAAAACACTTGGACTTATATTGACGAGACCCTGATATGACGATGACATTTACGTTACCTGAAACAGACATGATTGTTGTCCCTGAGTTTCCTACAGATCGGGAGATATATGCCTTTGAAAAATTGACTTTCAAATAACCTTCAAAAATTAAAAGTTCTCTATCCTGCAAACTGTTGGACTTACATTGAAGTGACTTTGACATGACGATGTCATATATGATACGTCAAACTGATATAAGTTTTCTCTCTGAGTTTCCTGCAGATCGGGAGATATATGCCTTTGAAAAAGTTGCTTTCGAATAACCTTCAAAAATTTAAAGTTCTATATCCTGCAAACCCTTGGATTTACATTGACGTGACTTTTACAAGACGATGACATATATGTTACCTCAAACTGACATGAGTTTTGTCTCTCAGTTTTTTACAGATCGGGAGATATATGCCTTTGATAAAGTGACTTTCGAATAACCTTCAAAAATTAAAAGTTCTCTATCCTGCAAACCCTTGGACTTACATTGACTTGACTCTGACCTGACGATGATATATACGTTACCTCAAACTCTCATCAGATGTGTCTCTCAGTTTCGTAGAGATAGGGAGATATATGCTTTTGAAAAAGTGAGTTTCGTATACACCTGAAAAATTAGAAGGTCTCTATCCTGCAAACCATTGGACTTACATTGACGTGACTCTGATATGACGATGACATATATGTTACCTGAAACTGACATGAATGTTGTCTCTCAGTTTCCTACAGATCGGGAGATATATGCCTTTGAAAGATTGACTTTCGAATAACCTTCACAAATTAAAAGTTCTCTATCCTGCAAACCGTTGGACTTACATTCAAGTGACTTTGACATGACGATAACATATATGATAACTCAAACTGAGATAAGTTTTCTCTCTGTTTCCTGCAGATCGGGAGATATAAGCCTTTGAAAAATTGGCTTTCGAATAAACTTCAAAAATTAAAAGTTCCCTATCCTGCAAACACTTGGAGTTACATTGACGTGACGCTGACATGACGATGAAATATACGTTACCTCTAACTGTCATGAGTTGTATCTCTCAGTTTCAGAGAGATCGGGAGATATATGACTTTGAAAAAGTGAGTTTCATATACCCCTGAAAAATTAAAAGTTCTCTATCCTGCAAACCCTTGGACTTACATTGACGTGACACTGATATGACGATGACATTTACGTTAAATGAAACTGACATGATTGTTGTCTCTGAGTTTCCTACAGATCGGGAGATATATGCCTTTGAAGAATTGACTTTCGAATAACCTACAAAAATTTAAAGTTCTCTATCCTGCAAACCGTTGGACTTACATTGAAATGACTTTGACATGACGATTACATAAATGATTCAACAAATTGATATAATTTTTCCCTCTGTGTTTCCGGTAGATCGGGAGATATATGCCTTTGAAAAAGTAACTTTCGAATAACCTTCAAAAATTATAAGTTATCTATCCTGCAAACACTTGGACTTACATTTACGTGAATTTTACATGACGATGACATATATGTTACCTCAAACAGACATGAGTTTTGTCTCTCAGTTTCCTACAGATCGGGAGATATATGCCTTTGAAAAATTGAATTTCGAATAACCTTCAAAAATTTAAAGTTCTATATCCTGTAAACCCTTGGACTTACATTGACGTGACTCTGACATGACGATGATATAAACGTTGCTCAAACTCTCATGAGTTGTGTCTCTCAGTTTCGTACAGATCAGGAGATATATGCTTTTGAAAAAGTGAGTTTCGTATACCCCTGAAAAATTTAAAAGTTTCTATCCTGCAAACCCTTGCACTCACATTGACGTAACTTTGATATGACGATGACATATACGTTACCTGAAACTGACATGATTGTTGTCTCTCAGTTTCCAAGAGTGCGGGAGATATATGCGTTTGAAAAACTGACTTTCGAATAACCTTCACAAATTAAAAGTTGTTAATCCTGGAAATCCTTGGACTTACATTGACGTGACTTTTACATGACAGTAACATATATGTTCCCTCAAACTGACATTAGTTTTATCTCTCAGTTTCATACAGATCGGGAGATATATGCCTTTGAAGAAGTAAGTTTCGAATACCCCTGAAATATTAAAAGTTCTCTATGCTGCAAACCCTTGGACTTACATTGTTGTGACTCTGATATGACGATGACATATACGTTACCTGAAACTGACATGAGTTTTGTCTCTCAGTTACCTACAGATCGGGAGATATACGCCTTTGAAGAATTGACTTTCGAATAAACTTCAAAATTAAAAGTTCTTTATAATGCAAACTCATGGACTTACATTGACGTGACTCTGACATGACGATGATATATACGTTACCTCAAACTGAAATGAGTTTTGTCTCTCAGTTTCCTACAGATCTGGAGAAATATGCCTTTGAAAAATTGAGTTTTGAATACCCCTTAAAAATTAAAAGTTATCTATCCTCCAAACCCTTGGACTTACATAGACGTGACCCTGACACGATAATATATACGTTACCTCAAACGGACATGAGTTGTGTCTCTCAGGTTCCTGTAGATCGGGAGTTATATGCCTTTGAAAAATTGACTGTCCAATAACCTTCAAACATTAAAAGTTCTCTATCCTGCAAACCCTTGGAATTACATTGACGTGATTCTGACAAGACGATGATATATACGTTACCTCAAAGTGACATGAGTTTTGTCTCCAGGATTCCTATAGTTCGGGAGATATATGCCTTTGAAACATTGACTTTCGAAAAACGTTCAAACATTAAATGTTCTCTACCCTGCAAACCCTTGGACTTACATTGACGTGACTTTTACATGACGTTGACATGTATGTTCCTTCAAACTGACATCAGTTTTGTCTCTCAGTTTCGTACAGATCGGAAAATATGTGCCTTTGAAGAAGTGTTTCGAATACCATTGAAAAATTAAAAGTTCTCTATCCTGCAAACCCTTGGACTTACAGCGACGTGACGTTTTCAAGAAGATGACATATATGTTACCTCTAACTAACATGACGTTTGTTTCTCAGTTTCGTACAGATCGGGAGATATATGCCTTTGAAAAATTGACTTTCGAATAAACTTCAAAATTAAAAGTTCTTTATCCTGCAAACCCTTTGGGCTTACATTCACGTGACTCTGACATGACGATTATATGTACGTTACCTCAAACTGAAATGAGTTATGTCACTCAGCTTCCTACACATCTGGAGATAGATGCCTTTGAAGAATTGAGTTTCGAATACCCCTGAAAAATTAAAATTTCTCTATCCTCCAATCCCTTGTACCTACATTGACGTAACCCTGTCATGATGATATATACGTTACCTCAAACTGACATGAGTTGTGTTTCTCAGGTTCCTGCAGATCGGGAGTTATATGCCCTTGAAAAATTGACTGTCCAATAACCTTCAAATATTAAAAGTTCTCTATCCTGAAAACCCTTGGAATTACATTGACGTGATTCTGACATGATGATATATACATTACCTCCAAGTGACATGAGTTTTGTCTCTCAGATTAATATAGATCGGGAGATATTTGCCTTTGAATAATTGACTTTCGAATAATCTCGAAAAATTAAAATGTCTCTATCCTCCAAACCCTTAGACATAGATTGACATGACTCTGACATGACGATGACATATACGTTCCCTCAAAGTGACATAAGTTTTGTCTCTCAGATTAATACAGATCGGGAGATATTTGTCTTTTCATAAATTGATTGTCGAATAATCTCGAAAAATTTAAATGTCTCTATCCTCCAAACCCTTGGACATAGATTGACATGGCTCTGACATGACGATGACATATACGTTCCCTCAAAATTACATATGTTTTGTCTCTCAGATTCCTACATATCGGGAGATATATGCCTTTTCAAAAATTGACTTTCGAATATTCTCGGAAAATTAAAATGTTTCTATCCTCCAAAACTTTGGACATACATTGACGTGACTCTGACATGAAATTGACATACACGTTCCCTCAAAGTGACATAAGGTTTGATTCTCAGATTCCTACAGATCGGGAGATATTTGCCTTTTCAAAAATTGACATTTGAATAATCTCAAAAAATTCAAATATCTCTATACTCCAAACCCTTGGACATACATTGACATGACTATGACATGAAGTTGACATATACGTTCCCTCATAGTGACAAAAGTTTTGTCTCCCAGATTCCTACAGTACGGGAGATATTTGCCTTTTCAAAAATTGACTTTCGAATAATCTCGAAAAATTAAAATGCCTCTATCCTCCAAACCCTTGGACATACATTGACGTGACTCTGACATGAAGTTTACATATACGTTCCCTCAAAGTGACATAAGTTTTGTCTCTCAAATTCCTACAGATCGGGAGATATTTGCCTTTTCAAAAATTGACTTTCGAATAATCTCGGAAAATTTAAATGTCTCTATCCTCCAAACATTTAGACATACATTAATGTGACTCTGACATGAAGTTGACATATACGTTCCCTCAAAGTGACATAAGTTTTGTCTCTCAGATTCCTACAGATCGGTAGATATTTGCCTTTTCAAAAATTGACTTTCAAAATAATCTCGAAAAATGCAAATGTCTCTATCCACCAAACCCTTGGACATACATTGACGTGACTCTGACATGAAGTTGACATAAACGTTCCCTCATAGTTACATAAGTTTTGTCTCACAGATTCCTACAGATCGGGAGATATTTGCCTTTTCAAGAATTGACTTTCGAATAATCTCGAAAAATTGAAATGTCTCTATCCTTCCAAACTCTTGGACATACATATACGAGACTCTGACATGAAGTTGACATATACATTCCCTCAAAGTGACATAAGGTTTGTCTCTCAGATTCTTACATATCGGGAGATATTTGCATTTTAAAAATTTCACTTTCGAATAATCTCGAAAAATTTAAATGTCTCTATCCTCCAATCCCTTGGACATACATTTAAGTGACTCTGACATGAAGTTGACATATACGTTCCCTCAAAGTGTCATAAGTTTTGTCTCTCAAATTCCTACAGTTCGGGAGATATTTGCCTTTTCAAAAATTGACTTTCGAATAATCTCGGAAAATTAAAATGTCTCTATCCTCCAAACCCTTTTTACATATATTGACGTGACTCTGACATGAAGTTGACATATACTTTCCCTCAAAGTTACATAAGTTTTGACGCTCAGATTCCTACAGATCGGGAGAGATTTGCCTTTTCAAAAATTGACTTTAGTATAATCTCTAAAAATTAAAATGTCTCTATCCTCCAAACCCTTGGACATACATTGACGTGGCTCAGACATGAAGTTGACATATACGTTACCTCAAAGTGACAAATTTTGTCTCTCAGATTCCTACAGATCGGGAGATATTTGCCTTCAGAATAATTAACTTTCGAATAACCTTGAAAAATTTAAATGTCTCTATCCTCCAAACCCTTGGACATACATTTACGTGACTCTGACATGAAGTTGAAATATACCTTCCCTCAAAGTGACACAAGTTTTGTCTCTCAGATTCCTACAGATCGGGAGATATTTCCCTTTTCAAAAATTGACTTTCGAATAATCTCGAAAAATTAAAATGTCTCTATCCTCCAAACCCTTGGACATACATTTACGTGACTCTGACATGAAGTTGAAATATACCTTCCCTCAAAGTGACATAAGTTTTGTCTCTCAGATTCCTACAGATCGGGAGATATTTGCCTTTTCAAAAATTGACTTTCGAATAATCTCGGAAAATTAAAATGTCTCTATCCTCCAAACCCTTTTTAGATACATTTACGTGACTCTGACATTGAAGTTGACATATACGTTCCTTCAAAGTGACATAAGTTTTGTCTCTCACATTCCTACAGATCGGGAGATATTTGCCTTTCACAAATTGACTTTCAAATAATCTCGTAAAATTTATATGTCTCTATCCTCCAAACCCTTATACATACATTGACGTGACAATGACATGACGATGAGATATATGTTCCCTCAAAGTGACATAAGTTTTGTCTCTGAGATTCCTACAGATCGGGAGATATTTGCCTTTTCAAAAATTGACTTTCGATTAATCTCGAAAAATTAAAATGTCTCTATCGTCCAAACCCTTGGACATACATTGACGTGACTCTGACATGAAGTTGACACATACGTTCCCTCAAAGTGACACAAGTTTTGTCTCTCAGATTCCTACAGATCGGGAGATATTTGCCTTTTCAAAAATTGACTTTCGAATAATCTCGGAAAATTAAAATGTCTCTATTCTCCAAACCCTTTTTACATACATTTACGTGACTCTGACATTGAAGTTGACATATACGTTCCTTCAAATTGACATAAGTTTTGTCTCTCAGATTCCTACAGATCGGGAGATATTTGCCTTTAAAAAATTGACTTTCGAATAATCTCGAGAAATTAAAATGTCTCTAACCTCCAAACCCTTGAACATACATTGACGTGACTCTGACATGAAGTTGACATATACGTTCCCTCAAAGTGACATAAGTTTTGTCTCTCAGATTCCTACAGATCGGGAGATATTTGCCTTTTCAAAAATTGACTTTCGAATAATCTCGAGAAATCCAAATGTCTCTATCCTCCAAACCCTTGGACATACATTGACGTGACTCTGACACGAAGTTGACATATACGTTCCCTCAAATTGACATAAGTTTTGTCTCTCAGATTCCTACAGATCGGAAGATATTTGCCCTTTCAAAAATTGACTTTCGAATAATCTCGAAAAATTAAAATGTCTCTATCCTCCAAACCCTTAGACATACATTGACGTGACTCTAACATGAAGTTGACATACACGTTCCCTCAAAGTGACAGAAGTTTTGTCTCTCAGATTCCTACAGATCGGGAGATATTTGCCTTTTCAAAAATTGATTTTCGAATAATCTCGAAAAATTCAAAGGAGTCCATACTACAAACCCTTGGACTTACATTGACGTGGTTCTGACATGAAGTTGACATATACGTTCCCTCATAGTGACTTAAGTTTTGTCTCTCAGATTCCTACAGATCGGGAGATATTTGCCTTTTCCGAAATTGACTTTTCAATAATCTCGAAAATTTTAATGTTTCTATCCTCCAAATCCTTATACATACATTCACGAGACTCTGACATGAAGTTGACATATACTTTCCCTCAACGTGACATAAGTTTTGTCTCTCAGATTCCTACAGATGGGGAGACATTTGCCTTTTCATAAATTGACATTTGAATAATCTCGAAAAATTCAAATATCTCTATCCTCCAAACCCTTAAACATACATTGACTTGACTCTGACATGAAGTTGACATTTACGTTCCCTCAAAGTGACATAAGTTTTGTCTCTCGGATTCCTACAGATCGGGAGTTATTTGCCTTTTCAAAAATTGACTTTCGAATAATCTCGAAAAATTAAAATGTCTCTATCCTCCAAACCCTTGGACATACATTGACGTGACTCTGACATGAAGTTGACATATACGTTCCCTCAAAGTGATATAAGTTTTGTCTTTCAGATTCCTACAGATCGGGAGATATTTGCCTTTTCAAAAATTAATTTTCGAATAATCTCGAAAAATTAAAATGTCTCTATCCTCCAAACCCTTAGACATACATTGACGTGACTCTAACATGAAGTTGACATACACGTTCCCTCAAAGTGACATAAGTTTTGTCTCTCAGATTCCTACACATCAGGAGATATTTGCCTTTTCAAAAATTCACTTTCGAATAATCTCGAAAAATTGAAATGTCTCTATCCTCCAAACCGTCGGACATACATTGACTTGACTCTGACATGAAGTTGACATATACGTTCCCTCAAAGTGACATAAGTTTTGTCTCTCAGATTCCTACAGATCGGGAGATATTTGCCTTTTCACAAATTAACTTTCGAATAATCTCGAAAAATTGAAATATTTCTATCCTCCAAACCCTTGGACATACATTGACTTGACTCTGACATGAAGTTGACATATACGTTTCCTCAAAGTGACAAGTTTTCTCTATCAGATTCCTACAGATCGGGAGATATTTGCCTTTTCAATATTGACTTTCGAATAACCACGAAAAATTAAAATGTCTCTATCCTCCAAACCCTTTGAAATACATTGACTTGACTCTGACATGAAGTTTACATATACATTCCTTCAAAGTGACATAAGTTTTGTCTCTCAGATTCCTACAGATCGGGAGATATTTGCCTTTTCAAAAATTGACACTCGAATAATCTCGAAAAATTAAAATGTCTCTATTCTCCAAACCCTTGGACATACATTGACAAGACTCTGACATGAAGTTGACATATACGTTCCCTCAAATTGACATAAGTTTTGTCTCTCAGATTCCTACACATCAGGAGATATTTGCCTTTTCAAAAATTGACTTCCGAATAATCTCGGAAAATTAAAATGTTTCTATCCTCCAAACCCTTGGACATACATTGACGTGAATCTGACATGAAGTTGACATACACGTTCCCTCAAAGTGACACAAGGTTTGTATCTCAGATTCCTAAAAACCGGGAGATATTTGCCTTTTCCAAAATTTACTTTCGAATAATCTCGAAAGTTTAAATATCTCTATCCTCCAAACCCTTGGACATACATTGACGTGACTCTGACATGAGGTTGACATATACGTTCCCTCAAAGTGACATAAGTTTTGTCTCTCAGATTCCTACAGATCTGGAGATATTTGCCTTTTCAAAAAATGACTTTCGAATAATCTGGAAAAATTAAAATGTCTCTATCCTCGAAACCCTTTTACATACATTCACGTGACTCTGCATTGAAGTTGACATACACGTTCCCTCAAGGTGACATAAGGGTTGTCTCTCAGATTCCTACAGATCGGGAGATATTTGCCTTTAAAAATTGACTTTCGAATAATCTCGATAAATTAAAATGTCTCTATCCTCCAAACCCTTGAACATACATTGACGTGACTCTGACACGAAGTTAACGTATACGTTCCCTCAAAGTAACATAAGTTTTGTCTTTGAGATTCCTACAGATCGGAAGATATTTGCCTTTTCAAAAATTGACTTTCGAATAAGCTCGAAAAATTTAAATGTCTCTATCCTCCAAACCCTTGGACATACATTGACGTGACTCTGACATGAAGTTGACATATACGTTGCCTCAAAGTGACATAAGTTTTGTCTCTCAGATTCCTACAGATCGGGAGATATTTGCCTTTTAAAAATTGACTTTCGAATAATCTCGGAAAATTCAAATGTTTCTATCCTCCGAACCCTTGGTCATACATTGACGTGACTCTGACATGAAGTTGACATATACATTCCCTCAAAGCGACATAAGTTTTGTCTATCAGATTCCTACAGATCGGGAGATATTTGCCTTTTCAAAAATTGACTTTCGAATAATCTCGAAAAATTGAAATGTCTCTAACCTCCAAACCCTTGGACATACATTGACGTGACTCTGACATGAAGTTGACATACACGTTCCATCAAAGTGACATAAGGTTTGTGTCTCAGATTCCTACAGATCGGGAGATATTTGCCTTTTCAAAAATTGACCTTCGAATAATCTCGAAAAATTAAAATGTCTCTATCCTCCAAACCCTTGGACATACATTGACAAGACTCTGACATGAAGTTGACATATACGTTCCCTCAAATTGACATAAGTTTTGTCTCTCAGATTCCTACAGATCGGAAGATATTTGCCCTTTCAAAAATTGACTTTCGAATAATCTCGAAAAATTAAAATGTCTCTATCCTCCAAACCCTTAGACATACATTGACGTGACTCTAACATGAAGTTGACATACACGTTCCCTCAAAGTGACAGAAATTTTGTCTCTCAGATTCCTACAGATCGGGAGATATTTGCCTTTTCAAAAATTGATTTTCGAATAATCTCGAAAAATTCAAAGGAGTCCATACTACAAACCCTTGGACTTACATTGACGTGGTTCTAACATGAAGTTGACATATACGTTCCCTCATAGTGACTTAAGTTTTGTCTCGCAGATTCCTACAGATCGGGAGATATTTGCCTTTTAAAAATTCACTTTCGAATAATCTCGAAAAATTGAAATGTCTCTATCCTCCAAACCCTTGGACATACATTGACGTGAATCTGACTTGAAGTTGACATATACGTTCCCTCAAAGTGACATAAGTTTTGTATCTCAGATTCCTACAGATCGGAAGATATTTGCCTTTTCAAAAATTGACACTCGAATAATCTCGAAAAATTAAAATGTCTCTATTCTCCAAACCCTTGGACATACATTGACAAGACTCTGACATGAAGTTGACATATACGTTCCCTCAAATTGACATAAGTTTTGTCTCTCAGATTCCTACACATCGGGAGATATTTGCCTTTTCAAAAATTGACTTTCGAATATTCTCGGAAAATTAAAATGTTTCTATCCTCCAAACCCTTGGACATACATTGACGTGACTCTGACATGAAGTTGACATACACGTTCCCTCAAAGTGACATAAGGTTTGTGTCTCAGATTCCTACAGATCGGGAGATATTTGAATTTTCAAAAATTGTCTTTCGAATAATCACGAAAAATTAATATGTCTCTATCCTCCAAACCCTTGGACATACATTGACGTGACTTTGACATGTAGTTTACATATACGTTCCCTCAACGTGACATAAGTTTTATCTCTCAGATTCCTACACATCGGGAGATATTTGCCTTTTCAAAAATTGACATTTGAATAATCTCGAAAAATTCAAATATCTCTATCCACCAAACTCTTTTACATACTTTGACGTGACTCTGACATGAAGTTGACATATACGTTCCCTCAAAGTGACAAGTTTTGTCTCTCAGATTCCTACAGATCTGAAGATATTTGCTCTTTCAAAAATTGACTTTCGAATAATCTCGAAAAATTAAAATGTCTCTATCCTGCAAACCCTTAGACATACATTGACGTGACTCAAACATGAAGTTGACATACATGTTCCCTCAAAGTGACATAAGGTTTGTGTCTCAGAATCCTACAGATCGAGAGATATTTGCCCTTTCAAAAATTGTTTTTCGAATAATCTCGAAAAATTCAAATGAGTCTATACTCCAAACCCTTGGACATACATTGACCAGACTCTGACATGAAGTTGACATACACGTTCCCTCAAAGTGACATAAGTTTTGTCTCTCAGTTTCCTACAGATCGGGAGATATTTGCCTTTTCAAAAATTGACTTTCGATTAATCTCGGAAAATTAAAATGTTTTTATCCTCCGAACCCTTGGACATACATTGACGTGACTTTGACATTTAAGTTGACATATACGTTCCCTCAAAGTGACATAAGTTTTGTCTTTCAGATTCCTACAGATCGGATGATATTTGCCCTTTCAAAAATTGACTTTCGAATAAACTCGAAAAATTAAAATGTCTCTCTCCTCCAAACCCTTAGACATTCATTGGCATGACTATAACATGAAGTTGACATACACGTTTCCTCAAAGTGACGTAAGGTTTGTGTCTCAGAATCCTACAGATCGGGAGATATTTGAATTTTCACAAATTGACTTTCGAATAATCTCGAAAAATTAAAATGTCTCTATCATCCAAACCCTTGGACATACATAGACGTGACTCTGACATGAAGTTGACATATACGTCCCCTCAACGTGACATAAGTTTTGTCTCTCAGATTCCTACAGATCGGGAGATATTTGCCTTTTCAAAAATTAATTTTCCAATAATCTCGAAAAATTAAAATATTTCTATCCTCCAAACCCTTGAATATACATTGACTTGACACTAACGTGAAGTTGACATATACGTTCCCTCATAGTGACTTAAGTTTTGTCTCGCAGATTCCTACAGTTCGGGAGATATTTGAATTTTAAAAATTCACTTTCGAATAATCTCGAAAAATTGAAATGTCTCTATCCTCCAAACCGTAGGACATAGGACACCAATATGTTACCACAAGTTTGACGTGCGCCACGAATTCCGCGCCCACCACGCATTGCAATTAATGTACCAGAGATTTATATTCAATTTTTTTGTGAGACGTTTATATTAATTAATGGCGTACTATCATTCACGTATGTTTATTCCAATTCTTTCCTTACATGATACTTATTTATAGTTAGTTAAATTGGGTCATCGTTACGCATGAATCTGCTACGTATTTGCGTCAACATCTACACTGCATCAGTTTTGCAAGAAATAATTCTTGTGAAAACATTATGTAATTTTAGACGTGTTATGATGTATTACACGCATATAAGCACTATTTGTGTTATATGGGGATTGTGTGAGCGCGTATTATCATTATTGATAAGTGGTCGTGGCCGACTTTGCGCATCCCCCACCTCACGAATTTGATGGCTTCGTGCGAATTTCTAAAAAGCAATAAGACATAATAGAGTATGAATATCATTAACGTACCTGTGGCATGACGTCCATACAAAATTTCAATAATTTCTTATCATCGATACGTTTCTTCCAAAATTCGTGCGCAGGAAACTATTTTGCACTGATCCGGACTACACCGTTTTTGTTGGTTTGTGTTAGGTTAGGTTAGGTTAGGTTAGTGAGGCACCTACGCAGACGTTGTTGCGCAGTGCAGTCGTATGACGTGCGCATGTGTGGGCATCTTGAGCTCGATATGCTTAATTGTAAATTATTAAACACTCAAAAATTTGATTCCTTCACCTTAAGAAATATATTATATTCTGGGCTTCACTTTCATACCAAATTAAATTTTTTTACAAGGATATTTTATTGGACACATACTTTCAGTAATTGCAAGTACACCAATGACTTATCACTTAAATATGATGCTATTGAACATTTCATTGTGTAAGTATATTTGTTGTCACACGAAGTATAATTTATTAAATAAGTCGGCCACGACCACTTATCAATAACGATATTACGCGCTCACACAATCCCCATATAACACAAATAGTGCTTATATGAGTGTAATACATCATAACACGTCTAAAATTACATAATGTTTCCACAAGAATTATTTCTTGCAAAATTGATGCAGTGTAGATGTTGACGCAAATACGTAGCAGATTCATGCGTAACGATGACCTAATCTAACTCACTATAAATGAGTATCATGTAACGAAAGAATTAGAATAAACATACGTGAATGATAGTACGTCATTAATTAATATAAATCGCCTCACAAAAAATTGAATATAAATCTCTAGTACTTTAATTGCAATGCTTGGTGGTCTCGGAATTGGTGGCGCACGTCAAACTTGTCTTGACATATTGGTGTCCTATGTCAAATGTCAAAAAAATATATCGAAAATATTGCCTCACATTTACTCGAGGACACGACGTACAAACACAAAGACGCAGTCTATCGGAGAAGTCGGAACCAAATATATAACGTGCCATCTGTGATGACCTCAATGGAAAGAAATCAATACTTTCGAATGGCATCGAGGACCAATCAGAAGTCAGTCAGTACCGATTTTGTCTTGGAACAGTCGGCTGGTCCCGGTTGAATACTCTCCATTAAACTACGGTTGGAATTATTTCATTTCGGGAGGTCAGTATCAATTTAATTTTGTGCTCTAGAAATAGAGTTCTTAGGGACCATTAACAAGAATAATTATCCCCGTTCAATCACGTATTAACGAGTGCTACAAGCAGTGAATCTCAGTGTAAGGATGTCTTCTCCGTGACGTGTGAGAATAGAAACAAGTGAACACCAATTCAACATAACATGCAAGAATATGTGCGGTTCGCCACATTGAGATATACGACTTCAGTGAAAGGACATTTGCATGCCATGTGTGTTCAGTAAAGACGTTTGTACGAGTTAGTAACACGTAAATCATATACAGATATCGCGTATCTGCAGAAGCTGGACCTATGTAATTTGAAATTATTTATTCTTTATAACGATTACTGGGGTCACTGTAGTAAATACAATTTCTTCGACAACAGTTTTAATTTTCTTTAATTTAAATTAATAATATTTATGATGTGCTGACTGTGTCATTTCGTTGTCAGTTGGATATTATCTGTGATTTTATTCGTAACATTTATAATCTTCGTTATCAATACTGCGATGTGTATAGATTCTTTAATGTCATTGCCACAAATTAAGATTTACAAGCCAAGTGATGTGCATTTTATTCTTGTGAAATAGTCTACATTTCTTAAAAAGACATATTGGCTGTGAAGACTCATCTGTTTCTTACGTATACCTTGTGCTGAATGCTGTTCTGGTGCCCAGTTTGACTGTTTTTCGTGTGTCGTTCATAATTTGCTATTGTGAGAACTTGGTTGGTCTGCAGTCTTTGTTCTTATGCGTGCGGTCTCCATGCGCTAAGAAGACAAGTATCTTCGAGGTCATCGCGTAGGAGTGGTGAGTAGGAGATTGATAAACTGCTTTTTAATAAAAACTGTGTGCGTCGTTTGACTAAAGTTGAAATCAAGCGGCACGAACGTTGAAGGGCGACTGCAAATTACAGTATAGATTTAAAAAAGGTTTTTATTCAGACCACGTATTGGAAAATAGATTGCTTTACAACAGTGGTCCAACATCAAAGTTTTTGTTTATAGCTGTTCAGTTCGGAAAGCGGTGATGATGTTCAACTACGAACCCGGGCGATTCTGATCCCCGCATGGTTAGAAATGGTTACTAACCACTTTCGTGAAACGTAGTTTCTTCAGTAAACACGGTTTTTTCCCGAAGAATTCTTCATCTTCTTGAACTGCGAATGCCACATAATATTGAATACACTGCTAGGAGACTGCTCCTCAAATCTTATTTGGTAAGGACGTTCTGCAGCGGTCGATGAATGTGTTTCTTTATCTACAGAACAGCAAAAAGCACGCTTCCTGCGATTGTAATCCGCCATTAATAATTCATAGGATCTTCACGTCTTTTAGGGAAATGCCTGGAAACTCCAGCAATACGTTGGTAAATTTGAATTTTTGTTCAAGGTCGTAGAAAAATTTGTTTTCGAGTACTTTACCTAAATAAAACGTCATTACTTCTTTTAAATTGTAATGTAATTTTCGCTCAAGATGTATAATGCAGTTGCATGAAAGAAACTTAATAACTACGTTGGTTTCTTGGTGTTATAGTATAAGTGCCAATTCCGACCGCTAGACTTCACAGTTCATCTGCGAAACTCTTTTTAATGCTGAAAATAGTACTTTTCGGAAAAAACTTTATAATACGGTAACCTTGCACTTGAGTCATTTTGGCATGAACATATTCAACGTTGCAACATTAGTCTTGTTTATCAGCAGACGCAACGGAAACATAATATAAGTTGAAAAAAAAGCTAAACAAACCTGACACAAAAGTGGACATAGACCGATATTAAATGATGCAGCAAAGTATCCATTTAAAATTATTCTTTGTCAAGACTTTGAAAAATTGACTTTTGAATATCCTTGAAAAATTAAGTTCCCTATTTTCCAAACTCTTGGACTTACATTCACAGGACTCTGACATGGCGATGACATATTGGTTAAATCAAACTGACATGAGTTATGTCTCTCAGATTCCTACAGATCCGGAGATATATTCCTTTTTAAATTGACTTTCGAATACCCTTGAAGAATTAAAAGGTGTCTATCCTCCAAGACCTTGTACTTACATTGTCTTGACTCTGCCATGACGATGACATATACGTTACCTCAAAGTGACATAAGTTTTGTCTCTCGGATTCCTACAGATCGGGAGATATATGCCTTTGAAAAATTGATTTTCGAATAACGTTGAAAAATTAAAAGGTCTCTATCTTGCAAACCCTTGGACTTACTTTGACGTGACTCTGATATAATGTTGACATATACGTGACCTCATTCTGACATGAGTTTTGTTTCTCAGATTCTTACAGATCGGGAGATATATACCTTTGAAAATTGAGTTTCGAATACCCTTGAAACTTTGAAAGGTCACTATCTTCCAAACACTTGGACTTATATTGACGTGACGCTAACATTACGATGTTATATACGTTACCTCAAACTGACATGAGTTGTGTCTCTCAGTTATCTACAGATCGGGAGATATAGTCCTTTGAAACGTTAACTTTAGGATAACCTTCAAAAATTAAAAGTTCTCTATCCTGCAAACCCTTGGAATTACAATGACGTGACTTTGATATAACGATGACATATATGTTCCCTCAAACTGACATGAGTTTTGTATCTCAGATTCCTACAGATCGGGAGATATATGCCTTTGAAAAATTAACTTTCGAATAAACTTCAAAAATTAAAAGTTCCCTATCCTGCAAACACTTCGACTTACATTGACGTGACTCTGACATGACGATGATATATAGGTTACCTCAAACTCTCATGAGTTGTGTCTCTCAGTTTCGTAGAGATCGGAAGATATATGCCTTTGTGAAAGTGAGTTTCGTATCCCCCTGAAAAATTGAAAGTTCTCTATTCTGAAAAAACACTTGGACTTATATTGACGAGACCCTGATATGACGATGACATTTACGTTACCTGAAACAGACATGATTGTTGTCCCTGAGTTTCCTACAGATCGGGAGATATATGCCTTTGAAAAATTGACTTTCAAATAACCTTCAAAAATTAAAAGTTCTCTATCCTGCAAACTGTTGGACTTACATTGAAGTGACTTTGACATGACGATGTCATATATGATACGTCAAACTGATATAAGTTTTCTCTCTGAGTTTCCTGCAGATCGGGAGATATATGCCTTTGAAAAAGTTGCTTTCGAATAACCTTCAAAAATTTAAAGTTCTATATCCTGCAAACCCTTGGATTTACATTGACGTGACTTTTACAAGACGATGACATATATGTTACCTCAAACTGACATGAGTTTTGTCTCTCAGTTTTTTACAGATCGGGAGATATATGCCTTTGATAAAGTGACTTTCGAATAACCTTCAAAAATTAAAAGTTCTCTATCCTGCAAACCCTTGGACTTACATTGACTTGACTCTGACCTGACGATGATATATACGTTACCTCAAACTCTCATCAGATGTGTCTCTCAGTTTCGTAGAGATAGGGAGATATATGCTTTTGAAAAAGTGAGTTTCGTATACACCTGAAAAATTAGAAGGTCTCTATCCTGCAAACCATTGGACTTACATTGACGTGACTCTGATATGACGATGACATATATGTTACCTGAAACTGACATGAATGTTGTCTCTCAGTTTCCTACAGATCGGGAGATATATGCCTTTGAAAGATTGACTTTCGAATAACCTTCACAAATTAAAAGTTCTCTATCCTGCAAACCGTTGGACTTACATTCAAGTGACTTTGACATGACGATAACATATATGATAACTCAAACTGAGATAAGTTTTCTCTCTGTTTCCTGCAGATCGGGAGATATAAGCCTTTGAAAAATTGGCTTTCGAATAAACTTCAAAAATTAAAAGTTCCCTATCCTGCAAACACTTGGAGTTACATTGACGTGACGCTGACATGACGATGAAATATACGTTACCTCTAACTGTCATGAGTTGTATCTCTCAGTTTCAGAGAGATCGGGAGATATATGACTTTGAAAAAGTGAGTTTCATATACCCCTGAAAAATTAAAAGTTCTCTATCCTGCAAACCCTTGGACTTACATTGACGTGACACTGATATGACGATGACATTTACGTTAAATGAAACTGACATGATTGTTGTCTCTGAGTTTCCTACAGATCGGGAGATATATGCCTTTGAAGAATTGACTTTCGAATAACCTACAAAAATTTAAAGTTCTCTATCCTGCAAACCGTTGGACTTACATTGAAATGACTTTGACATGACGATTACATAAATGATTCAACAAATTGATATAATTTTTCCCTCTGTGTTTCCGGTAGATCGGGAGATATATGCCTTTGAAAAAGTAACTTTCGAATAACCTTCAAAAATTATAAGTTATCTATCCTGCAAACACTTGGACTTACATTTACGTGAATTTTACATGACGATGACATATATGTTACCTCAAACAGACATGAGTTTTGTCTCTCAGTTTCCTACAGATCGGGAGATATATGCCTTTGAAAAATTGAATTTCGAATAACCTTCAAAAATTTAAAGTTCTATATCCTGTAAACCCTTGGACTTACATTGACGTGACTCTGACATGACGATGATATAAACGTTGCTCAAACTCTCATGAGTTGTGTCTCTCAGTTTCGTACAGATCAGGAGATATATGCTTTTGAAAAAGTGAGTTTCGTATACCCCTGAAAAATTTAAAAGTTTCTATCCTGCAAACCCTTGCACTCACATTGACGTAACTTTGATATGACGATGACATATACGTTACCTGAAACTGACATGATTGTTGTCTCTCAGTTTCCAAGAGTGCGGGAGATATATGCGTTTGAAAAACTGACTTTCGAATAACCTTCACAAATTAAAAGTTGTTAATCCTGGAAATCCTTGGACTTACATTGACGTGACTTTTACATGACAGTAACATATATGTTCCCTCAAACTGACATTAGTTTTATCTCTCAGTTTCATACAGATCGGGAGATATATGCCTTTGAAGAAGTAAGTTTCGAATACCCCTGAAATATTAAAAGTTCTCTATGCTGCAAACCCTTGGACTTACATTGTTGTGACTCTGATATGACGATGACATATACGTTACCTGAAACTGACATGAGTTTTGTCTCTCAGTTACCTACAGATCGGGAGATATACGCCTTTGAAGAATTGACTTTCGAATAAACTTCAAAATTAAAAGTTCTTTATAATGCAAACTCATGGACTTACATTGACGTGACTCTGACATGACGATGATATATACGTTACCTCAAACTGAAATGAGTTTTGTCTCTCAGTTTCCTACAGATCTGGAGAAATATGCCTTTGAAAAATTGAGTTTTGAATACCCCTTAAAAATTAAAAGTTATCTATCCTCCAAACCCTTGGACTTACATAGACGTGACCTGACACGATAATATATACGTTACCTCAAACGGACATGAGTTGTGTCTCTCAGGTTCCTGTAGATCGGGAGTTATATGCCTTTGAAAAATTGACTGTCCAATAACCTTCAAACATTAAAAGTTCTCTATCCTGCAAACCCTTGGAATTACATTGACGTGATTCTGACAAGACGATGATATATACGTTACCTCAAAGTGACATGAGTTTTGTCTCCAGGATTCCTATAGTTCGGGAGATATATGCCTTTGAAACATTGACTTTCGAAAAACGTTCAAACATTAAATGTTCTCTACCCTGCAAACCCTTGGACTTACATTGACGTGACTTTTACATGACGTTGACATGTATGTTCCTTCAAACTGACATCAGTTTTGTCTCTCAGTTTCGTACAGATCGGAAAATATGTGCCTTTGAAGAAGTGTTTCGAATACCATTGAAAAATTAAAAGTTCTCTATCCTGCAAACCCTTGGACTTACAGCGACCTGACGTTTTCAAGAAGATGACATATATGTTACCTCTAACTAACATGACATTTGTTTCTCAGTTTCGTACAGATCGGGAGATATATGCCTTTGAAAAATTGACTTTCGAATAAACTTCAAAATTAAAAGTTCTTTATCCTGCAAACCCTTTGGGCTTACATTCACGTGACTCTGACATGACGATTATATGTACGTTACCTCAAACTGAAATGAGTTATGTCACTCAGCTTCCTACACATCTGGAGATAGATGCCTTTGAAGAATTGAGTTTCGAATACCCCTGAAAAATTAAAATTTCTCTATCCTCCAATCCCTTGTACCTACATTGACGTAACCCTGTCATGATGATATATACGTTACCTCAAACTGACATGAGTTGTGTTTCTCAGGTTCCTGCAGATCGGGAGTTATATGCCCTTGAAAAATTGACTGTCCAATAACCTTCAAACATTAAAAGTTCTCTATCCTGAAAACCCTTGGAATTACATTGACGTGATTCTGACATGATGATATATACATTACCTCCAAGTGACATGAGTTTTGTCTCTCAGATTAATATAGATCGGGAGATATTTGCCTTTGAATAATTGACTTTCGAATAATCTCGAAAAATTAAAATGTCTCTATCCTCCAAACCCTTAGACATAGATTGACATGACTCTGACATGACGATGACATATACGTTCCCTCAAAGTGACATAAGTTTTGTCTCTCAGATTAATACAGATCGGGAGATATTTGTCTTTTCATAAATTGATTGTCGAATAATCTCGAAAAATTTAAATGTCTCTATCCTCCAAACCCTTGGACATAGATTGACATGACTCTGACATGACGATGACATATACGTTCCCTCAAAATTACATATGTTTTGTCTCTCAGATTCCTACATATCGGGAGATATATGCCTTTTCAAAAATTGACTTTCGAATATTCTCGGAAAATTAAAATGTTTCTATCCTCCAAAACTTTGGACATACATTGACGTGACTCTGACATGAAATTGACATACACGTTCCCTCAAAGTGACATAAGGTTTGATTCTCAGATTCCTACAGATCGGGAGATATTTGCCTTTTCAAAAATTGACATTTGAATAATCTCAAAAAATTCAAATATCTCTATACTCCAAACCCTTGGACATACATTGACATGACTATGACATGAAGTTGACATATACGTTCCCTCATAGTGACAAAAGTTTTGTCTCCCAGATTCCTACAGTACGGGAGATATTTGCCTTTTCAAAAATTGACTTTCGAATAATCTCGAAAAATTAAAATGCCTCTATCCTCCAAACCCTTGGACATACATTGACGTGACTCTGACATGAAGTTTACATATACGTTCCCTCAAAGTGACATAAGTTTTGTCTCTCAAATTCCTACAGATCGGGAGATATTTGCCTTTTCAAAAATTGACTTTCGAATAATCTCGGAAAATTTAAATGTCTCTATCCTCCAAACATTTAGACATACATTAATGTGACTCTGACATGAAGTTGACATATACGTTCCCTCAAAGTGACATAAGTTTTGTCTCTCAGATTCCTACAGATCGGTAGATATTTGCCTTTTCAAAAATTGACTTTCAAAATAATCTCGAAAAATGCAAATGTCTCTATCCACCAAACCCTTGGACATACATTGACGTGACTCTGACATGAAGTTGACATAAACGTTCCCTCATAGTTACATAAGTTTTGTCTCACAGATTCCTACAGATCGGGAGATATTTGCCTTTTCAAGAATTGACTTTCGAATAATCTCGAAAAATTGAAATGTCTCTATCCTTCCAAACTCTTGGACATACATATACGAGACTCTGACATGAAGTTGACATATACATTCCCTCAAAGTGACATAAGGTTTGTCTCTCAGATTCCTACAAATCGGGAGATATTTGCCTTTACAAAAATTGACTTTCGAATAATCTCGAAAAATTTAAATGTCTCTATCATCCAAACCCTTAGACATACATTTACAAGACTCTGACATGAAGTTGACATATACGTTCCCTCAAAGTGACATAAGGTTTGTCTCTCACATTCGTACAGATCGGGAGATATTGAGCCTTTTCGAAAATTGACACTCGAATAATATCGAAAAATATAAATGTCTCTATCCTCCAAACCCTTGGACATACATTGACGTGACTCTGACATGAAGTTGACATATACGTTCCCTCAAATTGACATTAGTTTTCTCTCTCAGATTCCTACACATCGGGAGATATTTGCCTTTTCAAAAATTGACCGTCGAATGTTCTCGGAAAATTAAAATGTTTCTATCCTCCAAACCCTTGGACATACATTGACGTGACTCTGAGATGAAGTTGACATATACGTTCCCTCAAAGTGACATAAGATTTGTTTCTCAGATTCCTACAGATCGGGAGATATTTGCCTACTCAAAAATTGACTTTCGAATAATCTCGGAAACTTAAAATGTTTCTATCCTCCAAACCGTTTGACATACATTGACGTGACTCTGACATGAAGTTGACATATACGTTCCCTCGAAGTTATATAAGATTTGTCTCTCAGATTCCTACAGATCGGGAGATATTTGCCTTTTCAAAAATTGACTTTCGAATAATCTCGAAAAATTAAAATGTCTCTATACTCCAAACCCTTGGACATACATTGACGTGACACTGACATGAACTTGACATAAACGTTCCCTCAACGTGACATAAGTTTTGTCTTTCAGATTCCTACAGATCGGGAGATATTTGCCTTTTCAAAATTGAAATTTGAATAATCTCGAAAAATTCAAATATCTCTATCCTCCAAACCCTTGGACATACTTTGACGTGACTCTGCCATGAAGTTGACATATACGTTCCCTCAAAGTGACATAAGTCTTGTATCTCAGATTCCTACAGATCGGAAGATATTTGCCTTTTCAAAAATTGAGTTTCGAATAATCTCGAAAAATTAAAATGTCTCTATCCTCCAAACCCTTAGACATACATTGACGTGACTCTAACATGAAGTTGACATACACGTTCCCTCAAAGTGACACAAGGTAAGTGTCTCAGATTCCTACAGATCGGGAGATATTTGCCTTTTCAAAAACTGTTTTTCGAATAATCTCAAAAAAATTCAAATGAGTCTATACTCCAAACCCTTTTACTTACATTGACGTGGCTCTGACATGAAGTTGACATATACGTTCCCTCATAGTGACTTAAGTTCTGTCTCTCAGATTCCTACAGATCGGGAGATATTTGCCTTTTCAAAAATTGACATTTGAATAATCTCGAAAAATTCAAATATCTCTATCCTCCAAACCCTTAGACATAATTTGCCGTGACTCTGACATGAAGTTGACATATACGTTCCCTCAAAGTGACATAAGGTTTGTCTCTCAGATTCCTACAGATCGTAAGATATTTGCCTTTTAAAAAATTGACTTTCGAATAATCTCGAAAAATTGAAATGTCTCTATCCTCCAAACCCTTGGACATACATTGACGTGACTCTGACATGAAGTTGACATATACGTTCCCTCAAATTGACATAAGTTTTGTCTCACAGATTCCTACACATCGGGAGATATTTGCCTTTTCAAAAATTGACTTTCGAATATTCTGGAAAAATTAAAATGTTTCTATCCTCCAAACCCTTGGACATACATTGACGTGACTCTGACATGAAGTTGACATACACGTTCCTCAAAGTGACATAAGGTTTGTGTCTCAGATTCCTACAGATCGGGAGATATTTGAATTTTCAAAAATTGACTTTCGAATAATCTCGAAAAATTAAAATGTCTCTATCCTCCAAACCCTTGGACATACATTGACGTGACTCTGACATGAAGTTGACATATACGTTCCCTCAACGTGACATAAGTTTTGTCTCTCAGATTCCTACAGATCGGGAGATCTTTGCCTTTTCAGAAATTGACATTTGAATAATCTCGAACAATTCAAATGTCTCTATCCTCCAAACCCTTGGACATACTTTCACGTGACTCTGACATGAAGTTGACATATACGTTCCCTCTAAGTGACATAAGGTTTGTCTCTCAGATTCCTACAGATCGGAAGATATTTCCCCTTTCAAAAATTGACTTTCGAATAATCTCGAAAAATTCAAATATCTCTATCCTCCAAACCCTTGGACATACATTGACGTGACTATGACATGAAGTTGACATATACGTTCCCTCATAGTGACAAAAGTTTTGTCTTGCTGATTCAAACAGATCGGGAGATATTTGCCTTTTCAAACATTGACTTTCGAATAATCCCGAAAAATTAAAATGTCTCTATCCTCCAAACCCATTTACATACATTGACGTGACTCTGACATGAAGTTGACATATACATTCCCTCAAAGTGACAGAAATTTTGTCTCTCACATTCCTACAGATCGGGAGATATATGCCTTTTCACAAATTGACTTTCGAATAATCTCGAAAAATTAAAATGTCTCTATCCTCCAAACTCTTGGACATACATTGACGTGACTCTAACGTGAAGTTGACATATACTTTCCCTCAATATTACACAAGTTTTGAAGCTCAGATTAATACAGATCGGGAGATATTTGCCTTTTCAAAAATTGAGTTTAGAATAATCTCTAAAAATTAAAATGTCTCTATCCTCCAAACCCTTGGACATACATTGACGTGGCTCTGACATGAAGTTGACATATACGTTACCTCAAAGTGACATAAGTTTTGTGTCTCAGATTCCTACAGATCGGGAGATATTTGACTTTTTAAAATTTGACTTTCGAATAATCTCGAAAAATTTAAATGTCTCTATCCTCCAAACCCTTGGACATACATTGACGTGACCCTGACATGAAGTTGACGTATACGTTCCCTCAAAGTGACATATGTTTTGACTCTCAGATTCCTACAGATCGGTAGATATTTGCCTTTTAAAAAATTGACTTTCGAATAATCTCGAAAAATTTAAATGTTTCTATCCTCCAAACCCTTGGACATACATAGACGTGACTCTGACATGAAGTTGACATATACGTTCCCTCATAGTTGCATAAGTTTTGTCTCGCAGATTCCTACAGATCGGGAGATATTTGCCTTTTCAAAAATTGACTTTCGAATAATCTCGAAAAATTGAAATTTCTCTATCCTTCCAAACCCTTGGACATACATTGACCAGACTCTCACATGAAGTTGACATATACGTTCCCTCATAGTTGCATAAGTTTTGTCTCGCAGATTCCTACAGATCGGGAGATATTTGCCTTTTTAAAATTTGACTTTCGAATAATCTCGAAAAATTTAAATGTCTCTATCCTCCAAACCCTTGGACATACATTGACAAGACACTGACATAAAGTTGACATATAAGTTCCCTCAAAGTGACATAAGTTCTGTCTATCAGATTCCTACAGATCGGGAGATATTTGCCTTTTCAAAAATTGACACTCGAATAATGTCGAAAATTTAAAATGTCTCTATCCACCAAACCCTTGGACATACATTGACGTGACTCTGACATGAAGTTGACATATACGTTCCCTCAAATTGACATAAGTTTTTGTTTCTCAGATTCCTACACATCGGGAGATATTTGCCTTTTCAAAAATTGACTTTCGAATATTCTCGGAAAATTAAAATGTTTCTATCCTCCAAACCCTTGGACATGCATGGACGTGACTCTGACATGAATTTGACATATACGTTCCCTCAAAGTGACATAAGATTTGTCTCTCAGATTCCTACAGATCGGGAGATATTTGCCTTTTCAAAGATTGACTTTCGAATAACCTCGAAAAATTAAAATGTCTCTATCCTCCAATCCCTTGGACATACATTGACGTGACTCTGACATGAAGTTGACATATACGTTCCCTCAACGTTTCATAAGTTTTATCTCTCAGATTCTTACAGATCGGGAGATATTTGCCTATTCAAAAATTGACATTTCAATAATCTCGAAAAATTCAAATATCTCTCTCCTCCAAACAATTGTACATACTTTGAAGTGACTCTGACATGAAGTTGACATATACGTTCCCTCAAAGCAACATAAGTCTTGTCTCTCAGATTCCTACTGATCGGAAGATATTTGCCTTTTCAAAAATTGACTTTCGAATAATCTCGAAAAATTAAAATGTCTCTATCCTCCAAACCCTTGGACATACATTGACGTGACTCTGACATGAAGTTGACATATACGTTCCCTCATTGTGACTTAAGTTTTGTCTCTCAGATTTCTACAGATGGGGAGATATTTGAATTTTCAATAATTGACATTTGAATAATCTCGAAAAATTCAAATATCTCTATCCTCCAAACCCTTGGACATACTTTGACGTGACTCTGACATGAAGTTGACATATACGTTCCCTCAAAGTGACATAAGTTTTGTTTTTGAGATTTCTACAGATCGGGAGATATTTGCCTTTTCAAAAATTGGCTTTCGAATAATCTTGAAAAATTTAAATGTCTCTATCCTCCAAACCCTTGGACATACATTGACGTGACTCTGACATGAAGTTGACATATACGTTCCCCCAAATTGACATCAGATTTGTCTCTCAGATTCCTACAGATAGGGAGATATTTGCCTATTCAAAAATTAACTTTCGAATATTCTCGGAAAATTAAAATGTTTCTATCCTCCAAACCCTTTGACATACATTGACGTGACTCTGACATGAAGTTGACATATACGTTCCCACAAAGTGAAATAAGATTTGTTTCTCAGATTCCTACAGATCGGGAGATATTTGCCTTTTCAAAAATTGACTTTCGAATAATCGCGAAAAATTTAAATGTCTCTATCCTCCAAACCCTTGGACATACATTGACATGACTCTGACATGAAGTTGACATATACGTTCCCTCAACGTGACATAAGTTTTGTCTCTCAGATTCCTACAGCTCGGGAGATATTTGCCTTTTCAAAAATTAGCTTTCGAATATTCTCGGAAAATTAAAATGTTTCTATCCTCCAAACCCTTGGACATACATTGACGTGACTCTGACATGAAGTTGACATATACGTTCCCTCAAAGTGACATAAGATTTGTCTATCAGATTCGTACAGATCGGGAGATATTTGCGTTTTCAAAAATTGACTTTCGAATAATCTCGAAAAATTAAAATGTCTCTATCCTCCAAACCCTTCGATATACATTGACGTGACTCTGACATGAAGTTGACATATACTTTCCCTCAAATTGACAGAAGTTTTGTCTCTCAGATTCCTACAGATCGAGAGATATTTGCCTTTTCAAAAATTGACATTTGAATAATCTCGAAAAATTCAAATATTTCTATCCTCCAAAGCCTTGGACAAACATTGACGTGACTCTAACATGAAGTTGACATATACGTTCCCTCAAAGTGACATAAGGTAAATGTCTCAGATTCCTACAGATCGGGTGATAATTGCCTTTTCAAAAATTGATTTTCGAATAATCTCGAAAAATTCCATTGAGTCTATACTCCAAACCCTCGGACTTACATTGACGTGGCTGTGACATGAAGTTGACATATACGTTCCCTCATAGTGACTTAAGTTTTGTCTCTCAGATTCCTACAGATCGAGAGATATTTGCCTTTTCAAAAATTGACATTTGAATAATCTCGAAAAATTCAAATATCTCTATTCTCCAAAACCTTGGACACACTTTGACGTGACTCTGACATGAAGTTGACATATACGTTCCCTCAACGTGACATAAGTTTTGTCTCTCAGATTCCTACAGATCGAGAAATATTTGCCTTTTCAAAAATTGACATTTGAATAATCTCGAAAAATTCAAATATCTCTATCCTCCAAAGCCTTGGACATACATTGACGTGACTCTAACATGAAGTTGACATATACGTTCCCTCAAAGTGACATAAGGTAAATGTCTGAGATTCCTACAGATCGGGTGATAATTGCCTTTTTAAAAATTGATTTTCGAATAATCTCGAAAAATTCAAATGAGTCTATACTCCAAACCCTCGGACTTACATTGACGTGGCTGTGACATGAAGTTGACATATACGTTCCCTCATAGTGACTTAAGTTTTGTCTCTCAGATTCCTACAGATCGGGAGATATTTGCCTTTTCAAAAATTGACATTTGAATAATCTCGAAAAATTCAAATATCTCTATTCTCCAAACCCTTGGACACACTTTGACGTGACTCTGACATGAAGTTGACATATACGTTCCCTCAAACTAACATAAGTCTTGTCTCTCAGATTTCTACAGATCGGAAGATATTTGCCTTTTCAAAAATTGACTTTCGAATAATCTCGAAAAATTAAAATGTCTCTATCCTCCAAACCCTTGGACATACATTGACGTTACTCTAACATGAAGTTGACATATACGTTCCCTCAAAGTGACATAAGATTTGTCTCTCAGATTCCTACAGATCGGGAGATATTTGCCTTTTCAAAAATTGACTTTCGAATAACCTCGAAAAATTAAAATGTCTCTATCCTCCAAACGCTTGGACATACATTGACGTGACTCTGACATGAAGTTGTCATATACGTTCCCTCAACGTTTCATAAGTTTTATCTCTCAGATTCTTACAGATCGGGAGATATTTGCCTATTCAAAAATTGACATTTCAATAATCTCGAAAAATTCAAATATCTCTATCCTCCAAACCCTTGGACATACTTTGACGTGACTCTGACATGAAGTTGACATATACGTTCCCTCAAAGCAACATAAGTCTTGTCTCTCAGATTCCTACTGATCGGCAGATATTTGCCTTTTCAAAAATTGACATACATTGACGTGACTCTGACATGAAGTTGACATATACGTTCCCTCAACGTTTCATAAGTTTTATCTCTCAGATTCTTACAGATCGGGAGATATTTGCCTATTCAAAAATTGACATTTCAATAATCTCGAAAAATTCAAATATCTCTATCCTCCAAACCCTTGGACATACAGTGACGTGACTCTGACATGATGTTGACATAAACGTTCCCTCATAGTTACATAAGTTTTGTCTCGCAGATTCCTGCAGATCGGGAGATATATGCCTTTTGAAAAATTGACTTTCGAATAAACTCGAAAAATTAAAATGTCTCTATCCTACAAACCCTTGAACATACATTGACGTGACTCTGACATGAAGTTGACATAAACGTTCCCTCATAGTTACATAAGTTTTGTCTCTTAGATTCCTACAGATCGGGAGATATTTGTCTTTTCAAAAATTGACTTTCGAATAATCTCGAAAAATTAAAATGTCTCTATCCTCCAAACCCTAATTACATACATTGACTTGACTCTGACATGAAGTTGACAGATACGTTCCCTCAAAGTGACATAAGGTTTGTCTCTCAGATTCCTACAGATCGGGAGATATTTGCCTTTTCAAGAATTGACTTTCGAATAATTTCGAAAAATTAAAATGTCTCTATCATCCAAACCCTTGGACATATATTGACGTGGCTCTGACATGAAGTTGACATATACGTTCCCTCAAAGTGACATAAGATTTGTCTCTCAGATTCCTACAGATCGGGAGATATTTGCCTTTTAAAAATTTCACTTTCGAATAATCTTGAAACATTTAAATGTCTCTATCCTCCAAATCCTTGGACATACATTGACGTGACTCTGACATGAAGTTGACATATACGTTCCCTCAGAGTGACATAAGTTTTGTCTCCCAGATTCCTACACATCGGCAGATATTTGCCTTTTAAAAATTTCACTTTCGAATAATCTTGAAACATTTAAATGTCTCTATCCTCCAAATCCTTGGACATACATTGACGTGACTCTGACATGAAGTTGACATATACGTTCCCTCAAAGTGACATAAGTTTTGTTTCTTAGATTCCTACAGATCGGGAGATATTTGCCTTTTCAAAAATTGACATTCGAATAATCTCGGAAAATTATAATGTCTCTATCCTCCAAACCCTTGGACATACATTGACAAGAATCTGACATGAAGTTGACATAAACGTTCCCTCAAATTGACTTATGTTTTGTCTCTCAGATTCCTACACATCGGGAGATATTAGCCTTTTCAAAAATTGACTTTCGAATAATCTCGGAAAATTTAAAATGTTTCTATCCTCCAAACCCTTGGACATACATTGACGTGACTCTGACATGATTTTGACATACACGTTCCATCAAAGTGACATAAGGTTTGTGTCTCAGATTCCTACAGATCGACAGATATTTGCCTTTTCAAAAATTGACTTTCGATTAATCTCGGAAAATTAAAATGTCTCTATCCTCCAAACCCTTGGACATACATAGACGTGACTCTGACATGAAGTTCACATATACATTCCCTCAACGTGACATAAGTTTTGTCTCTCAGATTCCTACAGATCGGGAGATATTTGCCTTTTCAAAAATTGACACTCGAATAATCTCGGAAAATTATAATGTCTCTATCCTCCAAACCCTTGGACATACATTGACAAGAATCTGACATGAAGTTGACATAAACGTTCCCTCAAATTGACATAAGTTTTGTCTCTCAGATTCCTACACATCGGGAGATATTAGCCTTTCAAAAATTGACTTTCGAATAATCTCAGAAAATTAAAATGTTTCTATCCTCCAAACCCTTGGACATACATTGACGTGACTCTGACATGAAGTTGACATACACGTTCCATCAAAGTGACATAAGGTTTGTGTCTCAGATTCCTACAGATCGGGAGATATTTGCCTTTTCAAAAATTGACTTTCGTATAATCTCGAAAAATTAAAATGTCTCTATCCTCCAAACCCTTGGACACACAGTGACGTGACTCTGACATGAAGTTGATATAAACGTTCCCTCATAGCTACATAAGTTTTGTCTCGCAGATTCCTGCAGATCGGGAGATATATGCCTTTTGAAAAATTAACTTTCGAATAATCTCGAAAAATTAAAATGTCTCTATCCTCCAAACCCTTGAACATACATTGACGTGACTCTGACATGAAGTTGACATAAAAATTCCCTCATAGTTACATAAGTTTTGTCTCGCAGATTCCTACACATCGGCAGATATTTGCCTTTTCAAAAATTGACTTTCGAATAATCTCGAAAAATTAAAATATCTCTTTCCTCCAAACCCTTGGATATACATTGACGTGATTCTGACATAAAGTTGACATATACGTTAACTCAAAGTGACATAAGGTTTATCTCTCAGATTCCTACAGATCGGGAGATATTTGCCTTTTCAAAAATTGACTTTGGAATAATCTCGAAAAATTAAAATGTCTCTATCCTCCAAACCCTTGGACATACATTGACAAGACTCTGACATGAAGTTGACATATACGTTCCCTTAAAGTGACATAAGTTTTGTCTCTCAGATTCCTACAGATCGGGAGATATTTGCCTTTTCAAAAATTGACTTTCGAATAATCTCGAAAAATTAAAATGTCTCTATCCTCCAAACCCTTGAACATACATTGACGTGGCTCAGACATGAAGTTGACATATTCGTTCCCTCATAGTTACATAAGTTTTGTCTCGCAGATTCCTGCAGATCGGGAGATATTTGCCTTTTCAAAAATTGACTTTCGAATAATCTCGAAAAATTTAAATGTCTCTATCCTCCAAACCCTTGGACATACATTGACCAGACTCTGACTTGAAGTTGACATATACGTTCCCTCAAAGTGACATAAGTTTTGTCTCTCAGATTCCTACAGATCGGGAGATATTTGCCTTTTCAAAAATTGAGACTCGAATGATCTCGAAAAATTAAAATGTCTCTATCCTCCAAACACTTGGACATACATTGACGTGACTCTGACATGAAGTTGACATACACGTTCCCTCAAAGTGACATAAGGTGTGTGTCTCAGATTCCTACAGATCGGGAGATATTTGCCTTTTCAAAAATTGACTTTCGAATAATCTCGAAAAATTAAAATGTCTCTATCCTCTAAACACTTGGACATACATTGACGTGACTCTGACATGAAGTTGACATATACGTTCCCTCAAAGTGACAAAAGTTTTGTCTCTCAGATTCTTACAGATCGGGAGATATTTGCCTTTTCAAAATTTGACTTTCGAATAATCTCGAAAAATTTAAATGTCTCTATCCTCCAAACCCTTTTACATACATTGACGTGACTCTGACATGAAGTTGACATATACGTTCCCTCAAAGTGTCATAAGTTTTGTCTCTCAGATTTCTACAGATCGGGAGATATTTGCTTTTTCAAAAATTGACACTCGAATAATTTCAAAAAATTTAAATGTCTCTATCCTCCAAACCCTTGGACATACATTGACGTGGCTCTGACATGAAGTTGACATTTAAGTTTCCTCAAAGTGACATAAGTGTTGTCTCTCAGGTTCCTACAGATCGGTAGATATTTGCCTTTTCAAAAATTGATTTTCGAATAATCTCGAAAAATTAAAATGTCTTTATCCTCCAAACTCTTGGACATACATTGACAACACTCTGACGTGAAGTTGACATATACCTTCCCTCAAAATGACATAAGTTTTGTCTCTCAGATTCTTACAGATCGGGAGATATTTGCCTTTTCAAAATTTCACTTTCGAATAATCTCGAAAAATTTAAATGTCTCAATCCTCCAAACCCTTGGACATAAATTGACGTAACTCTGACATGAAGTTGACATATACGTTCCCTCAAAGTGTCATAAGTTTTGTCTCTCAGATTCCTACAGATCGGGAGATATTTGCCTTTTCAAAAATTGACTTTCGAAAAATCTCGGAAAATTAAAATGTCTCTATCCTCCAAACTCTTGGGCATACATTGACGTGACTCTGACATGAAGTTGACATATACGTTCCCTCAACGTGACATAAGTTTTGTCTCTTAGATTCCTACATATCGGGAGATTTTTGCCTTCACAAAAATTAACTTTCGAATAATCTCGAAAAATTAAAATGTCTCTATCCTCCAAACCCTTCGACATACATTGACGTGACTCTGACATGAAGTTGACATATACGTTCCCTCAACGTGACATAAGTTTTGTCTCTAAGATTCCTACATATCGGGAGATATTTGCCTTCACAAAAATTAACTTTCGAATAATCTCGAAAAATTAAAAAATCTCTATCCTCCAAACCCTTGGACATACATTGACGTCACTCTGACATGAAGTTGACATTTACGTTCCCTCAAAGTGACATAATTTTTGTCTCTCAGATTCCTACAGGTCGGGAGATATTTGCCTTTTCAAAAATTGACTTTCGAATAATCTCGAAAGATTTAAATGTCTCTATCCTCCAAACTTTTGGACATACATTGACGTGGCTCTGACATGAAGTTGACATATACGTTCCCTCAATGTGACATAAGTTTTGTCTCTCAGATTTTTACAGATCGGGAGATATTTGCCTTTTCAAGAATTGACACTCGAATAATCTCGAAAAATTAAAATGTCTCTCTCCTCCAAACCCTTGGACATACATTGTCGTGACTCTGACATGAAGTTGACATACACGTTCCATCAAAGTGACATAAGGTTTGTGTCTCAGATTCCTATAGAACGGGAGATATTTGCCTTTTCAAAAATTGACTTTCGAATAATCTCGGAAAATTAAAATGTTCTATCCTCCAAACCCTTGGACATACATTGACGTGGCTCTGACATGAAGTTGACATATACGTTCCCTCAATGTGACATAAGTTTTGTCTCTCAGATTTTTACAGATCGGGAGATATTTGCCTTTTCAAAAATTGACTTTTGAATAATCTCGAAAAATTAAAATGTCTCTATCCTCCAAACCCTTGGACATACATTGACGTGACTCTGACATGAAGTTGACATATAAGTTCCCTCAAAGTGACATAAGTTTTGTCTCTCAGATTCCTACAGATCGGGTGATATTTGCCTTTTCAAAAATTGACTTTCGAATAATCTCGAAAAATTAAAATGTCTCTATCCTCCAAACCCTTGGACATACATTGACGTGACTCTGACATGAAGTTGACATATACGTTCCCTCAAAGTGTCATAAGTTTTGTCTCTCAGATTTCTACAGATCGGGAGATATTTGCTTTTTCAAAAATTGACACTCGAATAATTTCGAAAAATTTAAATGTCTCTATCCTCCAAACCCTTGGACATACATTGACGTGGCTCTGACATGAAGTTGACATTTAAGTTTCCTCAAAGTGACATAAGTGTTGTCTCTCAGGTTCCTACAGATCGGTAGATATTTGCCTTTTCAAAAATTGATTTTCGAATAATCTCGAAAAATTAAAATGTCTTTATCCTCCAAACTCTTGGACATACATTGACAACACTCTGACGTGAAGTTGACATATACCTTCCCTCAAAATGACATAAGTTTTGTCTCTCAGATTCTTACAGATCGGGAGATATTTGCCTTTTCAAAATTTCACTTTCGAATAATCTCGAAAAATTTAAATGTCTCAATCCTCCAAACCCTTGGACATACATTGACGTAACTCTGACATGAAGTTGACATATACGTTCCCTCAAAGTGTCATAAGTTTTGTCTCTCAGATTCCTACAGATCGGGAGATATTTGCCTTTTCAAAAATTGACTTTCGAAAAATCTCGGAAAATTAAAATGTCTCTATCCTCCAAACTCTTGGGCATACATTGACGTGACTCTGACATGAAGTTGACATATACGTTCCCTCAACGTGACATAAGTTTTGTCTCTTAGATTCCTACATATCGGGAGATTTTTGCCTTCACAAAAATTAACTTTCGAATAATCTCGAAAAATTAAAATGTCTCTATCCTCCAAACCCTTCGACATACATTGACGTGACTCTGACATGAAGTTGACATATACGTTCCCTCAACGTGACATAAGTTTTGTCTCTAAGATTCCTACATATCGGGAGATATTTGCCTTCACAAAAATTAACTTTCGAATAATCTCGAAAAATTAAAAAATCTCTATCCTCCAAACCCTTGGACATACATTGACGTCACTCTGACATGAAGTTGACATTTACGTTCCCTCAAAGTGACATAATTTTTGTCTCTCAGATTCCTACAGGTCGGGAGATATTTGCCTTTTCAAAAATTGACTTTCGAATAATCTCGAAAGATTTAAATGTCTCTATCCTCCAAACCCTTGGACATACATTGACGTGACTCTGACATGAAGTTGACATATACGTTCCCTCAAAGTGACATAAGTTTTGTCTCTTAGATTCCTACAGATCGGGAGAAATTTGCCTTCACAAAAATTGACTTTCGAATAATCTTGAAAGATTTAAATGTCTCTATCCTCCAAACCCTTGGACATACATTGACGTGACTCTGACATGAAGTTGACATATACGTTCCCTCAAAGTGACATACGTTTTGTCTCTCAGATTCCTACAGATCGGGAGATATTTGCCTTTTCAAAAATTGACTTTCCAATACTCTCGGAAAATTAAAATGTTTCTATCCTCCAAACCCTTGGACATACATTGACGTGACTCTGACATGAAGTTGACATACACGTTCCCTCAACGTGACATAAGTTGTGTCTCTCAGATTCCTACAGATCGGGTGATATTTGCCTTTTCAAAAATTGACTTTCGAATAATCTCGAAAAATTAAAATATCTCTATCCTACAAACCCTTGAACATACAGTGACGAGACTCTGACATGAAGTTGACATATACGTTCCCTCAAAGTGTCATAAGTTTTGTCTCTCAGATTTCTACAGATCGGGAGATATTTGCTTTTTCAAAAATTGACACTCGAATAATTTCGAAAAATTTAAATGTCTCTATCCTCCAAACCCTTGGACATACATTGACGTGACTCTGACACGAAGTTGACATATACATTCCCTCAAAGTGACATAAGTTTTGTCTCTCAGATTCCTACAGATCGGTAGATATTTGCCTTTTCAAAAATTGATTTTCGAATAATCTCGAAAAATTAAAATGTCTTTATCCTCCAAACTCTTGGACATACATTGACAACACTCTGACGTGAAGTTGACATATACGTTCCCTCAAAATGACATAAGTTTTGTCTCTCAGATTCTTACAGATCGGGAGATATTTGCCTTTTCACAATTTCACTTTCGAATAATCTCGAAAAATTTAAATGTCTCAATCCTCCAAACCCTTGGACATACATTGACGTGGCTCTGACATGAAGTTGACATTTAAGTTTCCTCAAAGTGACATAAGTTTTGTCTCTCAGGTTCCTACAGATCGGGAAATATTTGCCTTTTCAAAAATTGACTTTCGAATAATCTCGGAAAATTAAATATCTCTATCCTCCAAACCCTTTTTACATACATTGACGTGACTCAGACATGAAGTTGTCATATACGTTCCCTCAAAGTGACATAAGTTTTGTCTCTCAGATTCCTACAGATCGGGAAATATTTGCCTTTTCAAGAATTGACACTCGAATAATCTCGAAAAATTAAAATGTCTCTCTCCTCCAAACCCTTTGACATACATTGTCGTGACTCTGACATGAAATTGACATTTACGTTCCCTCAAAGTGACATAAGTTTTGTCTCTCAGATTCCTACAGATCGGGAGATATTTGTTTTTTCAAAAATTGACTTTCGAATAATCTCGAAAAATTAAAATGTCTTTATCCTCCAAACTCTTGGACATACATTGACAACACTCTGACGTGAAGTTGACATATACGTTCCCTCAAAGTGACATATGTTTTGTATCTCAGATTCCTACAGATCGGGAGATATTTGCCTTTTCAAAAATTGACTTTCGAATAATCTCGAAAAATTAAAATGTCTCTATCCTCCAAACCCTTGTATATACATTGACGTGGCTCTGACATGAAGTTGACATATACGTTCCCTCATAGTTACATAAGTTTTGTATCGCAGATTCCTGCAGATCGGGAGATATATGCCTTTTCAAAAATTGACTTTCGAATAATCTCGGAAAATTAAATATCTCTATCCGCCAAACCCTTTTTACATACATTGACGTGACTCAGACATGAAGTTGACATATACGGTCCCTCAAAGTGACATAAGTTTTGTCTCTCAGATTCCTACAGATCGGGAAATATTTGCCTTTTCAAGAATTAACACTCGAATAATCTCGAAAAATTAAAATGTCTCTCTCCTCCAAACCCTTTGACATACATTGACGTGACTCTGACATGAAGTTGACATTTACGTTCCCTCAAAGTGACATAAGTTTTGTCTCTCAGATTCCTACAGATTGGGAGATATTTGCCTTTTCAAAAATTGACTTTCGAATAATCTCGAAAAATTAAAATGTCTTTATCCTCCAAACTCTTGGACATACATTGACAACACTCTGACGTGAAGTTGACATATACGTTCCCTCATAGTGACATATGTTTTGTATCGCAGATTCCTGCAGATCGGGAGATATATGCCTTTTCAAAAATTGACTTTCGAATAATCTCGGAAAATTAAATATCTCTATCCTCCAAACCCTTTTTACATACATTGACGTGACTCAGACATGAAGTTGACATATACGTTCCCTCAAAGTGACATAAGGTTTGTCTCTCAGATTCCTACAGATCGGGAAATATTTGCCTTTTCAAGAATTGACACTCGAATAATCTCGAAAAATTAAAATGTCTCTCTCCTCCAAACCCTTGGACATACATTGTCGTGACTCTGACATGAAGTTGACATACACGTTCCATCAAAGTGACATAAGGTTTGTGTCTCAGATTCCTATAGAACGGGAGATATTTGCCTTTTCAAAAATTGACTTTCGAATAATCTCGGAAAATTAAAATGTTCTATCCTCCAAACCCTTGGACATACATTGACGTGGCTCTGACATGAAGTTGACATATACGTTCCCTCAATGTGACATAAGTTTTGTCTCTCAGATTTTTACAGATCGGGAGATATTTGCCTTTTCAAAAATTGACTTTTGAATAATCTCGAAAAATTAAAATGTCTTTATTCTCCAAACTCTTGGACATACATTGACAACACTCTGACGTGAAGTTGACATATACGTTCCCTCAAAGTGACATATGTTTTGTATCTCAGATTCCTACAGATCGGGAGATATTTGCCTTTTCAAAAATTGACATTCGAATAATCTCGAAAAATTGAAATGTCTCTATCCTCCAAACCCTTGGACATACATTGTCGTGACTCTGACATGAAGTTGACATACACGTTCCATCAAAGTGACATAAGGTTTGTGTCTCAGATTCCTATAGAACGGGAGATATTTGCCTTTTCAAAAATTGACTTTCGAATAATCTCGGAAAATTAAAATGTTCTATCCTCCAAACCCTTGGACATACATTGACGTGGCTCTGACATGAAGTTGACATATACGTTCCCTCAATGTGACATAAGTTTTGTCTCTCAGATTTTTACAGATCGGGAGATATTTGCCTTTTCAAAAATTGACTTTCGAATAATCTCGGAAAATTAAAATGTCTCTATCCTCCAACCTCTTGGGCATACATGACGTGACTCTGATATGAAGTTGACATATACGTTCCCTCAACGTGACATAAGTTTTGTCTCTTAGATTCCTACATATCGGGAGATTTTTGCCTTCACAAAAATTAACTTTCGAATAATCTCGAAAAATTAAAATGTCTCTATCCTCCAAACCCTTCGACATACATTGACGTGACTCTGACATGAAGTTGACATATACGTTCCCTCAACGTCCCCTCGAAGGTATCACCACCTTGTCGAAGGCAATCTGCCGGGTGAGGAGGCTTGCGTGCTCAAATGACCCTTAGGGCTATGCCGGCCTGAGCTTCGGCTCATGGTAGGGTCACCCAAGCCGGACAGGTCTAAGGAGATGCGCTAGACTAAGAGTGATACCCTGGTCCTCCAGGTTGGGGGTTGGGTGTAGGGCTAACAACCTTTCACCTTTAAAAAAATATGTGTTACGAAAAAATCAACCAAGCCTCGGATCAGGACGGACTCTTTGGCACGACCACGGCAATTGAGAAAGGACATGAGATTTGGTACTTGGAACATTAGGAGCCTCTATAGGGCTGGGGCACTGAAATCAGTGTGTAGGGAATTAGGGAATTATAAGTTAGACTTAGTGGCAGTGCAGGAAGTGCGATGGGAGGGGGAGGGCATGATCCCAGTGGACAATTTTACATTTTTCTATGGAAAGGGGAATGACAATCATCAGCTAGGGACGGGTTTTTTTGTTCATAGCAGAATTAGGGCAGCAGTTAAGAGAGTAGAATTTGTTAGTGACAGGTTGTCTTACGTAATTTTGGAAGGACGTTGGTGCGACATCATTGTCCTTAATGTTCATGCCCCAACTGAAGACAAAAGCGATGATATCAAGGATAGCTTTTATGAAGAATTGGAATCAGTATTTGATACATTTGGCAAGTATCACATGAAAATTCTGCTAGGAGATTTCAATGCAAAAATTGGGAGGGAGGATATCTTCAAACCCACAATAGGCAGCGAGAGTCTCCATGCACTTAGTAATGATAACGGTCTTAGAGCAGTAACCTTCGCTACGTCAAAAGATTTAATTGTAAAAAGTACAAAATTTCCACACCGTGATGTTCATAAATACACTTGGACTTCTCCAGATGGCAGAACACACAATCAAATAGATCATGTTTTAGTAGATAAGAGAAGGCAGACAAATGTAATTGATGTGAGATCATTCAGAGGAGCAGATTGCGACACTGATCATTATCTGGTGGTAGCAAAAGTGAGGGAGCGGCTTTCAGTAAGTAGACGAACTAAACAAAATTTTGACACAGAAAGATTTGATTTGAAAAAATTAAGTGAGGGAGAGGCAAAGGAACAATATCAAGTTGAAATTTCGAATAGGTTTCAAATTTTAGAGGCAAATGAGGATAATGAAAGTGTGGACATCAACAGGGAGTGGGAAAATGTCAGAAACTGCATCAAAATTTCAGCAAAAGAGAAACTAGGATACTACAGGAGAAAGCAAAATAAACCGTGGTTTGATGAAGAAAGTTCAAAATTAATAGATCGAAGGAAGCAAACAAAATTTCAATGGTTGCAGAACCCAAACAAAACAAATGCGGATAATCTATGTAACGTGAGACGTGAGGCTAGTAGAACCTTTAGGACTAAGAAAAGGGAATACCTGAAGGGCAAAATTGCTGAACTTGAGACAAATAATAAGGAAAAAAACATCAGAGACCTGTACAGAGGCATTAATAACTTTAAGAAAGGATATCAACCCCAGACCAATTTGGTAAAGGATGATAGTGGCAAGTTGCTTGCAGATCCAATAAAAATTGTGAATAGGTGGAAAAATTTCTTTAGCGAGCTCTTAAATGTTCATGATACTGGTGATATTAGACAGATTAAAATGCATACAGCTGAACTGTTGGTGCCAGAACCTAGCTTAGATGAAGTGGAACTAGCCATTGGGAAGTTGAAAAGTTATAAATCTCCAGGAATTGACCAGATTCCGGCCGAATTAATTAAAGCAGGTGGCAAAGGGTTGCATATGAGGATCCATAAGCTTATTCAGTTAATTTGGGATAAGGAAGAGATGCCACAACAGTGGAAGGAATCCATAATTATTCCTATTCATAAGAAGGGGGACAAGACTGAGTGTGGTAATTACCGAGGAATATCGCTGCTATCAACCTCATACAAAATTCTATCCAACATTCTTTTGGCAAGGTTAACCCCATATGCGAATGAAATTATTGGGGATCATCAGTGTGGGTTCAGACGAAACAGATCAACGATTGATCAGATCTTTTGCATTCGTCAGATACTAGAGAAAAAATGGGAGTTCGGTGGGACCGTACATCAGTTATTTATAGATTTCAAAAAAGCCTATGACTCTGTGAAGAGAGAAGTGCTATATAATATTCTTATTGAATTTGGTATACCAAAGAAGCTAGTGGGTCTAATAAAAATGTGCTTAAATGAAACCTGTAGCAAAATTCGAGTAGGTAAATATGTATCTGAGACATTCCTCATCAAGAACGGTCTAAAACAAGGAGATGCTTTGTCTCCCTTGCTCTTTAACTTTGCGCTAGAATACGCCATCAGGAAGGTCCAAGGTAGGCAGGAGGGTTTGCAATTGAATGGGACACATCAGCTATTGGCATATGCTGATGATGTTAATTTATTGGGGGACGATATAAATACAATAAAGAGGAACGCAGAAGTTTTACTAGAGGCTGGTAGACAAGTGGGGCTGGAAGTAAATTCAGAAAAAAACTAAGTACATGTTAGTATCTCGTCATCAGAAGACAGGCGGGCAAAATTATCTTAGGGTGGCTAATAAATCCTTTGAAAGGGTTACAAAGTTCAAATATTTGGGAACAACAATAACAAATCAAAATGATACTTGTGAGGAAGTTAGGAGGAGACTAAATTCCGGAAATGCTTGCTACTTCTCAATCCAAAATATTTTGTCTTCCCGTCTGATTTCTAAGAACCTGAAAATTAAAGTATACAAAACAATAATCTTGCCTGTTGTTTTGTATGGGTGCGAAACATGGTCTCTCACTCAGAGGGAGGAACACAGATTGCAGGTGTTTGAGAATCGGGTGTTGAGGAGGATATTTGGGCCTAAGAGGGAAGACGATGGGGCGTGGAGAAAACTGAACAATGACGAGCTTAAAAATCTGTACTGCTCCCCCAGTATTGTGAGGGTGATTAAGTCGAGAAGAGTGAGATGGGCGGGACATGTAGCGCGCATGGATGGGACAAGAGGTGTGCACCGGGTACTGGTTGGGAAACCTGAAGGGAAGAGACCGCTGGGGAGACCTAGACGTAGATGGGAGGATAATCTCAGGCGGGATCTATGGGAGATAGGAGTTGAAGGAAACTGGATTTTGTTGGCCCAGGACAGGGTCCGGTGGAGGGCTTTGGTTAATTCGGTGATGAACCTTCGGGTTCGGTAAGCCATCTAGTTAGTTAGTTAGTTAGTTCCCTCAACGTGACATAAGTTTTGTCTCAAAGATTCCTACATATCGGGAGATATTTGCCTTCACAAAAATTAACTTTCGAATAATCTCGAAAAATTAAAAAATTTCTATCCTACAAACCCTTGGACATACATTGACGTGACTCTGACATGAAGTTGACATTTACGTTCCCTCAAAGTGACATAATTGTTGTCTCTCAGATTCCTACAGGTCGGGAGATATTTGCCTTTTCAAAAATTGACTTTCGAATAATCTCGAAAGATTTAAATGTCTCTATCGTCCAAACCCTTGGACATACATTGACGTGACTCTGACATGAAGTTGACATATACGTTCCCTCAAAGTGACATAAGTTTTGTCTCTTAGATTCCTACAGATCGGGAGATATTTGCCTTCACAAAAATTGACTTTCGAATAATCTCGAAAGATTTAAATGTCTCTATCCTCCAAACCCTTGGACATAAATTGACGTGACTCTGACATGAAGTTGACATATACGTTCCCTCAAAGTGACATACGTTTTGTCTCTCAGATTCCTACAGATCGGGAGATATTTGCCTTTTCAAAAATTGACTTTCCAATAATCTCGGAAAATTAAAATGTTTCTATCCTCCAAACCCTTGGACATACATTGACGTGACTCTGACATGAAGTTGACATACACGTTCCCTCAACGTGACATAAGTTTTGTCTCTCAGATTCCTACAGATCGGGTGATATTTGCCTTTTCAAAATTTGACTTTCGAATAATCTCGAAAAATTAAAATGTCTCTATCCTCCAAACCCTTGGACATACATTGACGAGACTCTGACATGAAGTTGACATATACGTTCCCTCAAAGTGACATAAGGTTTGTGTCTCAGATTCCTACAGATCGGGAAATATTTGCCTTTTCAAGATTTGACTTTCGAATAATCTCTAAAAATTAAAATGTGTTTATCCTCCAAACCCTTGGACATACATTGACGTGACTCTGACACGAAGTTGACATATACATTCCCTCAAAGTGACATAAGTTTTGTCTCTCAGATTCCTACAGATCGGGAGATATTTGCCTTTTCAAAAATTGACTTTCGAATAATCTCGAAAAATTAAAATGTCTCTATCCTCCAAACCCTTGGACATACATTGACGTGACTCTGACATGAAGTTGACATATAAGTTCCCTCAAAGTGACATAAGTTTTGTCTCTCAGATTCCTACAGATCGGGTGATATTTGCCTTTTCAAAAATTGACTTTCGAATAATCTCGAAAAATTAAAATGTCTCTATCCTCCAAACCCTTGGACATACATTGACGAGACTCTGACATGAAGTTGACATACATGTTCCCTCAAAGTGACATAAGTTTTGTCTCTCAGATTCCTTCAGATCGGGAGATATTTGCCTTTTCATAAATTGTCTTTCGAATAATCTGGAAAAATTCAAATGTCTTTATCCTCTAAACCCTTGGACATACATTGACGTGACTCTGACATGAAGTTGACATATACGTTCCCTCAAAGTGACATAAGTTTTGTCTCTCAGATTCCTACAGATTGGAAGATATTTGCCTTTACAAAAATTGACTTTCGAATAATCTCGAAAAATTAAAATATCTCTATCCTCCAAACCCTTGGACATACAGTGACGTGACTCTGACATGAAGTTGACATACACGTTCTCTCAAAGTGACATCAGGTTTGTGTCTCAGATTCCTACAGATCTGGAGATATTTGCCTTTTCAAAAATTGACTTTCGAATAATCTCGAAAAATTAAAATGTCTCTATCCTCCAAACCCTTGTATATACATTGACGTGGCTCTGACATGAAGTTGACATATACGTTCCCTCATAGTTACATAAGTTTTGTATCGCAGATTCCTGCAGATCGGGAGATATATGCCTTTTCAAAAATTGACTTTCGAATAATCTCGGAAAATTAAATATCTCTATCCGCCAAACCCTTTTTACATACATTGACGTGACTCAGACATGAAGTTGACATATACGGTCCCTCAAAGTGACATAAGTTTTGTCTCTCAGATTCCTACAGATCGGGAAATATTTGCCTTTTCAAGAATTAACACTCGAATAATCTCGAAAAATTAAAATGTCTCTCTCCTCCAAACCCTTTGACATACATTGACGTGACTCTGACATGAAGTTGACATTTACGTTCCCTCAAAGTGACATAAGTTTTGTCTCTCAGATTCCTACAGATTGGGAGATATTTGCCTTTTCAAAAATTGACTTTCGAATAATCTCGAAAAATTAAAATGTCTTTATCCTCCAAACTCTTGGACATACATTGACAACACTCTGACGTGAAGTTGACATATACGTTCCCTCATAGTGACATATGTTTTGTATCTCAGATTCCTACAGATCGGGAGATATTTGCCTTTTCAAAAATTGACTTTCGAATAATCTCGAAAAATTAAAATGTCTCTATCCTCCAAACCCTTGTATGTACATTGACGTGGCTCTGACATGAAGTTGACATATACGTTCCCTCATAGTTACATAAGTTTTGTATCGCAGATTCCTGCAGATCGGGAGATATATGCCTTTTCAAAAATTGACTTTCGAATAATCTCGGAAAATTAAATATCTCTATCCTCCAAACCCTTTTTACATACATTGACGTGACTCAGACATGAAGTTGACATATACGTTCCCTCAAAGTGACATAAGGTTTGTCTCTCAGATTCCTACAGATCGGGAAATATTTGCCTTTTCAAGAATTGACACTCGAATAATCTCGAAAAATTAAAATGTCTCTCTCCTCCAAACCCTTGGACATACATTGTCGTGACTCTGACATGAAGTTGACATACACGTTCCATCAAAGTGACATAAGGTTTGTGTCTCAGATTCCTATAGAACGGGAGATATTTGCCTTTTCAAAAATTGACTTTCGAATAATCTCGGAAAATTAAAATGTTCTATCCTCCAAACCCTTGGACATACATTGACGTGGCTCTGACATGAAGTTGACATATACGTTCCCTCAATGTGACATAAGTTTTGTCTCTCAGATTTTTACAGATCGGGAGATATTTGCCTTTTCAAAAATTGACTTTTGAATAATCTCGAAAAATTAAAATGTCTTTATTCTCCAAACTCTTGGACATACATTGACAACACTCTGACGTGAAGTTGACATATACGTTCCCTCAAAGTGACATATGTTTTGTATCTCAGATTCCTACAGATCGGGAGATATTTGCCTTTTCAAAAATTGACATTCGAATAATCTCGAAAAATTGAAATGTCTCTATCCTCCAAACCCTTGGACATACATTGTCGTGACTCTGACATGAAGTTGACATACACGTTCCATCAAAGTGACATAAGGTTTGTGTCTCAGATTCCTATAGAACGGGAGATATTTGCCTTTTCAAAAATTGACTTTCGAATAATCTCGGAAAATTAAAATGTTCTATCCTCCAAACCCTTGGACATACATTGACGTGGCTCTGACATGAAGTTGACATATACGTTCCCTCAATGTGACATAAGTTTTGTCTCTCAGATTTTTACAGATCGGGAGATATTTGCCTTTTCAAAAATTGACTTTCGAATAATCTCGGAAAATTAAAATGTCTCTATCCTCCAAACTCTTGGGCATACATGACGTGACTCTGATATGAAGTTGACATATACGTTCCCTCAACGTGACATAAGTTTTGTCTCTTAGATTCCTACATATCGGGAGATTTTTGCCTTCACAAAAATTAACTTTCGAATAATCTCGACAAATTAAAATGTCTCTATCCTCCAAACCCTTCGACATACATTGACGTGACTCTGACATGAAGTTGACATATACGTTCCCTCAACGTGACATAAGTTTTGTCTCTAAGATTCCTACATATCGGGAGATATTTGCCTTCACAAAAATTAACTTTCGAATAATCTCGAAAAATTAAAAAAATTCTATCCTACAAACCCTTGGACATACATTGACGTGACTCTGACATGAAGTTGACATTTACGTTCCCTCAAAGTGACATAATTGTTGTCTCTCAGATTCCTACAGGTCGGGAGATATTTGCCTTTTCAAAAATTGACTTTCGAATAATCTCGAAAGATTTAAATGTCTCTATCCTCCAAACCCTTGGACATACATTGACGTGACTCTGACATGAAGTTGACATATACGTTCCCTCAAAGTGACATAAGTTTTGTCTCTTAGATTCCTACAGATCGGGAGATATTTGCCTTCACAAAAATTGACTTTCGAATAATCTCGAAAGATTTAAATGTCTCTATCCTCCAAACCCTTGGACATAAATTGACGTGACTCTGACATGAAGTTGACATATACGTTCCCTCAAAGTGACATACGTTTTGTCTCTCAGATTCCTACAGATCGGGAGATATTTGCCTTTTCAAAAATTGACTTTCCAATAATCTCGGAAAATTAAAATGTTTCTATCCTCCAAACCCTTGGACATACATTGACGTGACTCTGACATGAAGTTGACATACACGTTCCCTCAACGTGACATAAGTTTTGTCTCTCAGATTCCTACAGATCGGGTGATATTTGCCTTTTCAAAATTTGACTTTCGAATAATCTCGAAAAATTAATATGTCTCTATCCTCCAAACCCTTGGACATACATTGACGAGACTCTGACATGAAGTTGACATATACGTTCCCTCAAAGTGACATAAGGTTTGTGTCTCAGATTCCTACAGATCGGGAAATATTTGCCTTTTCAAGATTTGACTTTCGAATAATCTCTAAAAATTAAAATGTGTTTATCCTCCAAACCCTTGGACATACATTGACGTGACTCTGACACGAAGTTGACATATACATTCCCTCAAAGTGACATAAGTTTTGTCTCTCAGATTCCTACAGATCGGGAGATATTTGCCTTTTAAAAAATTGACTTTCGAATAATCTCGAAAAATTAAAATGTCTCTATCCTCCAAACCCTTGGACATACATTGACGTGACTCTGACATGAAGTTGACATATAAGTTCCCTCAAAGTGACATAAGTTTTGTCTCTCAGATTCCTACAGATCGGGTGATATTTGCCTTTTCAAAAATTGACTTTCGAATAATCTCGAAAAATTAAAATGTCTCTATCCTCCAAACCCTTGGACATACATTGACGAGACTCTGACATGAAGTTGACATACATGTTCCCTCAAAGAGACATAAGTTTTGTCTCTCAGATTCCTTCAGATCGGGAGATATTTGCCTTTTCATAAATTGTCTTTCGAATAATCTGGAAAAATTCAAATGTCTTTATCCTCTAAACCCTTGGACATACATTGACGTGACTCTGACATGAAGTTGACATATACGTTCCCTCAAAGTGACATAAGTTTTGTCTCTCAGATTCCTACAGATCGGAAGATATTTGCCTTTACAAAAATTGACTTTCGAATAATCTCGAAAAATTAAAATATCTCTATCCTCCAAACCCTTGGACATACAGTGACGTGACTCTGACATGAAGTTGACATATACGTTCTCTCAAAGTGACATAAGGTTTGTGTCTCAGATTCCTACAGATCTGGAGATATTTGCCTTTTCAAAAATTGACTTTCGAATAATCTCGAAAAATTAAAATGTCTTTATCCTCTAAACCCGTGGACATACATTGACGTGACTCTGACATGAAGTTGACATATACGTTCCCTCAAAGTGACATAAGTTTTGTCTCTCAGATACCTACAGATCGGGAGATATTTGCCTTTTCAAGAATTGACTTCGAATAATCTCGAAAAATTAAAATGTCTCTATCCTCCAAACCCTTGGACATATATTTACGTGACTCTGACATGAAGTTGACATATACGATCCCTCAAAGTGACATAAGTTTTGTCTCTCAGATTCTTACAGATCGGGAGATATTTGCCTTTTCAAAATTTGACTTTCGAGTAATCTCGAAAAATTTAAACCCTCGCTGAGGGAAGTCGTCTCCAGACGTGCTGGCATTTAAATTTAGGTCTTCGGAACCACGTTCAATGACGTGCGGCTGTAAGCCTAATTTCAAATGCCCATAAGTATGGAAATAATAACGACTGATATATGATGTTTGTAGTTTATTTGTCGTGGAAAAAATGCTTTTTCTGTTCATGTTGTGGCAACGTCGCATTTTAGGATCTGTCATGGCAAAGTCCGTGTATGATTGCGTGACCTAAGAGTTTACTGAATCTTCACTGTGGTGATTGTTTGTGAAGGGAAGAAACGTGCCTTTTATCCCAAAAAGTTTTATTTTACAATCTTACCTAATGCTGTGAGGAACAGAGGGGAAAAAAAGCTTCTGAAACGGTCAGGGACTCAATAATTTTTCTATAATATATGCCGTTTTCATGTTTCGGTGTGGCAGAATAACAACATTTTAGCACCCCTATATTTACAAGCGTAAGGAAAGAAGCCTTCCTAGAAAGAGACAGGTTATAACTGTTATGAGTGATGCATATATTTGGCCTTCAGTTCGGGGTCAGATGGTGGGGTGAGGCTGCAACATTACCTCCCGCTTATTCCTGACACAGGCCTCATTGCCTGTTATACAGAAAACGCCAGAAAAGAATAGAATCTCTTTATTTTTGTAGTGTAGTGTGGTGACGTTTCAAGAACTACATACAAAACACAACATCTTCCATTGCTAACATACACAGTGTTCATCATATAAAATAAGATTACAAAAAAAACTTTGTAATTCTAATCCACCTGCTTCCATTCCTCACACAGAGTGCTCATCTTATAAGGTAAGATTATAAAACCATCTTTTAAAAGGATTTCAGTGAAATTTCATTATTAAGTCTCATATAGTTTAAAGGTTATGATAAAAAAAGTGTTTTAGAGCAAAATTTAAATGGACATCGAAAAAACCCCCACTGTACGAGCTCGACTGCGGCATTTAAACACCCCAGCTGACGGGTTAAATGTCTCTATCCTCCAAACACTTGGACATACATTGACGTGACTCTGACATGAAGTTGACATATACGTTCCCTCAATGTGACATAAGTTTTGTCTCTCAGATTAATACAGATCGGGTGATATTTGCCTTTTCAAAAATTGACACCCGAATAATCTCGAAAAATTAAAATGTCTCTCTCCTCCAAACCCTTTGACATACATTGACGTGACTCTGACATGAAGTTGACATTTACGTTCCCTCAAAGTTACATAAGTTTTGTCTCTCAGATTCCTACACATCGGGAAATATTTGCCTTTTCAAAAATTGACACTCGAATAATCTCGGAAAATTATAATGTCTCTATCCTCCAAACCCTTGGACATACATTGACGTGACTCTGACACGAAGTTGACATATACGTTCCCTCAAATTGACATAAGTTTTGTCTCTCAGATTCCTACACATCGGGAGATATTAGCCTTTTCAAAAATTGACTTTCGATTAATCTCGGAAAATTAAAATATTTCTATCCTCCATACCCTTGGACATACATTGACGTGACTCTGACATGTAGTTGACATACACGTTCCATCAAAGTGACATAAGGTTTGTGTCTCAGATTCGTACAGAACGGGAGATATTTGCCTTTTCAAAAATTGACTTTCGAATAATCTCGGAAAATTAAAATGTCTCTATCCTCCAAACCCTTGGACATACATTGGCGTGACTCTGATATGAAGTTGACATATACGATCCCTCAAAGTGACATAAGTTTTGTCTCTCAGATTCCTACAGATCGGGAGATATTTGCCTTTACAAAAATTGACACTCGAATAATCTCGGAAAATTATAATGTCTCTATCCTCCAAACCCTTGGACATACATTGACAAGACTCTGACATGAAGTTGACATATACGTTCCCTCAAATTGACATAAGTTTTGTCTCTCAGATTCCTACACATCGGGAGATATTAGCCTTTTCAAAAATTGACTTTTGAATAATCTCGGAAAATTAAAATTTCTCTATCCTCCAAACCCTTGGACATACATTATCGTGACTCTGACATGAAGTTGACATACACATTCCATCAAAGTGACATAAGGTTTGTGTCTCAGATTCCTATAGAACGGGAGATATTTGCCTTTTCAAAAATTGTTTTTCGAATAATCTCGGAAAATTAAAATTTCTCTATCCTCCAAACCCTTGGACATACATTGACGTGACTCTGACATGAAGTTGACATATACGTTCCCTCAATGTGACATAAGTTTGTCTCTCAGATTTTTACAGATCGGGAGATATTTGCCTTTTCAAAAATTGACTTTCGAATAATCTCGGAAAATTAAAATGTCTCTATCCTCCAAACCCTTGGACATACATTGACGTGACTCTGACATGAAGTTGACATATACGTTCCCTCAACGTGACATAAGTTTTGTCTCTTAGATTCCTACATATCGGGAGATATTTGCCTTTTCAAGAATTGACTTTCGAATAATCTCGAAAGATTTAAATGTCTCTATCCTCCAAACCCTTGGACATACATTGACATGACTCTGACATGAAGTTGACATATACGTTCCCTCAAAGTGACATAAGTTTTGTCTCTCAGATTCCTACAGATCGGGAGATATTTGCCTTCACAAAAATTAACTTTCGAATAATCTCGAAAAATTAAAATGTCTCTATCCTCCAAACCGTTGGACATACATTGACGTGACTCTGACATGAAGTTGACATTTACGTTCCCTCAACGTGACATAAGTTTTGTCTCTCAGATTCCTACAGATCGGGTAATATTTGCCTTTTCAAAAATTGACTTTCGAATAATCTCGAAAAATTAAAATGTCTCTATCCTCCAAACCCTTGGACATACATTGACGAGACTCTGACTTGAAGTTGACATATACGTTCCCTCAAAGTGACATAAGGTTTGTGTCTCAGATTCCTACAGATCGGGAGATATTTGCCTTTTCAAGATTTGACTTTCGAATAATTTCTAAAAATTAAAATGTGTTTATCCTCCAAACCGTTGGACATACATTGACGTGACTCTGACACGATGTTGACATATACATTCCCTCAAAGTGACATAAGTTTTGTCTCTCAGATTCCTACAAATCGGGAGATATTTGCCTTTTCAAAAATTGACTTTCGAATAATCTCCAAAAATTAAAATGACTCTATCCTCCAAACCCTTGAACATACATTGACGTGGCCCTGACATGAAGTTGACATATACGTTCCCTCATAGTTACATAAGTTTTGTCTCGCAGATTCCTGCAGATCGGGAGATATTTGCCTTTTCAAAAATTGACTTTCGAATAATCTCGAAAAATTAAAATGTCTCTATCCTCCAAACCCTTGGACATACATTGACCAGACTCTGACTTGAAGTTGACATATACGTTCCCTCAAAGTGACATAAGTTTTGTCTCGCAGATTCCTACAGATCGGGAGATATTTGCCTTTTCAACATTTGACTTTCGAATAATCTCTAAAAATTAAAATGTGTTTATCCTCCAAACACTTGGACATACATTGACGTGACTCTGACACGAAGTTGACATATACATTCCCTCAAAGTGACATAAGTTTTGTCTCTGAGATTCCTACAGATCGAGAGATATTTGCCTTTTCATAAATTCACTTTCGAATAATCTCCAAAAATTAAAATGACTCTATCCTCCAAACCCTTGAACATACATTGACGTGGCCCGGACATGAAGTTGACATATACGTTCCCTCAAAGTGACATAAGTTTTGTCTCTAAGATTCCTACATATCGGGAGATATTTGCCTTCACAAAAATTAACTTTCGAATAATCTCGAAAAATTAAAAAATCTCTATCCTCCAAACCCTTGGACATACATTGACGTGACTCTGACATGAAGTTGACATTTACGTTCCCTCAAAGTGACATAATTTTTGTCTCTCAGATTCCTACAGGTCGGGAGATATTTGCCTTTTCAAAAATTGACTTTCGAATAATCTCGAAAGATTTAAATATCTCTATCCTCCAAACCCTTGGACATACATTGATTTGACTCTGACATGAAGTTGACATATAAGTTCCCTCAAAGTGACATAAGTTTTGTCTCTCAGATTCCTACAGATCGGGAGATATTTGCCTTTTCAAAAATTGACACTCGAATAATCTCGAAAAATTAAAATGTCTCTATGCTCCAAACCCTTGGACATACATTGACAAGACTATGACATGAAGTTGACATATACGTTCCCTCAACGTGACATAAGTTTTGTCTCTCAGATTCCAACAGATCGGGAGATATTTTCCTTCTCAAAAATTGTCTTTCGAATAATCTCGAAAAATTCAAATGTCTCTATCCTCCTAACCCTAGGACATACATTGACGTGACTCTGACATGAAGTTGACATACACGTTCCCTGAAAGTGACAAAGGTTTGTGTCTCAGATTCCTACAGATCGGGAGATATTTGCCTTTTCAATATTGGCTTTCGAATAATCTCGAAAATTAAAAAGTCTTTATCCTCTAAACCCTTGGACATACATTGACGTGACTCTGACATGAAGTTGACATATACGTTCCCTCAAAGTGACATAAGTTTTGTCTCTCAGATTCCTACAGATCGGGAGATATTTGCCTTTACAAAAATTGACTTTCGAATAATGTCGAAAAATTAAAATATCTCTATCTTCCAAACCCTTGGACATACAGTGACGTGACTCTGACATGAAGTTGACAAATACGTTCCCTCAAAGTGACATAAGTTTTGTCTCTCAGATACCCACAGATCGGGAGATATTTGCCTTTTCAAGAATTGACTTTCGAATAATCTCGAAAAATTAAAATGTCTCTATCCTCCAAACCCTTGGACATACATTGACCAGACTCTGACTTGAAGTTGACATATACGTTCCCTCAAAGTGACATAAGTTTTGTCTCGCAGATTCCTACAGATCGGGAGATATTTGCCTTTTCAACATTTGACTTTCGAATAATCTCTAAAAATTAAAATGTGTTTATCCTCCAAACACTTGGACATACATTGACGTGACTCTGACACGAAGTTGACATATACATTCCCTAAAAGTGACATAAGTTTTGTCTCTGAGATTCCTACAGATCGAGAGATATTTGCCTTTTCATAAATTCACTTTCGAATAATCTCCAAAAATTAAAATGACTCTATCCTCCAAACCCTTGAACATACATTGACGTGGCCCGGACATGAAGTTGACATATACGTTCCCTCAAAGTGACATAAGTTTTGTCTCTAAGATTCCTACATATCGGGAGATATTTGCCTTCACAAAAATTAACTTTCGAATAATCTCGAAAAATTAAAAAATCTCTATCCTCCAAACCCTTGGACATACATTGACGTGACTCTGACATGAAGTTGACATTTACGTTCCCTCAAAGTGACATAATTTGTGTCTCTCAGATTCCTACAGGTCGGGAGATATTTGCCTTTTCAAAAATTGACTTTCGAATAATCTCGAAAGATTTAAATGTCTCTATCCTCCAAACCCTTGGACATACATTGATTTGACTCTGACATGAAGTTGACATATAAGTTCCCTCAAAGTGACATAAGTTTTGTCTCTCAGATTCCTACAGATCGGGAGATATTTGCCTTTTCAAAAATTGACACTCGAATAATCTCGAAAAATTAAAATGTCTCTATGCTCCAAACCCTTGGACATACATTGACAAGACTATGACATGAAGTTGACATATACGTTCCCTCAACGTGACATAAGTTTTGTCTCTCAGATTCCAACAGATCGGGAGATATTTTCCTTTTCAAAAATTGTCTTTCGAATAATCTCGAAAAATTCAAATGTCTCTATCCTCCTAACCCTTGGACATACATTGACGTGACTCTGACATGAAGTTGACATACACGTTCCCTGAAAGTGACAAAGGTTTGTGTCTCAGATTCCTACAGATCGGGAGATATTTGCCTTTTCAATATTGGCTTTCGAATAATCTCGAAAATTAAAATGTCTTTATCCTCTAAACCCTTGGACATACATTGACGTGACTCTGACATGAAGTTGACATATACGTTCCCTCAAAGTGACATAAGTTTTGTCTCTCAGATTCCTACAGATCGGGAGATATTTGCCTTTACAAAAATTGACTTTCGAATAATGTCGAAAAATTAAAATATCTCTATCTTCCAAACCCTTGGACATACAGTGACGTGACTCCGACATGAAGTTGACAAATACGTTCCCTCAAAGTGACATAAGTTTTGTCTCTCAGATACCCACAGATCGGGAGATATTTGCCTTTTCAAAATTTGACTTTCGAGTAATCTCGAAAAATTTAAATATCTCTATCCTCCAAACCCTTGGACATACATTGACGTGACTCTGATAGGAAGTTGGCATTTACGTTCCCTCAAGGTGACATAAGTTTTGTCTCTCAGATTCCTACAGATCGGGAGATATTTGCCTTTTAAAAATTGACTTTCGAATAATCTCTAAACATTTAAATGTCTCTATCCTCCAAACCCTCTTACATACATTGACGTGACTATGACATGAAGTTGACATATACGTTCCCTCAAAGTGACATAAGTTTTGTCTCTCAGATTCCTACAGATCGGGAGATATTTGCCTTTTCAAAATTGACACTCGAATAATCTCGAAAAATTTAAATGTCTCTCTCCTCCAAACCCTTTGACATACATTGACGTGACTCTGACATGAAGTTGACATTTACGTTCCCTCAAAGTGACATAAGTTTTGTCTCTCAGATTAATACAGATCGGGAGATATTTGCCTTTTCGAAAAGTGACTTTCGAATAGTCTGGAAAAATTAAAAGGTCTTTATCCTCCAAACTCTTGGACATACATTGACAACACTAAGACGTGAAGTTGACATATACATTCCCTCAAAGTGACATAAGTTTTGTCTCTCAGATTCTTACAGATCGGGAGATATTTGCCTTTTGAAAATTTGACTTTCGAATAATCTCGAAAAATTTAAATGTCTTTATCCTCCAAACTCTTGGACATACATTGACGTAACTCTGACATGAAGTTGACATACACGTTCCCTCAACGTGACATAAGTTTTGTCTCTCAGATTCCTACAGATCGGGAGATATTTGCCTTTTCAAAAATTGACTTTCGAATAATCTCGAAAAATTAAAATATCTCTATCCTCCAAACCCTTTGACATACAGTGACGAGACTCTGACATGAAGTTGACATACACGTTCCCTCAAAGTGACATAAGGTTTGTGTCTCAGATTCCTATAGATCGGGAGATATTTGCCTTTTCAAGATTTGACTTTCGAATAATCTCTAAAAATTTAAATGTGTTTATCCTCCAAACCCTTGGACATACATTGACGTGACTCTGACACGAAGTTGACATATACATTCCCTCAAAGTGACATAAGTTTTGTCTCTCAGATTAGTGCAGATCGGGAGATATTTGCCTCTTCAAAAATTGACTTTCGAATAATATCGAAAAATTAAAATGTCTCTATCCTCCAAACCCTTGGACATACATTGACCAGACTCTGACTTGAAGTTTACATATACGTTCCCTCAAAGTGACATAAGTTTTGTCTCTCAGAATATTAAAGATCGGGAGATATTTGCCTCTTCAAAAATTGACATTCGAATAATCTCTAAAAATTAAAATGTCTCTATCCTCCAAACCCTTGGACATACATTGATTTGACTCTGACATGAAGTTGACATATAAGTTCCCTCAAAGTGACATAAGTTTTGTCTCTCAGATTCCAACAGATCGGGAGATATTTGCCTTTAACAAATTTACTTTCGAATAATCTCGGAAAATTAAAATGTCTCTATCCTCCAAACCCTTGGACATACATTGACTTGACTCTGACATGAAGTTGACATATACGTTCCCTCAATGTGACATAAGTTTTGTCTCTCAGATTCCTACAGATCGGGAGATATTTGCCTTTTCAAAAATTGACTTTCGAATAATCTCGGAAAATTAAAATGTCTCTATCCTCCAAACCCTTGGACATACATTGACGTGACTCTGACATGAAGTTGACATATACGTTCCCTCAACGTTACATAAGTTTTGTCTCTCTGATTCCTACAGATCGGGAGATATTTGCCTTTTCAAAAATTCACATTTGAATAATCACGAATAATTCAAAAATCTCTAGATCCCAAACCCTTGGACGTACATTGACAAGACTCTGACATGAAGTTGACATATACATTCCCTCAAATTGACATAAGTTTTGTCTCTCAGATTCCTACACATCGGGAGATATTAGCCTTTTCAAAAATTGACTTTTGAATAATCTCGGAAAATTAAAAATTTTCTATCCTCCAAACCCTTGGACATACATTATCGTGACTCTGACATGAAGTTGACATACACATTCCATCAAAGTGACATAAGTTTTGTCTCTCAGATTCCTACAGATCGGGAGATATTTGCCTTCACAAAAATTAACTTTCGAATAATCTCGAAAAATTAAAATGTCTCTATCCTCCAAACCCTTAGACATACATTGACGTGACTCTGACATGAAGTTGACATTTACGTTCCCTCAAAGTGACATAAGTTTTGTCTCTCAGATTCCTACAGATCGGGAGATATTTGCCTTTTCAAAAATTGACTTTCGAATAATCTCGAAAGATTTAAATGTTTCTATCCTCCAAACCCCTTTTACATACATTGACAGGACTCAGACATGAAGTTGACATATACGTTTCCTCAAAGTGACATACGTTTTGTCTCTCAGTTTCCTACAGATCGGGAGATATTTGCCTTTTCAAAAATTGACTTTCCAATAATCTCGGAAAATTAAAATATATCTATCCTCCAAACCCTTTGACATACATTGACGTGACTCTGACATGAAGTTGACATACACGTTCCCTCAACGTGACATAAGTTTTGTCTCTCAGATTCCTACAGATCGGATGATATTTGCCTTTTCAAAAATTGACTTTCGAATAATCTCGAAAAATTAAAATGTCTATCCTCCAAACCCTTGGACATACATTGACGAGACTCTGACTTGAAGTTGACATATACGTTCCCTCGAAGTGACATAAGGTTTGTGTCTCAGATTCCTACAGATCGGGAGATATTTGCCTTTTCAAGATTTGACTTTCGAATAATTTCTAAAAATTAAAATGTGTTTATCCTCCAAACCGTTGGACATACATTGAAGTGACTCTGACACGAAGTTGACATATACATTCCCTCAAAGTGACATAAGTTTTGTCTCTCAGATTCCTACAAATCGGGGGATATTTGCCTTTTCAAAAATTGACTTTCGAATAATCTCCAAAAATTTAAATGACTCTATCCTCCAAACCCTTGAACATACATTGACGTGGCCCAGACATGAAGTTGACATATACGTTCCCTCATAGTTACATAAGTTTTGTCTCGCAGATTCCTGCAGATCGGGAGATATTTGCCTTTTCAAAAATTGACTTTCGAATAATCTCGAAAAATTTAAATGTCTCTATCCTCCTAACCCTTGGACATACATTGACCAGACTCTGACTTGAAGTTGACATATACATTCCCTCAAAGTGACATAAGGTTTGTCTCTCAGAATCCTACAGATCGGGGGATATTTGCCTTTTCAAGTTTTGACTTTCGAATAATCTCTAAAAATTAAAATGTGTTTATCCTCCAAACCCTTGGACATACATTGACGTGACTCTGACACGAAGTTGACATATACATTCCCTCAAAGTGACATAAGTTTTGTCTCTGAGATTCCTACAGATCGAGAGATATTTGCCTTTTCATAAATTCACTTTCGAATAATCTCCAAAAATTAAAATGACTCTATCCTCCAAACCCTTGAACATACATTGACGTGGCCCGGACATGAAGTTGACATATACGTTCCCTCATAGTTACATAAGTTTTGTCTCGCAGATTCCTGCAGATCGGGAGATATTTGCCTTTTCAAAAATTGACTTTCGAATAATCTCGAAATATTTAAATGTCTCTATCCTCCAAACCCTTGGACATAAATTGACCAGACTCTGACTTGAAGTTGACATATACGTTACCTCTAAGTGACATAAGTTTTGTCTCAGAATCCTACAGATCGGGAGATATTTGCCTTTTCAAAAATTGACTTTCGAATAATCTCGAAAAATTAAAATGTCTCTATCCTCCAAACCCTTGGACATAAATTGACGTGACTCTAACATGAAGTTGACATACACGTTCCCTCAAAGTGACATAAGGTTTGTGTCTCAGATTCCTACAGATCGGGAGATATTTGCCTTTTCAAAAATTGACTTTCGAATAATCTCGAAAAATTAAAATGTCTCTATCCTCAAAACCCTTGGACATACATTGACAAGACTCTGACATGAAGTTGACATATACGTTCCCTCAAATTGACATAAGTTTTGTCTCTCAGATTCCTACACATCGGGAGATATTAGCCTTTTCAAAAATTGACTTTTGAATAATCTCGGAAAATTAAAATTTTTCTATCCTCCAAACCCTTGGACATACATTATCGTGACTCTGACATGAAGTTGACATACACATTCCATCAAAGTGACATAAGGTTTGTGTCTCAGATTCCTATAGAACGGGAGATATTTGCCTTTTCAAAAATTGACTTTCGAATAATCTCGGAAAATTTAAATGTCTCTATCCTCCAAACCCTTGGACATACATTGACGTGACTCTGACATGAAGTTGACATATACGTTCCCTCAATGTGACATAAGTTTGTCTCTCAGATTTTTACAGATCGGGAGATATTTGCCTTTTCAATAATTGACTTTCGAATAATCTCGGAAAATTAAAATGTCTCTATCCTCCAAACCCTTGGACATACATTGACGTGACTCTGACATGAAGTTGACATATACGTTCCCTCAACGTGACATAAGTTTTGTCTCTTAGATTCCTACATATCGGGAGATATTTGCCTTTTAAAAAATTAACTTTCGAATAATCTCGAAAAATTAAAATGTCTCTATCCTCCAAACCCTTGGACATACATTGACGTGACTCTGACATGAAGTTGACTTTTACGTTCCCTCAAAGTTACATAAGTTTTGTCTCTTAGATTCCTACTGATTGGGAGATTTTTGCCTTTTCAAAAATTGACTTTCGAATAATCTCGAAAGATTTAAATGTCTCTATCCTCCAAACCCTTGGACATACATTGACATGACTCTGACATGAAGTTGACATATACGTTCCCTCAACGTGACATAAGTTTTGTCTCTCAGATTCCTACAGATCGGGAGATATTTGCCTTCACAAAAATTAACTTTCGAATAATCTCGAAAAATTAAAATGTCTCTATCCTCCAAACCCTTGGACATACATTGACGTGACTCTGACATGAAGTTGACATTTACGTTCCCTCAAAGTGACATAAGTTTTGTCTCTCAGATTCCTACAGATCGGGAGATATTTGCCTTTTCAAAAATTGACTTTCGAATAATCTCGAAAGATTTAAATGTCTCTATCCTCCAAAACCTTTTTACATACCTTGACGTGACTCAGACATGAAGTTGACATATACGTTCCCTCAAAGTGACATACGTTTTGTCTCTCAGATTCCTACAGATCGGGAGATATTTGCCTTTTCAAGATTTGACTTTCGAATAATTTCTAAAAATTAAAATGTGTTTATCCTCCAAACCGTTGGACATACATTGACGTGACTCTGACACGAAGTTTACATATACATTCCCTCAAAGTGACATAAGTTTTGTCTCTCAGATTCCTACAAATCGGGAGATATTTGCCTTTTCAAAAATTGACTTTCGAATAATCTCCAAAAATTAAAATTACTCTATCCTCCAAACCCTTGAACATACATTGACGTGGCCCTGACATGAAGTTGACATATACGTTCCCTCATAGTTACATAAGTTTTGTCTCGCAGATTCCTGCAGATCGGGAGATATTTGCCTTTTCAAAAATTGACTTTCGAATAATCTCGAAAAATTTAAATGTCTCTATCCTCCAAACCCTTGGACAGACATTGACCAGACTCTGACTTGAAGTTGACATATACGTTCCCTCAAAGTGACATAAGTTTTGTCTCTCAGAATCCTACAGATCGGGAGATATTTGCCTTTTCAAGATTTGACTTTCGAATAATCTCTAAAAATTAAAATGTGTTTATCCTCCAAACCCTTGGACATACATTGACGTGACTCTGACACGAAGTTGACATATACATTCCCTCAAAGTGACATAAGTTTTGTCTCTGAGATTCCTACAGATCGAGAGATATTTGCCTTTTCATAAATTCACTTTCGAATAATCTCCAAAAATTAAAATGACTCTATCCTCCAAACCCTTGAACATACATTGACGTGGCCCGGACATGAAGTTGACATATACGTTCCCTCATAGTTACATAAGTTTTGTCTCGCAGATTCCTGCAGATCGGGAGATATTTGCCTTTTCAAAAATTGACTTTCGAATAATCTCGAAAGATTTAAATGTCTCTATCCTCCAAACCCTTGGACATACATTGACCAGACTCTGACTTGAAGTTGACATATACGTTACCTCAAAGTGACATAAGATTTGTCTCAGAATCCTACAGATCGGGAGATATTTGCCTTTTCAAAAATTGATTTTCGAATAATCTCGAAAAATTAAAATGTCTCTATCCTCCAAACCCTTTGACATACATTGACGTGACTCTTACATGAAGTTGACATTTACATTCCCTCAAAGTTACATAAGTTTTGTCTCTCAGATTCCTACACATCGGGAAATATTTGCCTTTTCAAAAATTGACTTTCGAATAATCTCGAAAAATTAAAATGTCTCTATCCTCTAAACCCTTGGACATACATTGACGTGACTCTGACATGAAGTTGACATATACGTTCCCTCAAATTGACATAAGTTTTGTCTCTCAGATTCCTACACATCGGGAGATATTAGCCTTTTCAAAAATATTCTTTCGAATAATCTCGGAAAATTAAAATGTTTCTATCCTCCAAACCCTTGGACATACATTGACGTGACTCTGACATGTAGTTGACATACACGTTCCATCAAAGTGACATAAGGTTTGTGTCTCAGATTCCTACAGAACGGGAGATATTTGCCTTTTCAAAAATTGACTATCGAATAATCTCGGAAAATTAAAATGTCTCTATCCTCCAAACCCTTGGACATACATTGGCGTGACTCTGACATGAAGTTGACATATACGATCCCTCAAAGTGACATAAGTTTTGTCTCTTAGATTCCTACAGATCGGGAGATATTTGCCTTCACAAAAATTGACTTTCGAATAATCTCGAAAAATTAGAATGTCTCTATCCTCCAAACCCTTGGACATACATTGACGTGACTCTGACATGAAGTTGACATACACGTTCCCTCAACGTGACATAAGTTTTGTCTCTCAGATTCCTACAGATCGGGAGATATTTGCCTTTTCAAAAATTGACTTTCGAATAATCTCGAAAAATTAAAATGTCTCTATCCTCTAAACCCTTGGACATACATTGACGTGACTCTGACATGAAGTTGACATATACGTTCCCTCAAAGTGACATCAGGTTTTGTGTCTCAGATTTCTACAGATCGGGAGATATTTGCCTTTTCAAGAATTGACTTTCGAATAATCTCTAAAAATTAAAATGTGTTTATCCTCCAAACCCTTGGACATACATTGACGTGACTCTGACACGAAGTTGACATATACATTCCCTCAAAGTGACATAAGTTTTGTCACTCAGATTCCTACAGATCGGGAGATATTTGCCTTTTCAAAAATTGACTTTCGTATAATCTCGAAAAATTAAAATGACTCTATCCTCCAAACCCTTGAACATACATTAACGTGGCTCTGACATGAAGTTGACATATACGTTCCCTCATAGTTACATAAGTTTTGTCTCGCAGATTCCTGCAGATCGGGAGATATTTGCCTTTTCAAAAATTGACTTTCGAATAATCTCGAAAAATTAAAATGTCTCTATCCTCCAAACCCTTGGACATGCATTGACCAGACTCTGACTTGAAGTTGACATATACGTTCCCTCAAAGTGACATAAGTTTTGTCTCTCAGAATCCTACAGATCGGGAGAGATTTGCCTTTTCAAAAATTGACTTTCGAATAATCTCGAAAAATTAAAATGTCGTTATCCTCTAAACCCTTGGACATACATTGACGTGACTCTGACATGAAGTTGACATATACGTTCCCTGAAATTGACATAAGTTTTGTCTCTCAGATTCCTACAGATCGGGAGATATTTGCCTTTACAAAAATTGACTTTCGAATAATCTCGAAAAATTGAAATATCTCTATCCTCCAAACCCTTGGACATACAGTGACGTGACTCTGACATGAAGTTGACATATACGTTCCCACAAAGTGACATAAGCTTTGTCTCTCAGATACCTACAGATCGGGAGATATTTGCCTTTTCAAGAATTGACTTCCGAATAATCTCGAAAAATTAAAATGTCTCTATCCTAAAAACACTTGGACATACATTGACCAGACTCTGACTAGAAGTTGATATATACGTTCCCTCAAAGTGACATAAGTTTTGTCTCTCAAAATCCTACAGATCGGGAGACATTTGCCTTTTCAAAAATTGACTTTCGAATAATCTCGGAAAATTAAATGTCTCTATCCTCCAAACCCTTTTTACATACATTGACGTGACTCAGACATGAAGTTGACATATACGTTCCCTCAAAGTGACATAAGTTTTGTCACTCAGATTCCTACAGATCGGGAGATATTTGCCTTTTCAAGTATTGACACTCGAATAATCTCGAAAAATTAAAATGTCTCTCTCCTCCAAACCCTTGGACATACATTGACGTGACTCTGACATGAAGTTGACATTTAGGTTCCCTCAGAGTGACATAAGTTTTGTCTCTCAGATTCCTACAGATCAAGATATATTTGCCTTTTCAAAAATTGACTTTCGAATAATCTCGAAAAATTAAAATGTCTTTATCCTCCAAACTCTTGGACATACATTGACAACACTCTGACGTGAAGTTGACATATACGTTCCCTCAAAGTGACATAAGTTTTGTCTGTCAGAATCCTACAGATCGGGAGAGATTTCCCTTTTCAAAAATTGACTTTCGAATAATCTCGAAAAATTAAAATGTCGTTATCCTCTAAACCCTTGGACATACATTGACGTGACTCTGACATGAAGTTGAGATATACGTTCCCTGAAATTGACATAAGTTTTGTCTCTCAGATTCCTACAGATCGGGAGATATTTGCCTTTACAAAAATGACACTCGAATAATCTCGGAACATTTTAATGTCTCTATCCTCCAAACCCTTGGACATACATTGACGTGACTCTGACATGAAGTTGACATATACGTTCCCTCAATGTGACATAAGTTTTGTCTCTCTGATTCCTACAGATCGGAAGATATTTGCCTTTTCAAAAATTGACATTAGAATAATCACGAAAAATTCAAAAATCTCTATCCTCGAAACCCTTGGACATACATTGACGTGACTCTGACATGAAGTTGACATATACGTTAGCTCAAAGTGACATAAGTTTTGTCTCTCAGATTCCTACAGATCGGGAGATATTTGCCTTTTCAGAAAAAGACTTTCGAATAATCTCGAAAAATTAAAATGTCTCTATCCTCCAAACCCTTCTACATAAATTGACGTGACTCTGACATGAAGTTGAAATATACGTTCCCTCAAAGTGACATAAGTTTTGTCTCTTAGATTCTAGACATCGGGAGATACTTGCTTTCACAAAAATTGACTTTCGAATAATCTCGAAAAATTAAAATGTCTCTATCCTTCAAACCCTTGGACATACATTGACGTGACTCTGACATGAAGTTAACATACACGTTCCCTCAATGTGACATAAGTTTTGTCTCTCAGATTCCTACAGATCGGGAGATATTTGCCTTTTCAAAAATTGACTTTCGAATAATCTCGAAAGATTTAAATGTCTCTATCCTCCAAACCCTTGGACATACATTGACAAGACTCTGACAAGAAGTTGACATATACGTTCCCTCAAAGTGACAGACGTTTTGTCTCTCAGATTCCTACAGATCGGGAGATATTTGCCTTTTAAAAAATTGACTTTCCAATAATCTCGGAAAATTAAAATGTTTCTATCCTCCAAACCCTTGGACATACATTGACGAGACTCTAAAATGAAGTTCACATACACGTTCCCTCAAAGTGACATAAGGTTTGTGTCTCAGATTCCTACAGATCGGGAGATATTTGCCTTTTCAGAAATTGACTTTCGAATAATCTCTAAAAATTAAAATGTGTTTATCCTCCAAACCCTTCAACATACATTGACGTGACTCTGACACGAAGTTGACATATACATTCCCTCAAAGTGACATAAGTTTTGTCTCTCAGATTCCTACAGATCGGGAGATATTAGCCATTTCAAAAATTGACTTTCGAATAATCTCGAAAAATTAAAATGTCTCTATCCTCCAAACCCTTGGACATACATTGACCAGACTCTGACTTGAAGTTGACATATACGTTCCCTCAAAGTGACATAAGTTTTGTCTCTCAGTATCCTACAGATCGGGAGATATTTGCCTCTTCAAAAATTGACTTTCGAATAATCTCTAAAAATTAAAATGTCTCTATCCTCCAAACCCTTGGACATACATTGATTTGACTCTGACATGAAGTTGACATATAAGTTCCCTCAAAGTGACATAAGTGTTGTCTCTCAGATTCCTACAGATCGGGAGATATTTGCCTTTTCAAAAATTGACACTCGAATAATCTCGAAAAATTCAAATGTCTCTATCCTCCAAACCCTTGGACATACATTGACGTGACTCTGACATGAAGTTGACATACACGTTCCCTGAAAGTGACAAAGGTTTGTGTCTCAGATTCCTACAGATCGGGAGATATTTGCCTTTTCAATAATTGGCTTTCGAATAATCTCGAAAAATTAAAATGTCTTTATCCTCTAAACCCTTGGACATACATTGACGTGACTCTGACATGAAGTTGACATATACGTTCCCTCAAAGTGACATAAGTTTTGTCTCTCAGATTCCTACAGATCGGGAGATATTTGCTTTTACAAAAATTGACTTTCGAATAATCTCGAAAAATTAAAATGTCTCTATCCTCCAAACCCTTGGACATACATTTACGTGACTCTGACATGAAGTTGAAATATACCTTCCCTCAAAGTGACATAAGTTTTGTCTCTCAGATTCCTACAGATCGGGAGATATTTGCCTTTTCAAAAATTGACTTTCGAATAATCTCGAAAAATTTAAATATCTCTATCCTCCAAACCCTTGGACATACATTGACGTGACTCTGATAGGAAGTTGACATTTACGTTCCCTCAAGGTGACATAAGTTATGTCTCTCAGATTCCTACAGATCGGGAGATATTTGCCTTTTAAAAATTGACTTTCGAATAATCTCTAAACATTTAAATGTCTCTATCCTCCAAACCCTCTTACATACATTGACGTGACTATGACATGAAGTTGACATATACGTTCCCTCAAAGTGACATAAGTTTTGTCTCTCAGATTCCTACAGATCGGGAGATATTTGCCTTTTCAAAAATTGACACTCGAATAATCTCGAAAAATTTAATTGTCTCTCTCCTCCAAACCCTTTGACATACATTGACGTGACTCTGACATGAAGTTGACATTTACGTTCCCTCAAAGTGACATAAGTTTTGTCTCTCAGATTCCTACAGATCGGGAGATATTTGCCTTTTCGAAAAGTGACTTTCGAATAGTCTGGAAAAATTAAAAGGTCTTTATCCTCCAAACACTTGGACATACATTGACAACACTAAGACGTGAAGTTGACATATACGTTCCCTCAAAGTGACATAAGTTTTGTCTCTCAGATTCTTACAGATCGGGAGATATTTGCCTTTTCAAAATTTGACTTTCGAATAATCTCGAAAAATTTAAATGTCTTTATCCTCCAAACTCTTGGACATACATTGAAATAACTCTGACATGAAGTTGACATACACGTTCCCTCACAGTGACATAAGTTTTGTCTCTCAGATTCCTACAGATCGGGAGATATTTTCCTTTTCAAAAATTGACTTTCGAATAATCTCGAAAAATTAAAATATCTCTATCCTCCAAACCCTTTGACATACAGTGACGAGACTCTGACATGAAGTTGACATACACATTCCCTCAAAGTGACATAAGGTTTGTGTCTCAGATTCCTACAGATCGGGAGATATTTGCCTTTTCAAGATTTGACTTTCGAATAATCTCTAAAAATTAAAATGTGTTTATCCTCTAAACGCTTGGACATACATTGACGTGAATCTGACACGAAGTTGACATATACATTCCCTCAAAGTGACATAAGTTTTGTCTCTCAGATTCCTGCAGATCGGGAGATATTTGCCTTTTCAAAAATTGACTTTCGAAAAATATCGAAAAATTTAAATGTCTCTATCCTCCAAACCCTTGGACATACATTGACGTGACTCTGACAGGAAGTTGACATATATACGTTCCCTCAAAGTGACATAAGTTTTGTCTCAGATTCCTACAGATCGGGAGATATTTGCATTTTCAAAAATTGACTTTCGAATAATCTCGAAAAATTAAAATGTCTCTATCCTCCAAAACCTTGGACATACATTGACGTGACTCTGACTTGACTCTGACAAATACATTCCCTCAAAGTGACATAAGCTTTGTCTTTCAGATTCCTACACATCGGGAGATATTTGCCTCTTCAAGAATTGACTTTGGAATAATCTCGAAAAATTTAAATGTCTCTATCCTCCAAACCCTTAGATATATATTGACGTGACTCTGACATGAAGTTTACATATACGTTCCCTTAATGTGATATAAGTTTTGTCGCTGAGATTCTTACAGATCGGGAGATATTTGCATTTTCAAAAATTGACTTTCAAATAATCTCGAAACATTTAGATGTCTCTATCCTCCAAACCCTTCGACTTACATTGACGAGACTCTGACATGAAGTTGACATATACGTTCTCTTAAAGTGACATAAGTTTGGTCTCTCAGATTCCTACAGATCGGGAGACATTTGCCTTTTCATAAATTGTCTTTCGAATAATCTCAAAAAATTAAAATGTCTCTATCCTCCAAACCCTTGGTCATACAATGACGTGACTCTGACACGAAGTTAACATATACGTTCCCTTAAAGTGACATAAGTTTTGTCTCTCAGATTCCTACAGATCGGGAGATATATGCCTTTTCAAAAATCGACTTTCGAATAATCTCGAAAAATTAAAATGTCTCTATCCTCCAAACCCTTGGACATACATTGACGTGTTTCTGACATGACGTTCACATACACGTTCCCTGAAAGTGACATAAGTTTTGTCTCTCGGATTCCTACAGATCGGGAGATATTTGCTTTTCAATAATTGACTTTCGAATAATCTCGAAAAATTAAAATGTCTCTATCCTCCAAACCCTTGGACTCACATTGACGTGACTCTGACATGAAGTTGACATACACGTTCCCTCAAAGTGACATAAGGTTTGTCTCTCAGATTCCTACAGATCGGGAGATATTTGCCTTTTCAAGAATTGACTTTTTAATAATCTCGAAAAATTTAAATGTCTCTATCCTCCAAACCCTTGGACTCACATTGACGTGACTCTGACATGAAGTTGACATACACGTTCCCTCAAAGTGACATAAGATTTGTCTCTCAGATTCCTACAGATCGGGAGATATTTGCCTTTTCAAAAATTGACTTTCGAATAATCTCGAAAAATTAAAATGTCTTTATCCTCTAAACCCTTGGACATACATTGACGTGACTCTGACATGAAGTTGACATATACGTTCCCTCCAAGTGACATAAGTTTGTCTCTCAGATTCCTACAGATCGTGATATATTTGCCTTTTCAAGAATTGACTTTCGAATAATATCGAAAAATTAAAATATCTCTATCCTCCAAACCCTTGGACATACATTGACGTGACTCTGACATGAAGTTGACATATGCGTTCCCTCAAAGTGACATAAGTTTTGTCTCTCAGATTCTTACATATCGGGAGATATTTGCATTTTAAAAATTTCACTTTCGAATAATCTCGAAAAATTTAAATGTCTCTATCCTCCAATCCCTTGGACATACATTTAAGTGACTCTGACATGAAGTTGACATATACGTTCCCTCAAAGTGTCATAAGTTTTGTCTCTCAAATTCCTACAGTTCGGGAGATATTTGCCTTTTCAAAAATTGACTTTCGAATAATCTCGGAAAATTAAAATGTCTCTATCCTCCAAACCCTTTTTACATATATTGACGTGACTCTGACATGAAGTTGACATATACTTTCCCTCAAAGTTACATAAGTTTTGACGCTCAGATTCCTACAGATCGGGAGAGATTTGCCTTTTCAAAAATTGACTTTAGTATAATCTCTAAAAATTAAAATGTCTCTATCCTCCAAACCCTTGGACATACATTGACGTGGCTCAGACATGAAGTTGACATATACGTTACCTCAAAGTGACAAATTTTGTCTCTCAGATTCCTACAGATCGGGAGATATTTGCCTTCAGAATAATTAACTTTCGAATAACCTTGAAAAATTTAATTGTCTCTATCCTCCAAACCCTTGGACATACATTTACGTGACTCTGACATGAAGTTGAAATATACCTTCCCTCAAAGTGACACAAGTTTTGTCTCTCAGATTCCTACAGATCGGGAGATATTTGCCTTTTCAAAAATTGACTTTCGAATAATCTCGAAAAATTAAAATGTCTCTATCCTCCAAACCCTTGGACATACATTTACGTGACTCTGACATGAAGTTGAAATATACCTCCCCTCAAAGTGACATAAGTTTTGTCTCTCAGATTCCTACAGATCGGGAGATATTTGCCTTTTCAAAAATTGACTTTCGAATAATCTCGGAAAATTAAAATGTCTCTATCCTCCAAACCCTTTTTAGATACATTTACGTGACTCTGACATTGAAGTTGACATATACGTTCCTTCAAAGTGACATAAGTTTTGTCTCTCACATTCCTACAGATCGGGAGATATTTGCCTTTCACAAATTGACTTTCAAATAATCTCGTAAAATTTATATGTCTCTATCCTCCAAACCCTTATACATACATTGACGTGACAATGACATGACGATGAGATATATGTTCCCTCAAAGTGACATAAGTTTTGTCTCTGAGATTCCTACAGATCGGGAGATATTTGCCTTTTCAAAAATTGACTTTCGATTAATCTCGAAAAATTAAAATGTCTCTATCGTCCAAACCCTTGGACATACATTGACGTGACTCTGACATGAAGTTGACACATACGTTCCCTCAAAGTGACACAAGTTTTGTCTCTCAGATTCCTACAGATCGGGAGATATTTGCCTTTTCAAAAATTGACTTTCGAATAATCTCGGAAAATTAAAATGTCTCTATTCTCCAAACCCTTTTTACATACATTTACGTGACTCTGACATTGAAGTTGACATATACGTTCCTTCAAATTGACATAAGTTTTGTCTCTCAGATTCCTACAGATCGGGAGATATTTGCCTTTCACAAATTGACTTTTGAATAATCTCGTAAAATTAATATGTCTCTATCTTCCAAACCCTTGGACATACATTGACGTGACTCTGACATGTAGTTCACATATACGTTCCCTCAAAGTGACATAAGATTTGTCTCTCACATTCCTAGAGATCGGGAGATATTTGTATTTTCATAAATTGGCTTTCGAATAATCTCGAAACATTAAAATGTCTCTATCCTCCAAACCCTTGGACATACATTGACGTGACTCTGACATGACGATGACATATACGTTCCCTCAAAGTGACATTATTTATGTCTCTCAGATTCCTACAGATCGGGAGATATTTGCCTTTTCAAAAATTGACTTTCGAATAATCTCGAAAAATTAAAATGTCTCTATCCTCCAAACCCTTGGTCATACATTGTATAGCCGCTCAGTAATAAGAGCTTCGCTCCTTGGTAATCACTTGACTCTTGTCAGGGGTGTTAACGGTATGTAACTCCCGACAACTAGAAGCTTCTTTTATCGCTGAATTTAATACTTTATTTATACACAATTTAATTTTTTAAGAATAATTACAGATGTGCATATGATAATACTTGGCTTTAGCCACAAGACGATGATCACAGAACTGTTGGGTTTGCGTGCGGCTGCCTCAAAATTTGTTGAATGGTCCTCTCTCAACCTATTTAATGCGTAAGGTCCAGCAACATTATCTGCTGAGTCACAATGAATCATAAAGTCTAACTGACTTTCTACACATTTCCGCCATAAATGTTGAAGTATGACACTTGAGACTATAACCAATTAACGCCAGTTTATTGCCCTGGTGTAGAAACACAAGACTCCTGGGAACCGAAGGTCCTCGGACGTCTTTGTCTTAAACAGTTAGGTATATGCCATGAACTAGAAGAAAAAATCCCAGTATTACCCTCCAAACACAACAACAAGTTAGAATTTTGAAACGAAAAGTAAAAAGAAATTCAGCCTAATAAAATAATAAAAGAACAAAATGATAGGATCAAATTACCTCAGCAGAAGATGTAATTTGGACCGGTACAACCTCCCCAAGTATAATTTTGGTCACTTTCTATCAGAAATGCCCAAAATTATACCTTTTTGCCGCTAAAGCTTCATCTCAATTACACCATATTACATGAAAAAAAAAAACACAATACAAAATATAACATTACTTGATACATACACAAAATGAAATGAACACTTAACAATTATAGTAGTCATACATATATAAATCCTTTAGGTTACTTGTCCTTCACATAGTTGTCTTGATCATTACAACATAACAGTTATCCGTTCACTAAACAATTTCTTAAGCGTTAATTATGAGTTACTTCTAATAATAATAAATTACTGGTAGGATATGACAACAATATTCAATTGTTCTGCTCTTACAATGCACTTATATTGGTATAATTTTGAATATAAAACTCAGTCAGTGCTGATTTTCTTCAAATATGGCTTCAATGAATGTTTATTGAATTGTCCTCTGACTTTCCCGTTATTCCCTGAGATTTCATACACCGAAGGTGGAATGATTCTCGTTAACACGTACGGGCCTTCGTACGGACGAATGAACTTGACCGTAACACTTTGCGCAGCGTTTGAAACAGGTTGACAACGCACAAGCACTTTATCTGACAGCTGAGGATTCCACTTTGCGATTCACATTTTCCTCTTTTTCTTTCTTTCCAGTGCCTTTGCTTTCATTTTAACGTATGACCGGAGAACCTTAATTTCCAAACTTTCCGCTGGTGGCTTCTGATCTGGGGATTTAACAAAAATTTTCTCGAACATGTCCGGCTTCGGCTCGTCAAACATTAGTTCCTATCCTCCAAACCCTTCGACATACATTGACAACACTTTGAAATGACAATGACATATACGTTCCCTCAAAGTGACATAAGATTAGTTTCTCAGATTCCTACAGATCGGGAGATATTTGCCTTTGAATAATTGACTTTCGAATAATCTCGAAAAATTAAAATGTCTCTATCCTCCAAACCCTTTGACATACATTGACGTGACTCTGACTTGAAGTTGACATATACGTTCCCTCAAAGTGTCATAATTTTTTCTCTCAGAATCCTACAGATCGGGAGATATTTGCCTTTTGAAAAATTGATTTTCGAATAATCTCGAAAAATTAAAATGTCTTTATCCTCCAAACCCTTGGACATACATTGACAAGACTCTGACATGAAGTTGACATATAAGTTCCCGCAAATTGACATAAGTTTTGTCTCTCAGATTCCTACACATCGGGAGATATTAGCCTTTACAAAAATTGACTTTCTAATAATATCGGAAAATTAAAATGTTTCTATCCTCCAAACCCTTGGACATACATTGACGTGACTCTGACATGAAGTTGACATACACGTTCCATCAAAGTGACATAAGGTTTGTGTCTCAGATTCCTACAGATCGGGAGATATTTGCCTTTTCAAAAATTTACTTTCGAATAATCTCGGAAAATTAAAATGTCTCTATCCTCCAAACCCTTGGACATACATTGACTTGACTCTGACATGAAGTTGACATATACGTTCCCTCAATGTGACATAAGTTTTGTCTCTCAGATTCCTACAGATCGGGAGATATTTGCCTTTTCAAAAATTGACTTTCGAATAATCTCGGAAAATTAAAATGTCTCTATCCTCCAAACCCTTGGACATACATTGACGTGACTCTGACATGAAGTTGACATATACGTTCCCTCAACGTTACATAAGTTTTGTCTCTCTGATTCCTACAGATCGGGAGATATTTGCCTTTTCAAAAATTCACATTTGAATAATCACGAATAATTCAAAAATCTCTAGATCCCAAACCCTTGGACGTACATTGAGATGACTCTGACATGAAGTTGACATATACGTTCCCTCAAAGGGATATAAGTTTTGTCTCTCAGATTCATACAGATCGGGAGATATTTGCCTTTTCATTATTGACTTTCGAATAATCTCGAAAAATTAAAATGTCTCTATCCTCCAAACCCTTTGACATACATTGACGTGACTCTGACATGACGATGACATATACGTTCCCTCAAAGTGCCATAAGTTTTGTCACTCAGATTCCTACAGATAGAGAGATATTTGCCTTTGCAGAATTGACTTTCGAATAATCTCGAAAAATTAAAATGTCTCTATCCTCCAAACCCTTGGACATACATTGACGTGACTCTGACATGAAGTTGACATATACGTTCTCTCAAAGTGTATAAGATTTGTCTCTCAGATTCCTACAGATCGGGAGATATTTGCCTTTGAATAATTGACTTTCGAAGAAACTCGAAAAATTAAAATGTCTCTATCCTCCAAACCGTTGGACATGCATTGACGTGACTCTGACTTGAAGTTGACATATACGTTCCCTCAAAGTATCATAAGTTTTGTCTCTCAGATTCCTACAGATCGGGAGATATTTGCCTTTGAATAATTGACTTTCGAATAATCTTTAAAAATTTAAATGTTTCTATCCTCCAAACCCTTGGACATACATTGACGCGACTCTGAAATGACGATGACATACACGTTCCCTCAAAGTGACATAAGGATAGTATCTCAGATTCCTACAGATCGGGAGATATTTGCCTTTTCAAAAATTGACTTTCGAAAAATCTCGAAAAATTAAAATGTCTCTATCCTCCAAACCGTTGCACATGTTTTGACGTGACTCTGTCATGACGATGACATATACGTTCCCTCAAAGTGACATAAGTTTTGTCTCTCAGATTCCTACAGATCGGGAGATATTTGCCTTTTAAAAAAAAGTTTTTCGAATAATCTCCAAAAATTTAAATGTCTCTAACCTCCAAAAACTTGGACATACATTGACGTGACTCTGACATGAAGTTGACATATACGTTCCCTCAAAGTGACATAAGTATTGTATCTCAGGTTCCTACAGATCGGGAGATATTTGCCTTTTCAAAAATTGTCTTTAAAATAATCTCGTAAAATTTAAATGTCTCTATCCTCCAAACCCTTTTACATACCTTAACGTGACTCAGACATGAATTTTACATATACGTTCCCTCAATGTGACATAAGTTTTGTCTCTCAGATTCCTACAGATCGGGAGATAATTTGCATTTTCAAAAATTGACTTTCGAATAATCTCGAAAAATTAAAATGTCTCTATCCTCCAAACCCTTGGACATACATTGACAACACTCTGACGTGAAGTTTACATATACGTTCCCTCAAAGTGACATATATTTTGTCTCTCAGATTCCTACAGATAGGGAGATATTTGCCTTTTCAAAAATTGACTTTCGAATAATCTATAAAAATTAAAATGTCTCTATCCTCCAAACCCTTTGACATACATTGACGTGACTCGGACATGAAGTTGACATATACGTTCCCTCATAGTTACATAAGTTTTGTATCGCAGATTAATACAGATCGGGAGATATTTGCCTTTTCAAAAATTAACTTTCGAATAATCTCGAGAAATATAAATGTCTCTATCCTCCAAACCCTTAGACATACATTGACAAGACTCTGACATGAAGTTGACATAAACGTTGCCGCAAATTGACATAAGTTTTGTCTCTCAGATTCCTACACATCGGGAGATATTAGCCTTTTCAAAAATTGACTTTCGAATAATCTCGGAAATTTAAAATGTCTCTATCCTCCAAACCATTGGACATACATTGACGTGACTCTGACATGAAGTTGACATATACGTTCCCTCAACGTGACATAAGTTTTGTCTTTCTGATTCCCACAGATCGGGAGATATTTGCCTTTTCAAAAATTGACATTTGAATAATCACGAAAAATTCAAAAATCTCTAGCCCCCAAACCCTTGGACATACATTGACATGACTCTGACATGAAGTTGACATATACGTTCGCTCAAAGTGACATACGTTTTGTCTCTCAGATTCCTACAGATCGGGAGATATTTGCCTTTACAAGAGTTGACTTTCGAATAATCTCGAAAAATTAAAATGTCTCTATCCTCCAAACCCTTTGACATACATTGACGTGACTCTGACATGAAGTTGACATTTACATTCCCTCAAAGTGACATAAGTTTTGTCTCTCAGATTCCTACAGATCGGGAGATATTTGCCTTTTCAAAAATTGACTTTCGAATAATCTCGAAAGATTTAAATGTCTCTATCCTCCAATCCCTTGGACATTCATGACATGACTCTGACATGAAGTTGACATATACGTTCCCTCAAAGCGACATACGTTTTGTCTCTCAGATTCGTACAGATCGGGAGATATTTGCCTTTTCAAAAATTGACTTTCGAATAATCTCGGAAAATTAAAATGTCTCTATCCTCGAAACACTTGGACATACATTGACGCGACTCTGACATGAAGTTGACATAAACCTTCCCTCATAGTTACATAAGTTTTGTCTCTCAGATTAATACAGATCGGGAGATATTTGCCTTTTCAAAAATTGACTTTCGAATAATCTCGAAAAATTTAAATGAGTCTATACTCCAAACCCTTGGACTTACATTAACGTGATTCTAACATGAAGTTGACATACACGTTCCATCAAAGTGACATAAGGTTTGTGTCTCAGAATCCTACAGATCGGGAGATATTTTCCTTTTCAAAAATTGACTTTCGAATAATCTCGAAAAATTTAAATGTCTCTGTCCTCCAAACCCTTGGACATACAGTGACGTGACTCTGACATGAAGTTGAATTAAACGTTACCTCATAGTTACATAAGTTTTGTCTCGCAGATTCCTGCAGATCGGGAGATATATGCCTTTTGAAAAAAAGACTTTCGAATAATCACGAAAAATTAAAATGTCTCTATCCTCCAAACTCTTGAACATACATTGACGTGACTCTGACATGAAGTTGACATACACGTTCCCTCATAGTTACATAAGTTTTGTATTGCAGATTCCTACACATCGGCAGATATTTGCCTTTTCATAATTGATTTTCGAATAATCTCGGAAAATTACAATGTTTCTATCCTCCAAAATCTTGGACATAGATTGACGTGACTCTGACATGAAGTTGACATACACGTTCCATCAAAGTGACATAAGGTTTGTTTCTCAGATTCCTACAGATCGGGACATATTTGATTTTTAAAAATTGACTTTCGAATAATCTCGAAAAATTAAAATGTCTCTATCCTCCAAACCCTTGGACATACATTGACGTGACTCTGACATGAAATTGACATATACATTCCCTCAACGTGACATAAGTTTTGTCTCTCAGATTCCTACAGATCGGGAGGTATTTGCCTTTTCAATAATTGACATTTGAATAATCTCGAAAAATTCAAAAATCTCTATCCTCCAAACCCTCGGACATACATTAACGTGACTCTGACATGAATTCGACATATACATTCCCTCAAAGTGACATAAGTTTTGTCTCTCAGATTCCTACAGATCGGGAGATATTTGCCTTTTTAAAAATTGACTTTCGAATAATCTCGAAAGATTTAAATGTCTCTATCCTCCAATCCCTTGGACATTCATGACATGACTCTGACATGAAGTTGACATATACGTTGCCGCAAATTGACATAAGTTTTGTCTCTCAGATTCCTACACATCGGGAGATATTAGCCTTTTCAAAAATTGACTTTCGAATAATCTCGGAAATTTAAAATGTCTCTATCCTCCAAACCATTGGACATACATTGACGTGACTCTGACATGAAGTTGACATATACGTTCCCTCAACGTGACATAAGTTTTGTCTTTCTGATTCCCACAGATCGGGAGATATTTGCCTTTTCAAAAATTGACATTTGAATAATCACGAAAAATTCAAAAATCTCTAGCCCCCAAACCCTTGGACATACATTGACATGACTCTGACATGAAGTTGACATATACGTTCGCTCAAAGTGACATACGTTTTGTCTCTCAGATTCCTACAGATCGGGAGATATTTGCCTTTACAAGAGTTGACTTTCGAATAATCTCGAAAAATTAAAATGTCTCTATCCTCCAAACCCTTTGACATACATTGACGTGACTCTGACATGAAGTTGACATTTACATTCCCTCAAAGTGACATAAGTTTTGTCTCTCAGATTCCTACAGATCGGGAGATATTTGCCTTTTCAAAAATTGACTTTCGAATAATCTCGAAAGATTTAAATGTCTCTATCCTCCAATCCCTTGGACATTCATGACATGACTCTGACATGAAGTTGACATATACGTTCCCTCAAAGCGACATACGTTTTGTCTCTCAGATTCGTACAGATCGGGAGATATTTGCCTTTTCAAAAATTGACTTTCGAATAATCTCGGAAAATTAAAATGTCTCTATCCTCGAAACACTTGGACATACATTGACGCGACTCTGACATGAAGTTGACATAAACCTTCCCTCATAGTTACATAAGTTTTGTCTCTCAGATTAATACAGATCGGGAGATATTTGCCTTTTCAAAAATTGACTTTCGAATAATCTCGAAAAATTTAAATGAGTCTATACTCCAAACCCTTGGACTTACATTAACGTGATTCTAACATGAAGTTGACATACACGTTCCATCAAAGTGACATAAGGTTTGTGTCTCAGAATCCTACAGATCGGGAGATATTTTCCTTTTCAAAAATTGACTTTCGAATAATCTCGAAAAATTTAAATGTCTCTGTCCTCCAAACCCTTGGACATACAGTGACGTGACTCTGACATGAAGTTGAATTAAACGTTACCTCATAGTTACATAAGTTTTGTCTCGCAGATTCCTGCAGATCGGGAGATATATGCCTTTTGAAAAAAAGACTTTCGAATAATCACGAAAAATTAAAATGTCTCTATCCTCCAAACTCTTGAACATACATTGACGTGACTCTGACATGAAGTTGACATACACGTTCCCTCATAGTTACATAAGTTTTGTATTGCAGATTCCTACACATCGGCAGATATTTGCCTTTTCATAATTGATTTTCGAATAATCTCGGAAAATTACAATGTTTCTATCCTCCAAAATCTTGGACATAGATTGACGTGACTCTGACATGAAGTTGACATACACGTTCCATCAAAGTGACATAAGGTTTGTTTCTCAGATTCCTACAGATCGGGACATATTTGATTTTTAAAAATTGACTTTCGAATAATCTCGAAAAATTAAAATGTCTCTATCCTCCAAACCCTTGGACATACATTGACGTGACTCTGACATGAAATTGACATATACATTCCCTCAACGTGACATAAGTTTTGTCTCTCAGATTCCTACAGATCGGGAGGTATTTGCCTTTTCAATAATTGACATTTGAATAATCTCGAAAAATTCAAAAATCTCTATCCTCCAAACCCTCGGACATACATTAACGTGACTCTGACATGAATTCGACATATACATTCCCTCAAAGTGACATAAGTTTTGTCTCTCAGATTCCTACAGATCGGGAGATATTTGCCTTTTCAAAAATTGACTTTCGAATAATCTCGAAAGATTTAAATGTCTCTATCCTCCAATCCCTTGGACATTCATGACATGACTCTGACATGAAGTTGACATATACGTTCCCTCAAAGCGACATACGTTTTGTCTCTCAGATTCGTACAGATCGGGAGATATTTGCCTTTTCAAAAATTGACTTTCGAATAATCTCGGAAAATTAAAATGTCTCTATCCTCGAAACACTTGGACATACATTGACGCGACTCTGACATGAAGTTGACATAAACCTTCCCTCATAGTTACATAAGTTTTGTCTCTCAGATTAATACAGATCGGGAGATATTTGCCTTTTCAAAAATTGACTTTCGAATAATCTCGAAAAATTTAAATGAGTCTATACTCCAAACCCTTGGACTTACATTAACGTGATTCTAACATGAAGTTGACATACACGTTCCATCAAAGTGACATAAGGTTTGTGTCTCAGAATCCTACAGATCGGGAGATATTTTCCTTTTCAAAAATTGACTTTCGAATAATCTCGAAAAATTTAAATGTCTCTGTCCTCCAAACCCTTGGACATACAGTGACGTGACTCTGACATGAAGTTGAATTAAACGTTACCTCATAGTTACATAAGTTTTGTCTCGCAGATTCCTGCAGATCGGGAGATATATGCCTTTTGAAAAAAAGACTTTCGAATAATCACGAAAAATTAAAATGTCTCTATCCTCCAAACTCTTGAACATACATTGACGTGACTCTGACATGAAGTTGACATACACGTTCCCTCATAGTTACATAAGTTTTGTATTGCAGATTCCTACACATCGGCAGATATTTGCCTTTTCATAATTGATTTTCGAATAATCTCGGAAAATTACAATGTTTCTATCCTCCAAAATCTTGGACATAGATTGACGTGACTCTGACATGAAGTTGACATACACGTTCCATCAAAGTGACATAAGGTTTGTTTCTCAGATTCCTACAGATCGGGACATATTTGATTTTTAAAAATTGACTTTCGAATAATCTCGAAAAATTAAAATGTCTCTATCCTCCAAACCCTTGGACATACATTGACGTGACTCTGACATGAAATTGACATATACATTCCCTCAACGTGACATAAGTTTTGTCTCTCAGATTCCTACAGATCGGGAGGTATTTGCCTTTTCAATAATTGACATTTGAATAATCTCGAAAAATTCAAAAATCTCTATCCTCCAAACCCTCGGACATACATTAACGTGACTCTGACATGAATTCGACATATACATTCCCTCAAAGTGACATAAGTTTTGTCTCTCAGATTCCTACAGATCGGGAGATATTTGCCTTTTCAAGAAATGACTTTCGAATAATCTCTAAAAATTTAAATGTGTCTATCCACCAAACCCTTGGACATACATTGACGTGACTCTGACATGAAGTTGACATACACGTTCTCTCAAAGTGGCATAAGGTTTGTGTCTCAGATTCCTAAAGATCGGGAGATATTTGCCTTTTCAAAATTGACTTTCGAATAATCTCGAAAAATTGAAATGTCTCTATCCACCAAACCGTTGGACATACATTGACCAGACTCTGACATGAAGTTGACATATACGTTCCCTCAAAGTGACATACGTTTTGTCTCTCAGATTCCTACAGATCGGGAGATATTTGCTTTTTCAAAAATTGACTTTCCAATAATCTCGGAAAATTAAAATGTTTCTACCCTCCAAAGCCTTTGACATACATTGACGTGACTCTGACATGAAGTTGACATACACGTTCCCTCAACGTGACATAAGTTTTGTCTCTCAGATTCCTACAGTTCGGGAGATATTTGCCTTTTCAAAAATTGACTTTCGAATAACTCGAACAAATAAAATGTCTCTATCCTCCAAACCCTTGGACATACATTGACGCGACTCTGACATGAAGTTGACATAAACGTTCCCTCATAGTTACATAAGTTTTCTCTCGCGGATTAATACAGATCGGGAGATATTTGCCTTTTCACAAATTGATTCTCGAATAATCTCGAAAAATTCAAATGAGTCTATACTCCAAACCCTTGGACTTACATTAACGTGATTCTAACATGAAGTTGACATACACGTTCCATCAAAGTGACATAAGGTTTGTGTCTCAGAATCCTACAGATCGGGAGATATTTGCCTTTTCAAAAATTGTCTTTCGAATAATCTCGAAAAATTTAAATGTCTCTATCCTCCAAACCCTTGGACATACAGTGACGTGACTCTGACATGAAGTTGACATAAACGTTCCCTCATAGTTACATAAGCTTTGTCTCGCAGATTCCTGCAGATCGGGAGATATATGCCTTTTGAAAAATTGACTTTCGAATAATCTCGAAAAATTAAAATGTCTCTATCCTCCAAACCCTTGAACATACATTGACGTGACTCTGACATGAAGTTGACATACACGTTCCCTCATAGTTACATAAGTTTTTTATCGCAGATTCCTACACATCGGCAGATATTTGCCTTTTCAAAAATTGACTTTCGAATAATCTCGGAAAATTAAAATGTCTCTATCCTCCAAACCCTTGGACATATATTGACGTGACTCTGACGTGAAGTTGACATACACGTTCCCTCAAAGTGACATAAGGTTTGTGTCTCAGATTCCTACAGATCGGGTGATATTTGCCTTTTCAAAAATTGACTTTCGAATAATCTCGAAAAATTAAAATGTCTTTATCCTCTAAACCCTTGGACATACATTGACGTGACTCTGACATGAAGTTGACATATACGTTCCCTCAAAGTGACAGAAGTTTTGTCTCTCAGATTCCTACAGATCGGGAGATATTTGCCTTTTCAAAAATTGACTTTCGAATAATCTCGAAAGATTTAAATGTCTCTATCCTCCAATCCCTTGGACATTCATGACATGACTCTGACATGAAGTTGACATATACGTTCCCTCAAAGCGACATACGTTTTGTCTCTCAGATTCGTACAGATCGGGAGATATTTGCCTTTTCAAAAATTGACTTTCGAATAATCTCGGAAAATTAAAATGTCTCTATCCTCGAAACACTTGGACATACATTGACGCGACTCTGACATGAAGTTGACATAAACCTTCCCTCATAGTTACATAAGTTTTGTCTCTCAGATTAATACAGATCGGGAGATATTTGCCTTTTCAAAAATTGACTTTCGAATAATCTCGAAAAATTTAAATGAGTCTATACTCCAAACCCTTGGACTTACATTAACGTGATTCTAACATGAAGTTGACATACACGTTCCATCAAAGTGACATAAGGTTTGTGTCTCAGAATCCTACAGATCGGGAGATATTTTCCTTTTCAAAAATTGACTTTCGAATAATCTCGAAAAATTTAAATGTCTCTGTCCTCCAAACCCTTGGACATACAGTGACGTGACTCTGACATGAAGTTGAATTAAACGTTACCTCATAGTTACATAAGTTTTGTCTCGCAGATTCCTGCAGATCGGGAGATATATGCCTTTTGAAAAAAAGACTTTCGAATAATCACGAAAAATTAAAATGTCTCTATCCTCCAAACTCTTGAACATACATTGACGTGACTCTGACATGAAGTTGACATACACGTTCCCTCATAGTTACATAAGTTTTGTATTGCAGATTCCTACACATCGGCAGATATTTGCCTTTTCATAATTGATTTTCGAATAATCTCGGAAAATTACAATGTTTCTATCCTCCAAAATCTTGGACATAGATTGACGTGACTCTGACATGAAGTTGACATACACGTTCCATCAAAGTGACATAAGGTTTGTTTCTCAGATTCCTACAGATCGGGACATATTTGATTTTTAAAAATTGACTTTCGAATAATCTCGAAAAATTAAAATGTCTCTATCCTCCAAACCCTTGGACATACATTGACGTGACTCTGACATGAAATTGACATATACATTCCCTCAACGTGACATAAGTTTTGTCTCTCAGATTCCTACAGATCGGGAGGTATTTGCCTTTTCAATAATTGACATTTGAATAATCTCGAAAAATTCAAAAATCTCTATCCTCCAAACCCTCGGACATACATTAACGTGACTCTGACATGAATTCGACATATACATTCCCTCAAAGTGACATAAGTTTTGTCTCTCAGATTCCTACAGATCGGGAGATATTTGCCTTTTCAAGAAATGACTTTCGAATAATCTCTAAAAATTTAAATGTGTCTATCCACCAAACCCTTGGACATACATTGACGTGACTCTGACATGAAGTTGACATACACGTTCTCTCAAAGTGGCATAAGGTTTGTGTCTCAGATTCCTAAAGATCGGGAGATATTTGCCTTTTCAAAATTGACTTTCGAATAATCTCGAAAAATTGAAATGTCTCTATCCACCAAACCGTTGGACATACATTGACCAGACTCTGACATGAAGTTGACATATACGTTCCCTCAAAGTGACATACGTTTTGTCTCTCAGATTCCTACAGATCGGGAGATATTTGCTTTTTCAAAAATTGACTTTCCAATAATCTCGGAAAATTAAAATGTTTCTACCCTCCAAAGCCTTTGACATACATTGACGTGACTCTGACATGAAGTTGACATACACGTTCCCTCAACGTGACATAAGTTTTGTCTCTCAGATTCCTACAGTTCGGGAGATATTTGCCTTTTCAAAAATTGACTTTCGAATAACTCGAACAAATAAAATGTCTCTATCCTCCAAACCCTTGGACATACATTGACGCGACTCTGACATGAAGTTGACATAAACGTTCCCTCATAGTTACATAAGTTTTCTCTCGCGGATTAATACAGATCGGGAGATATTTGCCTTTTCACAAATTGATTCTCGAATAATCTCGAAAAATTCAAATGAGTCTATACTCCAAACCCTTGGACTTACATTAACGTGATTCTAACATGAAGTTGACATACACGTTCCATCAAAGTGACATAAGGTTTGTGTCTCAGAATCCTACAGATCGGGAGATATTTGCCTTTTCAAAAATTGTCTTTCGAATAATCTCGAAAAATTTAAATGTCTCTATCCTCCAAACCCTTGGACATACAGTGACGTGACTCTGACATGAAGTTGACATAAACGTTCCCTCATAGTTACATAAGCTTTGTCTCGCAGATTCCTGCAGATCGGGAGATATATGCCTTTTGAAAAATTGACTTTCGAATAATCTCGAAAAATTAAAATGTCTCTATCCTCCAAACCCTTGAACATACATTGACGTGACTCTGACATGAAGTTGACATACACGTTCCCTCATAGTTACATAAGTTTTTTATCGCAGATTCCTACACATCGGCAGATATTTGCCTTTTCAAAAATTGACTTTCGAATAATCTCGGAAAATTAAAATGTCTCTATCCTCCAAACCCTTGGACATATATTGACGTGACTCTGACGTGAAGTTGACATACACGTTCCCTCAAAGTGACATAAGGTTTGTGTCTCAGATTCCTACAGATCGGGTGATATTTGCCTTTTCAAAAATTGACTTTCGAATAATCTCGAAAAATTAAAATGTCTTTATCCTCTAAACCCTTGGACATACATTGACGTGACTCTGACATGAAGTTGACATATACGTTCCCTCAAAGTGACAGAAGTTTTGTCTCTCAGATTCCTACAGATCGGGAGATATTTGCCTTTACAAAAATTGACTTTCGAATAATCTCGAAAAATTAAAATATCTCTATCCTCCAAACCCTTAGACATACAGTGACGTGACTCTGACATGAAGTTAACATATACATTCCCTCAAACTGACATAAGTTTTGTCTCTCAGATTCCTACAGATCGGGAGATATTTGCCTTTTCAAGAATTGACTTTCGAATAATCTCGAAAAATTAAAATGTCTCTATCCTCCAAACCCTTGGACATATATTGACGTGACCCTGACATGAAGTTGACATAAACGTTCCCTCAAAGTGACATAAGTTTTGTCTCTCAGATTCTTACAGATCGGGAGATATTTGCCTTTTGAAAATTTGACTTTCGAATAATCTCGAAAAATTTAAATGTCTCTATCCTCCAAACCCTTGGACTTACATTAACGTGATTCTAACATGAAGTTGACATACACGTTCCATCAAAGTGACATAAGGTTTGTGTCTCAGAATCCTACAGATCGGGAGATATTTGCCTTTTCAAAAATTGTCTTTCGAATAATCTCGAAAAATTTAAATGTCTCTATCCTCCAAACCCTTGGACATACAGTGACGTGACTCTGACATGAAGTTGACATAAACGTTCCCTCATAGTTACATAAGTTTTGTCTCGCAGATTCCTGCAGATCGGGAGATATATGCCTTTTGAAATATTGACTTTCGAATAATCTCGAAAAATTAAAATGTCTCTATCCTCCAAACCCTTGAACATACATTGACGTGACTCTGACATGAAGTTGACATACACGTTCCCTCATAGTTACATAAGTTTTTTATCGCAGATTCCTACACATCGGCAGATATTTGCCTTTTCAAAAATTGACTTTCGAATAATCTCGGAAAATTAAAATGTCTCTATCCTCCAAGCTCTTGGACATACATTGACGTGGCTCTGACATGAAGTTGACATATACGTTACCTCAAAGTGACATAAGTTTTGTCTCTCAGATTCCTACAGATCGGGAGATATTTGCCTTCAGATTAATTAACTTTCGAATAACCTTGAAAAATTTAAATGTCTCTATCCTCCAAACCCTTGGACATACATTTACGTGACTCTGACATGAATTTGAAATATACCTTCCCTCAAAGTGACATAAGTTTTGTCTCTCAGATTCCTACAGATCGGGAGATATTTGCCTTTTCAAAAATTGACTTTCGAATAATCTCGAAAAATTAAAATGTCTCTATCCTACAAACCCTTGGACATACATTTACGTGACTCTGACATGAAGTTGAAATATACCTTCCCTCAAAGTGACATAAGTTTTGTCTCTCAGATTCCTACAGATCGGGAGATATTTGCCTTTTCAAAAAGTGACTTTCGAATAATCTCGGAAAATTAAAATGTCTCTATCCTCCAAACCCTTTTTAGATACATTTACGTGACTCTGACATTGAAGTTGACATATACGTTCCTTCAAAGTGACATAAGTTTTGTCTCTCACATTCCTACAGATCGGGAGATATTTGCCTTTCACAAATTGACTTTCGAATAATCTCGTAAAATTAATATGTCTCTATCCTCCAAACCCTTGGACATACATTGACGTGACCCTGACATGACGATGAGATATATGTTCCCTCTAAGTGACATAAGTTTTGTCTCTGAGATTCTTACAGATCGGGAGATATTTGCCTTTTCAAAAATTGACTTTCGAGTAATCTCGAAAAATTAAAATGTCTCTATCCTCCAAACCCTTGGACATACATTGACGTGACTGTGACACGACGATGACATATACGTTCCCTCAAGGTGACTTAAGTTTTGTCACTCAGATTCCTACAGATCGGGAGATATTTGCCTTTTCAAAAATTGTCTTTCGATTAATCTCGAAAAATTAAAATGTCTCTATCGTCCAAACCCTTGGACATACATTAACGTGACTCTGACATGAAGTTGACACATACGTTCCCTCAAAGTGACATAAGTTTTGTCTCTCAGATTCCTACAGATCGGGAGATATTTGCCTTTCACAAATTGACTTTCGAATAATCTCGTAAAATTAATATGTCTCTATCTTCCAAACCCTTGGACATACATTGACGTGACTCTGACATGTAGTTCACATATACGTTCCCTCAAAGTGACATAAGATTTGTCTCTCACATTCCTAGAGATCGGGAGATATTTGTATTTTCATAAATTGGCTTTCGAATAATCTCGAAACATTAAAATGTCTCTATCCTCCAAACCCTTGGACATACATTGACGTGAATCTGACATGACGATGACATATACGTTCCCTCAAAGTGACATTATTTATGTCTCTCAGATTCCTACAGATCGGGAGATATTTGCCTTTTCATAAATTGACATTCGAATAATCTCGAAAAACTAAAATGTCTCTATCCTCCAAACCCTTGGTCATACATTGTATAGCCGCTCAGTAATAAGAGCTTCGCTCCTTGGTAATCACTTGACTCTTGTCAGGGGTGTTAACGGTATGTAACTCCCGACAACTAGAAGCTTCTTTTATCGCTGAATATAATACTTTATTTATACACAATTTAATATTTTAAGAATAATTACAGATGTGCATATGATAATACTTGGCTTTAGCCACAAGACGATGATCTCAGAACTGTTGGGTTTGCGTGCGGCTGCCTCAAAAGTTTGTTGAATGGTCCTCTCTCAACCTATTTAATGCGTAAGGTCCAGCAACATTATCTGCTGAGTCACAATGAATCATAAAGTCTAACTGAATTTCTACACATTTCCGCCATAAATGTTGAAGTATGACACTTGAGACTATAACCAATTAACGCCAGTTTATTGCCCTGGTGTAGAAACACAAGACTCCTGGGAACCGAAGGTCCTCGGACGTCTTTGTCTTAAAAAGTTAGGTATATGCCATGAACTAGAAGAAAAAATCCCAGTATTACCCTCCAAACACAACAACAAGTTAGAATTTTGAAACGAAAAGTAAAAAGAAATTCAGCCTAATAAAATAATAAAAGAACAAAATGGTAGGATCAAATTACCTCAGCAGAAGATGTAATTTGGACCGGTACAACCTCCCCAAGTATAATTTTGGTCACTTTCTATCAGAAATGTCCAAGATTATATCTTTTTGCCGCTAAAGCTTCATCTCAATTACACCATATTACATGATAAAAAAACACAATACAATATATAACATTACTTGATACATACACAAAATGAAATGAACACTTAACAATTATAGTAGTCATACATATATAAATCCTTTAGGTTACTTGACCTTCACATAGTTGTCTTGATCATTACAACATAACAGTTATCCGTTCACTAAACAATTTCTTAAGCGTTAATTATGAGTTACTTCTAATAATAATAAATTACTGGTAGGATATGACAACAATATTCAATTGTTCTGCTCTTACAATGCACTTATATTGGTATAATTTTGAATATAAAACTCAGTCAGTGCTGATTTTCTCCAAATATGGCTTCAATGAATGTTTATTGAATTGTCCTCTGACTTTCCCGTTATTCCCTGAGATTTCATACACCGAAGGTGGAATGATTCTCGTTAACACGTACGGGCCTTCGTACGGACGAATGAACTTGACCGTAACACTTTGCGCAGCGTTTGAATCAGGTTGACAACGCACAAGCACTTTATCTGACAGCTGAGGATTCCACTTTGCGATTCCCATTTTCCTCTTTTTCTTTCTTTCCAGTACCTTTGCTATCATTTTAACGTATGACCGGAGAACCTTAATTTCCAAACTTTCCGCTGGTGGCTTCTGATCTGGGGATTTAACAAAAATTTTCTCGAACATGTCCGCCTTCGGCTCGTCAAACATTAGTTCCTATCCTCCAAACCCTTCGACATACATTGACAACACTTTGAAATGACAATGACATATACGTTCCCTCAAAGTGACATAAGATTAGTTTCTCAGATTCCTACAGATCGGGAGATATTTGCCTTTGAATAATTGACTTTCGAATAATCTCGAAAAATTAAAATGTCTCTATCCTCCAAACCCTTTGACATACATTGACGTGACTCTGACTTGAAGTTGACATATACGTTCCCTCAAAGTGTCATAATTTTTTCTCTCAGAATCCTACAGATCGGGAGATATTTGCCTTTTGAAAAATTGATTTTCGAATAATCTCGAAAAATTAAAATGTCTTTATCCTCCAAACTCTTGGACATACATTGAAAACACTCTGACGTGGAGTTGACATATACGTTCCCTCAAAGTGACATATATTTTGTCTCTCAGATTCCTACAGATCGGGAGATATTTGCCTTTTCAATATTGACTTTCGAATAATCTCGAAAAATTAAAATGTCTCTATCCTCCAAACCCTTGGACATACATTGACGTGACTCTGACATGAAGATGACATATACGTTCCCTCATAGTTACATAAGTTTTGTATCGCAGATTCCTACAGATCGGGAGATATTTGCCTTTTCAAAAATTAACTTTCGAATAATCTCGATAAATTGAAATGTCTCTATCCTCCAAACCCTTGGACATACATTGACAAGACTCTGACATGAAGTTGACATATACGTTCCCGCAAATTGACATAAGTTTTGTCTCTCAGATTCCTACACATCGGGAGATATTAGCCTTTACAAAAATTGACTTTCTAATAATATCGGAAAATTAAAATGTTTCTATCCTCCAAACCCTTGGACATACATTGACGTGACTCTGACATGAATTTGACATACACGTTCCATCAAAGTGACATAAGGTTTGTGTCAAAGATTCCTACAGATCGGGAGATATTTGCCTTTTCAAAAATTTACTTTCGAATAATCTCGGAAAATTAAAATGTCTCTATCCTCCAAACCCTTTTACATACATTGACTTGACTCTGACATGAAGTTGACATATACGTTCCCTCATGTGACATAAGTTTTGTCTCTCAGATTCCTACAGATCGGGAGATATTTGCCTTTTCAAAAATTTACTTTCGAATAATCTCGGAAAATTAAAATGTCTCTATCCTCCAAACCCTTGGACATACATTGACTTGACTCTGACATGAAGTTGACATATACGTTCCCTCAACGTTACATAAGTTTTGTCTCTCTGATTCCTACAGATCGGGAGATATTTGCCTTTTCAAAAATTGACATTTGAATAATCACGAATAATTCAAAAATCTCTAGATCCCAAACCCTTAGACATACATTGAGATGACTCTGACATGAAGTTGACATATACGTTCGCTCAATGTGACTTAAGTTTTGTCTCTCAGATACCTACAGATCGGGAGATATTTGCCTTTACAAGAGTTGACTTTCGAATAATCTCGAAAAATTAAAATGTCTCTATCCTCCAAACCCTTGGACATACATTGACGTGACTCTGACATGACTATGACATATATGTTCCCTCAAAGTGACATAAGTTTAGTCTCTCAGATTCCTACAGATCGGGAGATATTTGCTTTGAATAATTGACTTTCGAATAATCTCGAAAAATTGAAATGTCTCTATCCTCCAAACCCTTGGACATACATTAGCGTGACTCTGACATAACGATGACATATACGTTCCCTCAAAGGGATATAAGTTTTGTCTCTCAGATTCATACAGATCGGGAGATATTTGCCTTTTCATTATTGACTTTCGAATAATCTCGAAAAATTAAAATGTCAATATCCTCCAAACCCTTTGACATACATTGACGTGACTCTGACACGACGATGACATATACGTTCCCTCAAAGTGCCATAAGTTTTGTCTCTCAGATTCCTACAGATCGAGAGATATTTGCCTTTGCAGAATTGACTTTCGAATAATCTCGAAAAATTAAAATGTCTCTATCCTCCAAACCCTTGGACATACATTGACGTGACTCTGACATGAAGTTGACATATACGTTCTCTCAAAGTGTATAAGATTTGTCTCTCAGATTCCTACAGATCGGGAGATATTTGCCTTTGAATAATTGACTTTCGAAGAAACTCGAAAAATTAAAATGTCTCTATCCTCCAAACCGTTGGACATACATTGACGTGACTCTGACTTGAAGTTGACATATACGTTCCCTCAAAGTATCATAAGTTTTGTCTCTCAGATTCCTACAGATCGGGAGATAGTTGCCTTTGAATAATTGACATTCGAATAATCTTTAAATATTTAAATGTCTCTATCCTCCAAACCCTTGGACATACATTGACGTGACTCTGAAATGACGATGACATACACGTTCCCTCAAAGTGACATAAGGATAGTCTCTCAGGTTCCTACAGATCGGGAGATATTTGCCTTTTCAAAAATTGACTTTTGAAAAATCTCGAAAAATTAAAATGTCTCTATCCTCCAAACCGTTCCACATGTTTTGACGTGACTCTGTCATGACGATGACATATACGTTCCCTCAAAGTGACATAAGTTTTGTCTCTCAGATTCCTACAGATCGGAAGATATTTGCCTTTTAAAAAAAAGTTTTTCGAATAATCTCCAAAAATTTAAATGTCTCTAACCTCCAAAAACTTGGACATACATTGATGTGACTCTGACATGAAGTTGACATATACGTTCCCTCAAAGTGACATAAGTTTTGTATCTCAGGTTCCTACAGATCGGGAGATATTTGCCTTTTCAAAAATTGTCTTTAAAATAATCTCGTAAAATTTAAATGTCTCCATCCTCCAAACCCTTTTACATACCTTAACGTGACTCAGACATGAATTTTACATATACGTTCCCTCAATGTGACATAAGTTTTGTCTCTCAGATTCCTACAGATCGGGAGATATTTTGCATTTTCAAAAATTGACTTTCGAATAATCTCGAAAAATTAAAATGTCTCTATCCTCCAAACCCTTGGACATACATTGACAACACTCTGACGTGAAGTTTACATATACGTTCCCTCAAAGTGATATATATTTTGTCTCTCAGATTCCTACAGATCGGGAGATATTTGCCTTTTCAAAAATTGACTTTCGAATAATCTCGAAAAATTAAAATGTCTCTATCCTCCAAATCCTTGGACATACATTGACGTGACTCTGACATGAAGTTGACATATACGTTCCCTCATAGTTACATAAGTTTTGTATCGCAGATTCCTACATATCGGGAGATATTTGCCTTTTCAAAAATTAACTTTCGAATAATCTCGAGAAATTGAAATGTCTCTATCCTCCAAACCCTTGGACATACATTGACAAGACTCTGACATGAAGTTGACATAAACGTTGCCGCAAATTGACATAAGTTTTGTCTCTCAGATTCCTACACATCGGGAGATATTAGCCTTTTCAAAAATTGACTTTCGAATAATCTCGGAAATTTAAAATGTCTCTATCCTCCAAACCATTGGACATACATTGACGTGACTCTGACAGGAAGTTGACATATACGTTCCCTCAACGTGACATAAGTTTTGTCTCTCTGATTCCCACAGATCGGGAGATATTTGCCTTTTCAAAAATTGACATTTGAATAATCACGAAAAATTCAAAAATCTCTAGCCCCCAAACCCTTGGACATACATTGACATGACTCTGACATGAAGTTGACATATACGTTCGCTCAAAGTGACATAAGTTTTGTCTCTCTGATTCCCACAGATCGGGAGATATTTGCCTTTTCAAAAATTGACTTTCGAATAATCTCGAAAGATTTAAATGTCTCTATCCTCCAATCCCTTGGACATTCATGACATGACTCTGACATGAAGTTGACATATACGTTCCCTCAAAGTGACATACGTTTTGTCTCTCAGATTCGTACAGATCGGGAGATATTTGCCTTTTCAAAAATTGACTTTCGAATAATCTCGGAAAATTAAAATGTCTCTATCCTACAAACCCTTGGACAAACATTGACGCGACTCTGACATGAAGTTGACATAAACCTTCCCTCATAGTTACATAAGTTTTGTCTCTCAGATTAATACAGATCGGGAGATATTTGCCTTTTCAAAAATTGACTTTCGAATAATCTCGAAAAATTTAAATGAGTCTATACTCCAAACCCTTGGACTTACATTAACGTGATTCTAACATGAAGTTGACATACACGTTCCATCAAAGTGACATAAGGTTTGTGTCTCAGAATCCTACAGATCGGGAGATATTTGCCTTTTCAAAAATTGACTTTCGAATAATCTCGAAAAATTTAAATGTCTCTATCCTCCAAACCCTTGGACATACAGTGACGTGACTCTGACATGAAGTTGACATAAACGTTACCTCATAGTTACATAAGTTTTGTCTCGCAGATTCCTGCAGATCGGGAGATATATGCCCTTGAAAAAAAAGACTTTCGAATAATCTCGAAAAATTAAAATGTCTCTAACCTCCAAACCCTTGGACATACATTGACGACGACACTGACATGACGATGACATATACGGTCCCTCAAAGTGATATAAGTTTTGTCTCTCAGATTCCTACAGATCGGGAGATATTTGCTTTTGAATAATTGACTTTTGAATAATCTCGAAAAATTTAAATGTCTCTATCCTGCAAACCCTTGGACATACATTGACGTGACTCTGACATGACGTTGACACGTAAGTGACCTCATACTGACATGAGGTTTGTCTCTCAGATTCCTACAGATCGGGAGATATTTGCCTTTTCAAAGATTGACTTTCAAATAATCTCGAAAAATTTAAATGTCTCTATCCTCCAAACCCTTGGACATACATTGACGTGACTCTGAAATGACGATGACAAATACATTCCCTCAAAGTGACATAAGTTTTGTCTCTCAGTTTCCTACAGATCGGGAGATATTTGTCTTTTCAAAAATTGACTCTCGAATAATCTCGAAAAATTCAAATGAGTCTATACTCCAAACCCTTGGACTTACATTAACGTGATTCTAACATGAAGTTGACATATACGTTCCATCAAAGTGACATAAGGTTTGTGTCTCAGAAACCTACAGATCGAGAGATATTTGCCTTTTCAAAAATTGTCTTTCGAATAATCTCGAAAAATTTAAATGTCTCTATCCTCCAAACCCTTGGACATACAGTGACGTCACTCTGACATGAAGTTGACATAAACGTTAAATCATAGTTACATAAGCTTTGTCTCGCAGATTCCTGCAGATCGGGAGATATATGCCTTTTCAAAAATTGACTTTCGAATAATCTCGGAAAATTAAAATGTCTCTATCCTCCAAACCCTTGGACATATATTGACGTGACTCTGACATGAAGTTGACATACACGTTCCCTCAAAGTGACATAAGGTTTGTGCCTCAGATTCCTACAGATCGGGAGATATTTGCCTTTTCAAAAATTGACTTTCGAATAATCTCGAAAAATTAAAATGTCTTTATCCTCTAAACCCTTGGACATACATTGACGTGACTCTGACATGAAGTTGACATATACGTTCCCTCAAAGTGACAGAAGTTTTGTCTCTCAGATTCCTACAGATCGGGAGATATTTGCCTTTACAAAAATTGACTTTCGAAAAATCTCGAAAAATTAAAATATCTCTATCCTCCAAACCCTTAGACATACAGTGACGTGACTCTGACATGAAGTTGACATATACATTCCCTCAAACTGACATAAGTTTTGTCTCTCAGATTCCTACAGATCGGGAGATATTTGCCTTTTCAAGAATTGACTTTCGAATAATCTCGAAAAATTAAAATGTCTCTATCCTCCAAACCCTTGGACATATATTGACGTGACCCTGACATGAAGTTGACATAAACGTTCCCTCAAAGTGACATAAGTTTTGTCTCTCAGATTCTTACAGATCGGGAGATATTTGCCTTTTGAAAATTTGACTTTCGAATAATCTCGAAAAATTTAAATGTCTCTATCCTCCAAACCCTTGGACTTACATTAACGTGATTCTAACATGAAGTTGACATACACGTTCCATCAAAGTGACATAAGGTTTGTTTCTCAGAATCCTAGAGATCGGGAGATATTTGCCTTTTCAAAAATTGTCTTTCGAATAATCTCGAAAAATTTAAATGTCTCTATCCTCCAAACCCTTGGACATACAGTGACGTGACTCTGACATGAAGTTGACATAAACGTTCCCTCATAGTTACATAAGTTTTGTCTCGCAGATTCCTGCAGATCGGGAGATATATGCCTTTTGAAAAATTGACTTTCGAATAATCTCGAAAAATTAAAATGTCTCTATCCTCCAAACCCTTGAACATACATTGACGTGACTCTGACATGAAGTTGACATACACATTCCCTCATAGTTACATAATTTTTTATCGCAGATTCCTACACATCGGCTGATATTTGCCTTTTCAAAAATTGACTTTCGAATAATCTCGGAAAATTAAAATGTCTCTATCCTCCAAACCCTTGGACATACATTGACGCGCCTCTGACATGAAGTTGACATAAACCTTCCCTCATAGTTACATAAGTTTTGTCTCTCAGATTAATACAGATCGGGAGATATTTGCCTTTTCAAAAATTGACTTTCGAATAATCTCGAAAAATTTAAATGAGTCTATACTCCAAACCCTTGGACTTACATTAACGTGATTCTAACATGAAGTTGACATACATGTTCCATCAAAGTGACATAAGGTTTGTGTCTCAGAATCCTACAGATCGGGAGATATTTGCCTTTTCAAAAATTGACTTTCGAATAATCTCGAAAAATTTAAATGTCTCTATCCTCCAAACCCTTGGACATACAGTGACGTGACTCTGACATGAAGTTGACATAAACGTTACCTCATAGTTACATAAGTTTTGTCTCGCAGATTCCTGCAGATCGGGAGATATATGCCTTTGGAAAAAAAGACTTTCGAATAATCTAGAAAAATTAAAATGTCTCTAACCTCCAAACCCTTGGACATACATTGACGACGACACTGACATGACGATGACATATACGGTCCCTCAAAGTGATATAAGTTTTGTCTCTCAGATTCCTACAGATCGGGAGATATTTGCTTTTGAATAATTGACTTTTGAATAATCTCGAAAAATTAAAATGTCTCTATCCTGTAAACCCTTGGACATACATTGACGTGACTCTGACATGAAGTTGACATACACGTTCCCTCAAAGTGACATAAGGTTTGTGTCTCAGATTCCTACAGATCGGGAGATATTTGCCTTTTCTAGAATTGACTTTCGAATAATCTCGAAAAATTAAAATGTCTCTATCCTCCAAACCCTTGGACATATATTGACGTGACCCTGACGTGAAGTTGACATAAACGTTCCCTCAAAGTGACATAAGTTTTGTCTCTCAGATTCTTACAGATCGGGAGGTATTTGCCTTTTGAAAATTTGACTTTCGAATAATCTCGAAAAATTTAAATGTCTCTATCCTCCAAACCCTTGGACTTACATTAACGTGATTCTGACATGAAGTTGACAAACACGTTCCATCAAAGTGACATAAGGTTTGTGTCTCAGAATCATAGAGATCGGGAGATATTTGCCTTTTCAAAAATTGTCTTTCGAATAATCTCGAAAAATTTAAATGTCTCTCTCCTCCAAACCCTTGGACATACAGTGACGTGACTCTGACATGAAGTTGACATAAACGTTCCCTCATAGTTACATAAGTTTTGTCTCGCAGATTCCTGCAGATCGGGAGATATATGCCTTTTGAAAAATTGACTTTCGAATAATCTCGAAAAATTAAAATGTCTCTATCCTCCAAACCCTTGAACATACATTGACGTGACTCTGACATGAAGTTGACATACACGTTCCCTCATAGTTACATAATTTTTTATAGCAGATTCCTACACATCGGCAGATATTTGCCTTTTCAAAAATTGACTTTCGAATAATCTCGGAAAATTTAAATGTCTCTATCCTCCAAACCCTTGGACATATATTGACGTGACTCTGACATGAAGTTGACATACACGTTCCCTCAAAGAGGCATAAGGTTTGTGTCTCAGATTCCTACAGATCGGGAGATATTTGCCTTTTCAAAAATTGACTTTCGAATAATCTCGAAAAATTAAAATGTCTTTATCCTCTAAACCCTTGGACATACATTGACGTGACTCTGACATGAAGTTGACATATACGTTCCCTCAAAGTGACAGAAGTTTTGTCTCTCAGATTCCTACAGATCGGGAGATATTTGCCTTTACAAAAATTGACTTTCGAATAATCTCGAAAAATTAAAATATCTCTATCCTCCAAACCCTTAGACATACAGTGACGTGACTCTGAAATGAAATTGACATATACATTCCCTCAAAGTGACATAAGTTTTGTCTCTCAGATTCTTACAGATCGGGAGATATTTGCCTTTTGAAAATTTGACTTTCGAATAATCTCGAAGAATTTAAATGTCTATATCCTCCAAACCCTTGTACATACATTGACGAGACTCTGACATGAAGTTGACATATACGTTCCCTCAAAGTGTCAAAAGTTTTGTCTCTCAGATTCCTACAGATCGGGAGATATTTGCCTTTTCAATAATTGACATTTGAATAATCTCGAAAAATTCAAAAATTTCTATCCTCCAAACCCTTGGACATAAATTGACAAGACTCTGACATGAAGTTGACATATACGTTCCCTCAACGTGACATAAGTTTTGTCTCTCAGATTCCTACAGATCGGGAGATATTTGCCTTTTCAAAAATTGATTTTCGAATAATCTCGAAGAATTAAAATGTCTCTATCCTCCAAACCCTTGGACTTACATTGACGTGATTCTGACATGAAGTTGACATACACGTTCCCTCAAAGTGACATAAGGTTTGTGTCTCAGATTCCTATAGATCGGGAGATATTTGCCTTTTCAAAAATTGACTTTCGAATAATCTCGAAAAATTAAAATGTCTTTATCCTCTAAACCCTTGGACATACATTGACGTGACTCTGACATGAAGTTGACATATACGTTCCCTCAAAGTGACATAAGATTTGTCACTCAGATTCCTACAGATCGGGAGATATTTGCCTTTTCAATAATTGACTTTCGAATAATCTCGAAGAATTCAAATGTCTCTATCCTCCAAACCCTAAGACATACAGTGACGTGACTCTGACATGAAATTGACAAACACGTTCCCTCAAAGTGACATAAGTTTTGTCTCTCAGATTCCAACAGATGGGGAGATATTTGCCTTTCAAGAATTGACTTTCGAATAATCTCGAAAAATTTAAATGTCTCTATCCTCCAAACCGACAGACATACATTGACGTGACTGTGACATGAAGTTGACATATACGTTCCCTCAACGTGACAGAAGTTTTCTATCTCAGATTCCTACAGATCGGGAGATATTTGCCTTTTCAAAAATTGACTTTCGAATAATCTCGGAAAATTAAAATGTTTCTATCCTCCAAACCCTTGGACATACATTGACGTGACCCTGACATGAAGTTGATATATACGTTCCCTCAAAGTGACATAAGTTTTGTCTCTCAGATTTCTACAGATCGGGAGATATTTGCCTTTTCAAAAATTGACACTCGAATAATCTCGAAAAATTAAAATGTCTCTATCCTCCAAACCCTTTGACATACGTTGACGTGACTCTGACATGAACTTGACATTTACGTTCCCTCAAAGTGACAAAAGTTTTGTCTCTCGAGATTCCTACAGATCGAGAGATATTTGCCTTTTCAAAAATTGATTTTCGAATAATCTCGAAAAATTAAAATGTCTTTATCCTCCAAACTCTTGGACATACATTGACAACACTCTGACGAGAAATTGACATATACGTTCCCTCAAAGTGACATATGTTTTGTCTCTCAGATTCCTACAGATCGGGAGATATTTGCCTTTTCAAAAATTGACTTTCGAATAATCTCGAAAAATTAAAATGTCTCTATCCTCCAAACCCTTGGACATACATTGACGTGGCTCTGACATGAAGTTGACATATACGTTCCCTCATAGTTACATAAGTTTTGTATCGCAGATTCCTACAGATCGGGAGATATTTGCCTTTTCAAAAATTGACTTTCGAATAATCTCGAGAAATTGAAATGTTTCTATCCTCCAAACACTTGGACATACATTGACAAGACTCTGACATGAAGTTGACAAATACGTTCCCTCAAAGTGACATAAGTTTTGTCTCTCAAATTCCTACAGATAGGGAGATATTTGCCTTTTCAAAAATTGACTTTCGAATAATCTCGGAAAATTAAAATGTTTCTATCCTCCAAACCCTTGGACATACATTGACGTGACCCTGACATGAAGTTGATATATACATTCCCTCAGTGTGACAAAAGTTTTGTCTCTCAGATTCCTACAGATAGGTATATATTTGCCTTTTCAATAATTGACTTTTGAATAATCTCAGAAAATTTAAATGTCTCTATCCTCCAAACCCTTAGACATACATTGACGTGACTCTGTCATGAAGTTGACATTACGTTCCCTCAACGTGACATAAGTTTTGTCTCTCAGATTCCTACAGATCGGGAGATATTTTCCTTTTCAAAAATTGACACTCGAATAATCTCGAAAAATTAAAATGTCTCTATCCTCCAAACCCTTGTGCATACATTGACGTGACTCTGACATGATGTTGACATACACGTTCCCTCAAAGTGACATAAGGTTGGTGTCTCAGATTAGTACAGATCGGGAGATATTTACCTTTTCAAAAATTGACTTTCGAATAATCTCGAAAAATTGAAATGTCTTTATCCTCTAAACCCTTGGACATACATTGACGTGACTCTGACATGAAGTTGACATATACGTTACCTCAAAGTGACATAAGATTTGTCTCTCAGATTACTACATATCGGGAGATATTTGCCTTTTCAAAAATTGACTTTCGAATAATCTCGAAAAATTAAAATGTCTCTATCCTCCAAACCCTTGGACATACAGTGACGTGACTCTGACATGAAGTTGACATATACGTTCCCTTAAAGTGACATAAGTTTTGTCTCTGAGATTCTTACAGATCGGGAGATATTTGCCTTTACAAAATTTGACCTTCGAATAATCTCGAAAAATTTAAATGTCTCTATCCTTCAAACCCTTTGACATACATTGACGTGACTCTTACATGAAGTTGATATATACGTTCCCTCAAAGTGACATAAGTTTTGTGTCTCAGGTTCCTACACATCGGCATATATTTGCCTTTTGAAAAATTGACTTTCGAATAATCTCGAAAAATTAAAATGTCTCTATCCTCCAAACCCTTGGACATATATTGACGTGGCTCTGTCATGAAGTTGACAGATACGTTCCCACAAAGTGACATAAGTTTTGTCTCTCAGATTCCTACAGATCGGGAGATATTTGCCATTTCATAAATTGGCTTTGGAATAATCGCGAAAAATTAAAATGTCTCTATCCTCCAAACCCTTGGACATACATTGACGTTACTCTGACATGAAGTTGACATATACGTTCCCTCAACGTGACATAATTTTTGTCTCTCAGATTCCTACAGATCGGGAGATATTTGCCTTCACAAAAATTGACTTTCGAATAATCTCGAAAAACTAAAATGTCTCTATCCTCCAAACCCTTGGACATACATTGACGTGACTCTGACATGAAGTTGACATACACGTTCCCTAAAAGTGACATAAGGTTTGTGTCTCAGATTCCTACAGATCGGGAGATATTTGCCTTTTCAATAATTGACTTTCGAATAATCTCGAAAAATTAAAATTTCTCTATCCTCCAAACCCTTGAACATACATTGACGTGACTCTGACATAAAGTTGACATATACATTCCCTCAAAGTGACATAAGTTTGGTCTCTCAGATTCCTACAGATCGGGAGATATTTGCCTTTTCTGAAATTGACTTTCGAATAATCTCGAAAAATTAAAATGTCTCTATCCTCCAAACCCTTGGACATACAGTGACGTGACTCTGACATGAAGTTGACATATACGTTCCCTCAAAGTGACATAAGTTTTGTGTCTCAGGTTCCTACACATCGGCATATATTTGCCTTTTCAAAAATTGACTTTCGAATAATCTCGAAAAATTAAAATGTCTCTATCCTCCAAACCCTTGGACATATATTGACGTGACTCTGACATGAAGTTGATATATACGTTCCCTCAAAGTGTCATAAGTTTTGTCTCTCAGATTCCTACAGATCGGGAGATATTTGCCTTTTCAAGAAATGACTTTCGAATAATCTCTAAAAATTAAAATGTCTCTATCCTCCAAACCCTTGGACATACATTGACGTGACTCTGACATGAAGTTGACATACACGTTCCCTCAAAGTGACATAAAGTTTGTGTCTCAGATTCCTACAGATCGGGAGATATTTGCCTTTTCAAAAATTGATTTTCGAATAATCTCGAAAAATTTAAATGTCTCTATCCTCCAAACCCTTGGACATACATTGTCAAGACTCTGACATGAAGTTGACATATACGTTCCCTCAACGTGACATAAGTTTTGTCTCTCAGATTCCTACAAATCGGGAGATATTTGCCTTTTCAAGAAATGACTTTCGAATAATCTCTAAAAATTTAAATGTCTCTATCCTCCAAACCCTTGGACATATATTAACGTGGCACTGACATGAAGTTGACAGATACGTTCCCACAAAGTGACATAAGTTTTGTCTCTTAGATTCCTACAGATCGGGAGATATTTGCCATTTCATAAATTGACTTTGGAATAATCGCGAAAAATTTAAATGTCTCTATCCTCCAAACCCTTGGACATACATTGACGTTACTCTGACATGAAGTTGACATATACGTTCCCTCAAAGTGACATAAGTTTTGTCTCTCAGCTTCCCACAGATCGGGAGTTACTTGCTTTTTCAAAAATTGACTTTCGAATAATCTCGAAAAATTAAAATCTCTCTATCCTCCAAACCCTTGGACATAAATTGACGTGACTCTAACATGAAGTTGACATATACGTTCCCTCAACGTGACATAAGTTTTGTCTCTCTGATTCCTACAGATCGGGAGATATTTGCCTTTTCAAAAATTGATATTTGAATAATCACGAAAAATTCAAAAATCTCTATCCTCCAAACCCTTTTACATACATTGACGTGACTCTGACATGAAGTTGACATATACGTTCGCTCAAAGTGACATAAGTTTTGTCTCTCAGATTCCTACAGATCGGGAGATATTTGCCTTTACAAGAGTTGACTTTCGAATAATCTCGAAAAATTAAAATGTCTCTATCCTCCAAACCCTTGGACAAACATTGACGTGACTCTGACATGAAGTTGACATTTACGTTCCCTCAAAGTGACATAAGTTTTGTGTCTCAGATTCCTACAAATCTTGAGATATTTGCCTTTTAATAAATTGACTTTCGAATAATCTCGAAAGATTTAAATGTCTCTATCCTCCAAACCCTTGGACATACATTCTCAAGACTCTGACATGAAGTTGACATACACGTTCCCTCAACGCGACATAAGTTTTTTCTCTCAAATTCCTACAGATCGGGAGATATTTGCCTTTTCAATAATTGACTTTCGAATAACTCGAACAAATAAAATGTCTCTATCCTCCAAACCCTTGGACATACATTGACGCGACTCTGACATGAAGTTGACATAAACGTTCCCTCATAGTTACATAAGTTTTGTCTCGCAGATTAATACAGATCGGGAGATATCTGCCTTTTCAAAAATTGACTTTCGAATAATCTCGAAAAATTCAAATGAGTCTATACTCCAAACCCTTGGACTTACATTAACGTGATTCTGACATGAAGTTGACATACACGTTCCATCAAAGTGACATAAGGTTTGTGTCTCAGATTCCTACAGATCAGGAGATGTTTGCCTTTTCAAAAATTGACTTTCGAATAATCTCGAAAAATTAAAATGTCTCTATCCTCCAAACCCTTGGACATACAGTGACGTGACTCTGACATGAAGTTGACATAACCGTTCCCTCATAGTTACATAAGTTTTGTCTCTTAGATTCCTACACATCGGCAGATATTTGCCTTTTCAAAAATTGACTTTCGAATAATCTCGGAAAATTAAAATGTTTCTATCCTCCAAACCCTTGGACATACATTGACGTGACTCTGACATGAAGTTGACATACACGATACATCAAAGTGACATAAGGTTTGTGTCTCAGATTCCTACAGATCGGGAGATATTTGCCTTTACAAAAATTGACTTTCGAATAATCTCGGAAAATTAAAATGTTTCTATCCTCCAAACCCTTGGACATACATTGACGTGACTCTGACATGAAGTTGACATATACGTTCCCTCAAAGTGACATAAGATTTGTCTCTGAGATTCCTACAGATCGGGAGATATTTGCCTTTTCAAAAATTGACTTTCGAATAATCTCGAAAAATTAAAATGTCTCTATCCTCCAAACCCTTGGACATACAGTGACGAGACTCTGACATGAAGTTGACATATACGTTCCCTCAAAGTGACATAAGGGTTGTCTCTAGGATTCCTACAGATCGGGAGATATTTGCCTTTTCAAAAATTGACTTTCGAATAATCTCGAAAAATTAAAATGTCTCTATCCTCCAAACCCTTGGACATACATTGACAAGACTCTGACATGAAGTTGACATATACGTTCCCTTAAAGTGACATAAGTTTTGTCTCAAAGATTCCTACAGATCGGGATATATTTGCCTTTTCAAAAATTGACTTTTGCATAATCTCGAAAAATTAAATTGTCTCTATCCTCCAAACCCTTGGACATACATTGACTTGACTCTGACATAAAGTTGGCATATATGTTCCCTCAAAGTGACATAAGTTTTGTCTCTCAGATTCCTACAGATCGGGAGATATTTTCCTTTTCAGAAATTGACACTCGAATAATCTCGAAAAATTAAAATGTCTCTATCCTCCAAACCCTTGGACATACATTGACGTGACTCTGACATGATGTTGACATACACGTTCCCTCAAAGTGACATAAGGTTGGTGTCTCAGATTAGTACAGATCGGGAGATATTTACCTTTTCAAAAATTGACTTTCGAATAATCTCGAAAAATTGAAATGTCTTTATCCTCTAAACCCTTGGACATACATTGACGTGACTCTGACATGAAGTTGACATATACGTTACCTCAAAGTGACATAAGATTTGTCTCTCAGATTACTACATATCGGGAGATATTTGCCTTTTCAAAAATTGACTTTCGAATAATCTCGAAAAATTTAAATGTCTCTATCCTCCAAACCCTTGGACATACAGTGACGTGACTCTGACATGAAGTTGACATATACGTTCCCTTAAAGTGATATAAGTTTTGTCTCTGAGATTCTTACAGATCGGGAGATATTTGCCTTTAGAAAATTTGACCTTCGAATAATCTCGAAAAATTTAAATGTCTCTATCCTTCAAACCCTTTGACATACATTGACGTGACTCTTACATGAAGTTGATATATACGTTCCCTCAAAGTGACATAAGTTTTGTCTCTCAGATTTCTACAGATCGGGAGATATTTGCCTTTTCAAAAATTGACACTCGAATAATCTCGAAAAATAAAATGTCTCCATCCTCCAAACCCTTTTTACATACTTTGACGTGACTCTGACATGTAGTTGACATTTACGTTCCCTGAAAGTGACATAAGTTTTGTCTCTCAGATTCCTACAGATCGGGAGATATTTGCCTTTTCAAAAATTGATTTTCGAATAATCTCCAAAAATTAAAATGTCTTCATTCTCCAAACTCTTGGACATACATTGACAACACTCTGACGTGAAGTTGACATATACGTTCCCTCATAGTTACATAAGTTTTGTATCGCAGATTCCTACAGATCGGGAGATATTTGCCTTTTCAAAAATTGACTTTCGAATAATCTCGAAAAATAAAAATGTCTCTATCCTCCAAACCCTTGGACATAAATTGACGCGACTCTGACATGAAGTTGACATAAACGTTCCCTCATAGTTACATAAGTTTTGTCTCGCAGATTAATACAGATCGGGAGATATCTGCCTTTTGAAAAATTGACTTTCGAATAATCTCGAAAAATTTAAATGTGTCTATACTCCAAACCCTTGGACTTACATTAACGTGATTCTGACATGAAGTTGACATACACGTTCCATCAAAGTGACATAAGGTTTGTGTCTCAGATTCCTACAGATCAGGAGATATTTGCCTTTTCAAAAATTGACTTTCGAATAATCTCGAAAAATTAAAATGTCTCTATCCTCCAAACCTTTGGACATACAGTGACGTGACTCTGACATGAAGTTGACATAACCGTTCCCTCATAGTTACATAAGTTTTGTCTCGCAGATTATTGCAGATCGGGAGATATATGCCTTTTGAAAAATTGACTTTCGAATAATCTCGAAAAATTAAAATGTCTCTATCCTCCAAACCCTTGAACATACATTGACGTGACTCTGACATGAAGTTGACATAAACGTTCCCTCATAGCTACATCAGTTTTGTCTCTTAGATTCCTACACATCGGCAGATATTTGAATTTTCAAAAATTGACTTTCGAATAATCTCGGAAAATTAAAATGTTTCTATCCTCCAAACCCTTGGACATACATTGACGTGACTCTGACATGAAGTTGACATACACGTTCCATCTAAGTGACATAAGGTTTGTGTCTCAGATTCCTACAGATCGGGACATATTTGCCTTTTCAAAAATTGACTTTCGAATAAACTTGGAAAATTAAAATGGCCCTATCCTCCAAACCCTTGGACATACGTTGACGTGACTCTAACATGAAGTTGACATATACGTTCCCTCAACGTGACATAAGTTTTGTCTCTCAGATTCCTACAGATCGGGAGATATTTGCCTTTTCAATAATTGACATTAGAATAATCTGGAATAATTCAAAAATCTCTATCCTCCAAACCCTTGGACATACATTGACGTGACTCTGACATGAAGTTGACATACACGTTCCCTCAGAGTGACATAAGTTTTGTCTCTCAGATTCCTACAGATCGGGAGATATTTGCCTTTTCAAAAAATGATTTTCGAATAATCTCGAAAAATTAAAATGTCTTTATTCTCTAAACCCGTCGCCATACATTGACTTGACTACGACATGAAGTTGAAATATACGTTTCCTCAAAGTGACATAAGATTTGTCTCTGAGATTCCTACAGATCGGGAGATATTTGCCTTTTCAAAAATTGACTTTCGAATAATCTCGAAAAATTAAAATGTCTCTATCCTCCAAACCCTTGGACATACAGTGACGTGACTCTGACATGAAGTTGACATATACGTTCCCTCAAAGTGACATAAGTGTTGTCTCTCAGATTCCAACAGATCGGGAGATATTTGCCTTTCAAGAATTGACTTTCGAATAATCTCGAGAAAAATTTTTTTATCTCTATCCTCCAAACCCTTGTACATACATTGTCGTGATTCTGACATGAAGTTGACATATACGTTCCCTCAAAGTGACATAAGGTTTGTCTCTCAGATTCCTACAGATCGGGAGATATTTGCCTTTTCAAAAATTGACTTTCGAATAATCTCGAAAAATTAAAATGTCTCTATCCTCCAAACCCTTGGACATACATTGACAAGACTCTGACATGAAGTTGACATATACGTTCCCTTAAAGTGACATAAGTTTTGTCTCTCAGAATCCTACAGATCGGGATATATTTGCCTTTTCAAAAATTGACTTTTGCATAATCTCGAAAAATTAAATTGTCTCTATCCTCCAAACCCTTGGACATACATTGACTTGACTCTGACATGAAGTTGGCATATATGTTCCCTCAAAGTGACATAAGTTTTGTCTCTCAGATTCCTACAGATCGGGAGATATTTTCCTTTTCAAAAATTGACACTTGAATAATCTCGAAAAATTAAAATGTCTCTACCCTCCAAACCCTTGGACATGCATTGACGTGACTCTGACATGATGTTGACATACACGTTCCCTCAAAGTGACATAAGGTTGGTGTCTCAGATTCCTACAGATCGGGAGATATTTACCTTTTCAAAAATTGACTTTCGAATAATCTCGAAAAATTGAAATGTCTTTATCCTCTAAACCCTTGGACATACATTGACGTGACTCTGACATGAAGTTGACATATACGTTCCCTCAAAGTGACATAAGTTTTGTCTCTCAGATTCCTACAGATCGGGAGATATTTGCCTTTTCAAAAATTGACACTCGAATAATCTCGAAAAATTAAAATGTCTCTATCCTCCAAACCCTTTGTCATACATTGACGTGACTCTGACATGAAGTTGACATTTACGTTCCCTGAAAGTGACATAAGTTTTGTCTCTCAGATTCCCACAGATCGGGAGATATTTGCCTTTTCAAAAATTGATTTTCGAATAATCTCCAAAAATTAAAATGTCTTCATCCTCCAAACTCTTGGACATACATTGACAACACTCTGACGTGAAGTTGACATATACGTTCCCTCATAGTTACATAAGTTTTGTATCGCAGATTCCTACAGATCGGGAGATATTTGCCTTTTCAAAAATTGACTTTCGAATAATCTCGAAAAATTAAAATGTCTCTATCCTCCAAACCCTTGGACATACATTGACGCGACTCTGACATGAAGTTGACATAAACGTTCCCTCATAGTTACATAAGTTTTGTCTCGCAGATTAATACAGATCGGGAGATATCTGCCTTTTCAAAAATTGACTTTCGAATAATCTCGAAAAATTTAAATGTGTCTATACTCCAAACCCTTGGACTTACATTAACGTGATTCTGACATGAAGTTGACATACACGTTACATCAAAGTGACATAAGGTTTGTGTCTCAGATTCCTACAGATCAGGAGATATTTGCCTTTTCAAAAATTGACTTTCGAATAATCTCGAAAAATTTAAAATGTCTCTATCCTCCAAACCTTTGGACATACAGTGACGTGACTCTGACATGAAATTGACATAACCGTTCCCTCATAGTTACATAAGTTTTGTTCGCAGATTCCTGCAGATCGGGAGATATATGCCTTTTGAAAAATTGACTTTCGAATAATCTCGAAAAATTAAAATGTCTCTATCCTCCAAACCCTTGAACATACATTGACGTGACTCTGACATGAAGTTGACATAAACGTTCCCTCATAGCTACATCAGTTTTGTCTCTTAGATTCCTACACATCGGCAGATATTTGAATTTTCAAAAATTGACTTTCGAATAATCTCGGAAAATTAAAATGTTTCTATCCTCCAAACCCTTGGACATACATTGACGTGACTCTGACATGAAGTTGACATACACGTTCCATCAAAGTGACATAAGGTTTGTGTCTCAGATTCCTACAGATCGGGACATATTTGCCTTTTCCAAAATTGACTTTCGAATAAACTTGGAAAATTAAAATGTCTCTATCCTCCAAACCCTTGGACATACGTTGACGTGACTCTGACATGAAGTTGACATATACGTTCCCTCAACGTGACATACGTTTTGTCTCTCAGATTCCTACAGATCGGGAGATATTTGCCTTTTCAATAATTGACATTAGAATAATCTCAAATAATTCAAAAATCTCTATCCTCCAAACCCTTGGACATACATTGACGTGACTCTGACATGAAGTTGACATACACGTTCCTTCAGAGTGACATACGTTTTGTCTCTCAGATTCCTACAGATCGGGAGATATTTCTCTTTTCAAAAAATGATTTTCGAATAATCTCGAAAAATTAAAATGTCTTTATCCTCTAAACCCGTCGCCATACATTGACGTGACTCCGACATGAAGTTGACATATACGTTCCCTCAAAGTGACATAAGATTTGTCTCTGAGATTCCTACAGATCGGGAGATATTTGCCTTTTCAAAAATTGACTTTCGAATAATCTCGAAAAATTAAAATGTCTCTATCCTCCAAACCCTTGGACATACAGTGACGTGACTCTGACATGAAGTTGACATACACGTTCCCTCAAAGTGACATAAGATTTGTCTGTCAGATTCCTACAGATCTGGAGATATTTGCCTTTTCAAAAATTGTCTTTGAATTATCTCGAAAAATTAAAATGTCTCTATCCTCCAAACCCTTGGACATATAGTGACGTGACTCTGACATGAATTTGACAAACACGTTCCCTCAAAGTGACATAAGTTTTGTCTCTCAGATTCCAACAGATCGGGAGATATTTGCCTTTCAAGAATTGATTTTCAAATAATCTCGAAAAATTTAAATGTCTCTGTCCTCCAAACCCTTGGACATACATTGACGTGACTCTGACATGAAGTTGACATATGCGTTCCTTCAACGTGACAGAAGTTTTCTATCTCAGATTCCTACAGATCGGGAGATATTTGCCTTTTCAAAAATTGACTTTCGGATAATCTCGAAAAATTCAAATTAGTCTATACTTCAAACCCTTGGACTTACATTGACGTGATTCTGACACGAAGTTGACATATACATTCCCTCAAAGTGATATAAGTTTTGACTCTCAGATTCCTACAGATCGGGAGATATCTGCTTTTTCAAAAATTAATTTTCGAATAATCTCGAAAAATTTAAATGAGTCTATACTCCAAACCCTTTTACTTACATTGACGTGATTCTGACACGAAGTTGACATATACGTTCCCTCATCTTGACTTAAGTTTTGTCTCTCAGATTCCTACAGATCGGGAGATATTTGCCTTTTCAAAAATTGACTTTCGAATAATCTCGAAAAATTAAAATGTCTCTATCCTCCAATCTCTTGTACATACATTGACGTGACCCTAACGTGAAGTTGACATATACGTTCCATCAAAGTGACATAAGTTTGTTCGCTCAGATTCCTACAGATCGGGAGATATTTGGCTTTTCAAAAATTGACTTTCGAATAATCTCGAAAAATTGAAATGTCTCTATCCGCCAAACCATTTTTACATACATTGACGTGACTCTGACATGAAGTTGACATATACGTTCCCTCAAAGTGACATAAGTTTTGTCTCCCAGATTCCTACAGATCGGGAGATATTTGCCTTTTCAAGAATTGACTTTCGAATAATCTCGAAAAATTAAAATGTCTCTATCCTCCAAACCCTTGTACATATATTGACGTGGCTCTGACATGAAGTTGACATATACTTTCCCACAAAGTGACATAAGTTTTGTGTCTTAGATTCCTACAGATCGGGAGATATTTGCCATTTCATAAATTGACTTTGGAATAATCTCGGAAAATTAAAATGTCTCTATCCTCCAAACCCTTGGACATACATTGACGTTACTCTGACATGAAGTTGAAATATACGTTCCCTCAAAGTGACATAAGTTTTGTCTCTCAGATTCAAACAGAACGGTAGTTATTTGCTTTTTCAAAAATTGACTTTCCAATAATCTCGAAAAATTTAAATGTCTCTATCCTCCAAACCCATGGACATACATTGATGTGACTCTGACATGAAGTTGAAATATACGTTCCCTCAACGTGACATAAGTTTTGTCTCTCAGATTCCTACAGATCGGGAGATATTTGCCTTTTCAATAATTAACATTTGAATAATCTCGAAAAATACAAAAATTTCTATCCTAAAAAAACCCTTGGACATACATTAACGTGACTCTGACATGAGGTTGACATACACGTTCCCTCAAAGCGACATAAGGTTTGTGTCTCAGATTCCTACAGATCGGGAGATATTTGCCTTTTCAAGAATTGACTTTCGAATAATCTCTAAAAATTAAAATGTCTCTATCCTCCAAAACCTTGGACATTCATTGACGTGACTCTGACATGAAGTTGACATATACGTTCCCTCAAAGTGACATAAGGTTTGTGTCTCAGATTAATACAGATCGGGAGATATTTGCCTTTTCAAGAATTGACTTTCGAATAATTTCGAAAAATTAAAATGTGTCTATCCTCCAAACGCTTGGACATACAATGACCAGAGTCTGACATGATGTTGACATATACGTTCCCTCAAAGTGACATAAGTTTTGTCTCTCAGATTCCTTCAGATCGGGAGATATTTGCCTTTTCAAAAATTGACTTTCGAATAATCTCGAAAAATTAATATGTCTCTATCCTCCAAACCCTTGGACATACATTGACAAGACTCTGACATGAAGTTGACATATATGTTCCCTTAAAGTGACATAAGTTTTGCCTTTTCAAGAATTGACTTTCGAATAATTTCGAAAAATTAAAATGTCTCTATCCTCCAAACCCTTGGACATACATAGACTTGACTCTGACATGAAGTTGACATATAAGTTCCCTCAAAGTAACATAAGTTTTGTTTCTCAGATTCCTACAGATCGGGAGATATTTGCCTTTTCAGAAATTGACATTCGAATAATCTCGAAAAATTTAAATGTCTCTATCCTCCAAACCCTTGGACATACATTGACGTGACTCTGACATGAAGTTGATAAATACGTTCCCTCAAAGCGACATAAGTTTTGTCTCTCAGATTTCTACAGATCGGGAGATATTTGCCTTTTCAAAAATTGACACTCGAATAATCTCGAAAAATTAAAATGTCTCTATCCTCCAAACCCTTCGACATACACTGACGTGACTCTGACATGAAGTTGACATTTAAGTTCCCTCAAAGTGACATAAGTTTTGTCTCTCAGGTTCCTACAGATCGGGAGATATTTGACTTTTCATAAATTGATTTTCGAATAATCTCGAAAAATTTAAATGTCTCTATCCTCCAAACCCTTGGACACACATTGACGTGACTTTGACATGAAGTTGACATACACGTTACCTCAAAGTGACATAAGGTTTGTGTCTCAGATTCCTACAGATCAGGAGATATTTGCCTTTTCAAGAATTGACTTTCGAATAATCTCTAAAAATTAAAATGTCTCTATCCTCCAAACCCTTGGACATTCATTGACGTGACTCTGACATGAAGTTGACATATACGTTCCCTCATAGTTACATAAGTTTTGTGTCTCAGATTCCTACAGATCGGGAGATATTTGCCTTTTCAAAAATTGACTTTCGAATAATTTCGAAAAATTAAAATGTCTCTATCCTCCAAACCCTTGGACATACATAGACTTGACTCTGACATGAAGTTGACATATAAGTTCCCTCAAAGTGACATAAGTTTTGTTTCTCAGATTCCTACAGAACGGGAGATATTTGCCTTTTCAGAATTTGACATTCGAATAATCTCGAAAAATTTAAATGTCTCTATCCTCCAAACCCTTGGACATACATTGACGTGACTCTGACATGAAGTTGATATATACTTTCCCTCAAAGTGTCATAAGTTTTGACTCTCAGATTCCTACAGATCGGGAGATATTTGCCTTTTCAAAAATTGACACTCGAATAATCTCGGAAAATTAAATGTCTCTATCCTCCAAACCCTTTTTACATACATTGACGTGACTCTGACATGAAGTTGATATATACGTTCCCTCAAAGTGACATAAGTTTTGTCTCTCAGATTTCTACAGATCGGGAGATATTTGCCTTTTCAAAAATTGACATTCGAATAATCTCGAAAAATTTAAATGTCTCTATCCTCCAAACCCATGGACATACATTGATGTGACTCTGACATGAAGTTGAAATATACGTTCCCTCAACGTGACATAAGTTTTGTCTCTCAGATTCCTACAGATCGGGAGATATTTGCCTTTTCAATAATTAACATTTGAATAATCTCGAAAAATACAAAAATCTCTATCCTAAAAAAACCCTTGGACATACATTAACGTGACTCTGACATGAGGTTGATATATATTTTCCCTCAAAGTGTCATAAGTTTTGACTCTCAGATTCCTACAGATCAGGAGATATTTGCCTTCTCAAAAATTGACACTCGAATAAACTCGGAAAATTAAATGTCCCTATCCTCCAAACCCTTTTTACATACATTGACGTGACTCTGACATGAAGTTGATATATACGTTCCCTCAAAGCGACATAAGTTTTGTCTCTCAGATTTCTGCAGATCGGGAGATATTTGCCTTTTCAAAAATTGACACTCGAATAATCTCGAAAAATTAAAATGTCTCTATCCTCTAAACCCTTTGACATACACTGACGTGACTCTGACATGAAGTTGACATTTAAGTTCCCTCAAAGTGACATAAGTTTTGTCTCTCAGGTTCCTACAGATCGGGAGATATTTGACTTTTCATAAATTGATTTTCGAATAATCTCGAAAAATTTAAATGTCTCTATCCTCCAAACCCTTGGACATACATTGACGTGACTCTGACATGAAGTTGATATATACGTTCCCTCAAAGTGTCATAAGTTTTGACTCTCAGATTCCTACAGATCGGGAGATATTTGCCCTTTCAAAAATTGACATTCGAATAATCTCGAAAAATTTAAATGTCTCTATCCTCCAAACCCTTGGACATACATAGACGTGACTCTGACATGAAGTTGATATATACGTTCCCTCATAGTGTCATAAGTTTTGACTCTCAGATTCCTACAGATCGGGAGATATTTGCCTTTTCAAAAATTGACTTTCGAATAATCTCGAAAAATTAAAATGTCTCTATCCTCCAAACCCTTAGACATACATTGACGTGGCTCTGACATGAAGTTGACATATACGTTCCCTCATAGTTACATAAGTTTTGTCTCTCAGATTCCTACAGATCGGGAGATATTTGCCTTTTCAAAAATTGACTTTCGAATAATCTCGAAAAATTAAAATGTCTCTATCCTCCAAACCCTTGGACATACATTGACAAGACTCTGACATGAAGTTGACATATACGTTCCCTTAAAGTGACATATGTTTTGTCTCTCAGATTCCTACATATCGGGAGATATTTGCCTTTTCAAAAATTGACTTTCGAATAATCTCGAAAAATTTAAATGTCTCTATCCTCCAAACCCTTGGACATACATTGACAAAACTCTGACGTGAAGTTCACATATACGTTCCCTCAAAGTGACATATGTTTTGTCTCTCAGATTCCTACAGATCGGGAGATATTTGCCTTTTCAAAAATTGACCATCGAATAATCTCGAAAAATTAAAATGTCTCTATCCTCCAAACCCTTAGACATACATTGACGTGGCTCTGACATGAAGTTGACATATACGTTCCCACACAGTTACATAAGTTTTGTTTCGCAGATTCGTACAGATCGGGAGATATTTCCTTTTCAAAAATTGACTTTCGAATAATCTCGAGAAATTGAAATGTCTCTCTCCTCCAAACCCTTGGACATACATTGACGTGACTCTGACATGAAGTTGACATATACGTTTCCTCAAAGTGACATAAGTTTTGTCTCTCAGATTCCTACAGATCGGGAGTTATTTGCCTTTACAAAAATTGACTTTCGAATAATCTCGAAAAATTAAAATGTCTCTATCCTCCAAACCCTTGGACATACATTGACAAGACTCTGACATGAAGTTGACATATACGTTCCCTCATAGTTACATAAGTTTTGTCTCGCAGATTCCAACAGATCGGGAGATATTTGCCTTTTCAAGAATTGACTTTCGAATAATTTCGAAAAATTAAAATGTGTCTATCCTCCAAACCCTTGGACATACATTGACCAGAGACTGACATGATGTTGACATATACGTTCCCTCAAAGTGACATAAGTTTTGTCTCTCAGATTCCTACAGATCGGGAGTTATTTGCATTTTCAAAAATTGACTTTCGAATAACCTCGAAAAATTAAAATGCCTCTATCCTCCAAACACTTGGACATTCATTGACGTGACACTGACATGAAGTTGACATATACGTTCCCTCAAAGTGACATAAGGTTTGTGTCTCAGATTCATACAGATCGGGAGATATTAGGCTTTTCAAAAATTGACTTTCGAATAATCTCGGAAAATTTAAATGTCTCTATACTCCAAACCCTTGGACATACATTGACAAGACTCTGACATGAAGTTGACATATACGTTCCGTTATAGTGACATAAGTTTTGTCTCTCAGATTCCTACACATCGGGAGATATTTGCCTTTTCAAAAATTGACTTTCGCATAATCTCGAAAAATTTAAATGTCTCTATCCTCCAAACCCTTGGACATACATAGACTTGACTCTGACATGAAGTTGACATATAAGTTCCCTCAAAGTGACAAAAGTTTTGTTTCTCAGATTCCTACAGATCGGGAGATATTTGACTTTTCAAAAATTGACATTCGAATAATCTCGAAAAATTTTAAATGTCTCTATCCTCCAAACCCTTGGACATACATTGACATTACTCTGACATGAAGTTGACATATACGTTCCCTCAACGTGACATAAGTTTTGTCTCTCAGATTCCTACAGATCGGGAGATATTTGCCTTTTCAAAAATTGACTTTCGAATAATCTCCGAAAATTAAAATGTCTCTATCCTCCAAACCCTTGGACATACATTGACGTGTCTGTGACATGAAGTTGACATATACGTTCCCTCAACGTGACATAAGTTTTGTCTCTCAGATTCCTACAGATCGGGAGATATTTGCCTTTTCAATAATTAACATTTGAATAATCACGAAAAATTCAAAAATCTCTATCCTAAAAAAACCCTTGGACATACATTAACGTGACTCTGACATGAGGTTGACATATACGTTCCCTCAAAGTGACATAAGTTTTGTCTCTCAGATTCCTACAGATCGGGAGATATTTGCCTTTTCAAAAATTGACTTTCGAATAATCTCGAAAAATTAAAATGTCTCTATCCTCCAAACCCTTGGACATACATTGACAACACTCTGACGTGAAGTTGACATATACGTTCCCTCAAAGTGACATATGTTTTGTCTCTCAGATTCCTACAGATCGGGAGATATTTGCCTTTTCAAAAATTGACTTTCGAATAATCTCGAAAAATTAAAATGTCTCTATCCTCCAAACCCTTGGACATACATTGACCAGAGTCTGACACGATGTTGACATATACGTTCCCTCAAAGTGACATAAGTTTTGTCTCTCAGATTCCTACAGATCGGGAGATATTTGCCTTTTCAAAAATTGACTTTCGAATAATCTCGAAAAATTAAAATGTCTCTATCATCCAAACACTTTGACATACATTGACAAGAATCTGACATGAAGTTGACATATACGTTCCCGCAAATTGACATAAGTTTTGTATCTCAGATTCCTACACATCGGGAGATATTAGCCTTTTCAAAAATTGACTTTCGAATAATCTCGGAAAATTAAAATGTCTCTATCCTCCAAACCCTTCGACATACATTAACAAGACTGTGACATGAGGTTGACATATACGTTCCCTCAAAGTAACATAAGTTTTGTCTCTCAGATTCCTTCAGATCGGGAGATATTTGCCTTTTCTAAAATTGACATTCGAATAATCTCGAAAAATTTAAATGTCTCTATCCTCCAAACCCTTGGACATACATTGACGTGACTCTGACATGAAGTTGACATACACGTTCCCTCAAAGTGACATCAGGTTTGTGTCTCAGATTCCTACAGATCGGGAGATATTTGCCTTTTCAAAAATTGACTTTCGAATAATCTCGAAATATTAAAATATCTCTATCCTCCAAACCCTTGGACATACATTGACGTGACTCTGACATGAAGTTGACATATACGTTCCCTCAAAGTGACATAAGGTTTGTGTCTCAGATTAATACAGATCGGGAGATATTTGCCTTTTCAAAAATTGACTTTCGAATAATCTCGAAAAATTAAAATGTCTCTTTCCTCCAAACCCTTGGACATACATTGACGTGGCTCTGACATGAAGTTGACATATACGTTCCCTCATAGTTACATAAGTTTTTTCTCTCAGATTCCTACAGATCGGGAGATATTTGCCTTTTCAAAAATTGACTTTCGAATAATCTCGAAAAATTAAAATGTCTCTATCCTCCAAACCCTTGGACATACAGTGACGTGACTCTGACATGAAGTTGACATATTCGTTCCCTCAAAGTGACATAAGTATTGTGTCACAGATTCCTACACATCGGCATATATTTGCCTTTTCAAAAATTGACTTTCGAATAATCTCGAAAAATTAAAATGTCTCTATCCTCCAAACCCTTGGACATATATTGACGTGACTCTGACATGAAGTTGACATATACGTTCCCTCAAAGTGACATAAGTTTTGTCTCTCAGATTCCTACAGATCGGGAGATATTTGCCTTTTCAAAAATTGACTTTCGAATAATCTCGAAAAATTAAAATGTCTCTATCCTCCAATCTCTTGTACATACATTGACGTGACTCTGACATGAAGTTGACATACAAGTTCCCTCAAAGTGCCATAAGTTTTCTCGCTCAGATTCCTACAGATCGGGAGATATTTGGCTTTTCAAAAATTGACTTTCAAATAATCTCGAAAAATTAAAATGTCTCTATCCTCCAAACCATTTTTACATACATTGACGTGACTCTGACATGAAGTTGACATATACGTTCCCTCAAAGTGTCATAAGTTTTGTCTCTCAGATTCCTACAGATCGGGAGATATTTGCCTTTTCAAAAATTGACTTTCGAATAACCTCGAAAAATTAAAATGTCTCTATCCTCCAAACACTTGGACATTCATTGACGTGACACTGACATGAAGTTGACATATACGTTCCCTCAAAGTGACATAAGGTTTGTGTCTCAGATTAATACAGATCGGGAGATATTAGGCTTTTCAAAAATTGACTTTCGAATAATCTCGGAAAATTAAAATGTCTCTATACTCCAAACCCTTGGACATACATTGACAAGACTCTGACATGAAGTTGACATATACGTTCCGTTATAGTGACATAAGTTTTGTCTCTCAGATTCGTACACATCGGGAGATATTTGCCTTTTCAAAAATTGACTTTCGCATAATCTCGAAAAATTAAAATGTCTCTATCCTCCAAACCCTTGGACATACATAGACTTGACTCTGACATGAAGTTGACATATAAGTTCCCTCAAAGTGACATAAGTTTTGTTTCTCAGATTCCTACAGATCGGGAGATATTTGACTTTTCAAAAATTGACATTCGAATAATCTCGAAAATTTTTAAATGTCTCTATCCTCCAAACCCTTGGACATACATTGACATTACTCTGACATGAAGTTGACATATACGTTCCCTCAACGTGACATAAGTTTTGTCTCTCAGATTCCTACAGATCGGGAGATATTTGCCTTTTCAAAAATTGACTTTCGAATAATCTCCGAAAATTAAAATGTCTCTATCCTCCAAACCCTTGGACATACATTGACGTGTCTCTGACATGAAGTTGACATATACGTTCCCTCAACGTGACATAAGTTTTGTCTCTCAGATTCCTACAGATCGGGAGATATTTGCCTTTTCAATAATTAACATTTGAATAATCTCGAAAAATTCAAAAATCTCTATCCTAAAAAAACCCTTGGACATACATTAACGTGACTCTGACATGAGGTTGACATATACGTTCCCTCAAAGTGACATAAGTTTTGTCTCTCAGATTCCTACAGATCGGGAGATATTTGCCTTTTCAAAAATTGACTTTCGAATAATCTCGAAAAATTAAAATGTCTCTATCCTCCAAACCCTTGGACATACATTGACAACACTCTGACGTGAAGTTGACATATACGTTCCCTCAAAGTGACATATGTTTTGTCTCTCAGATTTCTACAGATCGGGAGATATTTGCCTTTTCAAAAATTGACTTTCGAATAATCTCGAAAAATTAAAATGTCTCTATCCTCCAAACCCTTGGACATACATTGACCAGAGTCTGACATGATGTTGACATATACGTTCCCTCAAAGTGACATAAGTTTTGTCTCTCAGATTCCTACAGATCGGGAGATATTTGCCTTTTCAAAAATTGACTTTCGAATAATCTCGAAAAATTAAAATGTCTCTATCATCCAAACACTTGGACATACATTGACAAGAATCTGACATGAAGTTGACATATACGTTCCCGCAAATTGACATAAGTTTTGTATCTCAGATTCCTACACATCGGGAGATATTAGCCTTTTCAAAAATTGACTTTCGAATAATCTCGGAAAATTAAAATGTCTCTATCCTCCAAACCTTTGGACATACATTAACAAGACTGTGACATGAGGTTGACATATACGTTCCCTCAAAGTGACATAAGTTTTGTCTCTCAGATTCCTTCAGATCGGGAGATATTTGCCTTTTCAAAAATTGACTTTCTAATAATCTCGAAAAATTAAAATGTCTCTTTCCTCCAAACCCTTGGACATACATTGACGTGGCTCTGACATGAAGTTGACATATACGTTCCCTCATAGTTACATAAGTTTTTTCTCTCAGATTCCTACAGATCGGGAGATATTTGCCTTTTCAAAAATTGACTTTCGAATAATCTCGAAAAATTAAAATGTCTCTATCCTCCAAACCCTTGGACATACAGTGACGTGACTCTGACATGAAGTTGACATATTCGTTCCCTCAAAGTGACATAAGTATTGTGTCACAGATTCCTACACATCGGCATATATTTGCCTTTTCAAAAATTGACTTTCGAATAATCTCGAAAAATTAAAATGTCTCTATCCTCCAAACCCTTGGACATATATTGACGTGACTCTGACATGAAGTTGACATATACGTTCCCTCAAAGTGACATAAGGTTTGTCTCTCAGATTCCTACAGATCGGGAGATATTTGTCTTTTCAAAAATTGACTTTCGAATAATCTCGAAAAATTAAAATGTCTCTATCCTCCAATCTCTTGTACATACATTGACGTGACTCTGACATGAAGTTGACATACAAGTTCCCTCAAAGTGACATAAGTTTTCTCGCTCAGATTCCTACAGATCGGGAGATATTTGGCTTTTCAAAAATTGACTTTCGAATAATCTCGAAAAATTAAAATGTCTCTATCCTCCAAACCATTTTTACATACATTGACGTGACTCTGACATGAAGTTGACATATACGTTCCCTCAAAGTGTCATAAGTTTTGTCTCTCAGATTCCTACAGATCGGGAGATATTTGCCTTTTCAAAAATTGACTTTCGAATAATCTCGAAAAATTAAAATGTCTCTATCATCCAAACACTTGGACATACATTGACAAGAATCTGACATGAAGTTGACATATACGTTCCCGCAAATTGACATAAGTTTTGTATCTCAGATTCCTACACATCGGGAGATATTTGCCTTTTCATAAATTGACCTTCGAATAATCTCGAAAAATTAAAATGTCTCTATCCTCCAAACCCTTGGACATACATTGACCAGAGTCTGACATGATGTTGACATATACGTTCCCTCAAAGTGACATAAGTTTTGTCTCTCAGATTCCTACAGATCGGGAGATATTTGCCTTTTCAAAAATTGACTTTCGAATAATCTCGAGAAATTGAAATGTCTCTATCCTCCAAACCCTTGGACATACATTGACGTGACTCTGACATGAAGTTGACATATACGTTTCCTCAAAGTGACATAAGTTTTGTCTCTCAGATTCCTACAGATCGGGAGTTATTTGCCTTTACAAAAATTGACTTTCGAATAATCTCGAAAAATTAAAATGTCTCTATCCTCCAAACCCTTGAACATACATTAACAAGACTGTGACATGAGGTTGACATATACGTTCCCTCAAAGTGACATAAGTTTTGTCTCTCAGATTCCTACAGATCGGGAGATATTTGCCTTTTCATAAATTGACCTTCGAATAATCTCGAAAAATTAAAATGTCTCTATCCTCCAAACCCTTGGACATACATTGACCAGAGTCTGACATGATGTTGACATATACGTTCCCTCAAAGTGACATAAGTTTTGTCTCTCAGATTCCTACAGATCGGGAGATATTTGCCTTTTCAAAAATTGACTTTCGAATAATCTCGAGAAATTGAAATGTCTCTATCCTCCAAACCCTTGGACATACATTGACGTGACTCTGACATGAAGTTGACATATACGTTTCCTCAAAGTGACATAAGTTTTGTCTCTCAGATTCCTACAGATCGGGAGTTATTTGCCTTTACAAAAATTGACTTTCGAATAATCTCGAAAAATTAAAATGTCTCTATCCTCCAAACCCTTGGACATACATTGACAAGACTCTGACATGAAGTTGACATATTCGTTCCCTCATAGTTACATAAGTTTTGTCTCGCAGATTCCTACAGATCGGGAGATATTTGCCTTTTCAAGAATTGACTTTCGAATAATTTCGAAAAATTAAAATGTGTCTATCCTCCAAACCCTTGGACATACATTGACCAGAGACTGACATGATGTTGACATATACGTTCCCTCAAAGTGACATAAGTTTTGTCTCTCAGATTCCTACAGATCGGGAGTTATTTGCCTTTTCAAAAATTGACTTTCGAATAACCTCGAAAAATTAAAATGTTTCTATCCTCCAAACACTTGGACATTCATTGACGTGACTCTGACATGAAGTTGACATATACGTTCCCTCAAAGTGACATAAGGTTTGTGTCTCAGATTAATACAGATCGGGAGATATTAGGCTTTTCAAAAATTGACTTTCGAATAATCTCGGAAAATTAAAATGTCTCTATCCTCCAAACCCTTGGCCATACATTGACAAGACTCTGACATGAAGTTGACATATACGTTCCGTTATAGTGACATAAGTTTTGTCTCTCAGATTCCTACACATCGGGAGATATTTGCCTTTTCAAAAATTGACTTTCGCATAATCTCGAAAAATTAAAATGTCTCTATCCTCCAAACCCTTGGACATACATAGACTTGACTCTGACATGAAGTTGACATATAAGTTCCCTCAAAGTGACATAAGTTTTGTTTCTCAGATTCCTACAGATCGGGAGATATTTGACTTTTCAAACATTGACATTCGAATAATCTCGAAAAATTTAAATGTCTCTATCCTCCAAACCCTTGGACATACATTGACATTACTCTGACATGAAGTTGACATATACGTTCCCTCAACGTGACATAAGTTTTGTCTCTCAGATTCCTACAGATCGGGAGATATTTGCCTTTTCAAAAATTGACTTTCGAATAATCTCGGAAAATTAAAATGTCTCTATCCTCCAAACCCTTGGACATACATTGACGTGTCTCTGACATGAAGTTGATATATACGTTCCCTCAAAGTGACATAAGTTTTGTCTCTCAGATTTCTACAGATCGGGAGATATTTGCCTTTTCAAAAATTGACACTCGAATAATCTCGAAAAATTAAAATGTCTCTATCCTCCAAACCCTTTGACATACACTGACGTGACTCTGACATGAAGTTGACATTTACGTTCCCTCAAAGTGACATAAGTTTTGTCTCTCAGGTTCCTACAGATCGGGAGATATTTGACTTTTCAAAAATTGATTTTCGAATAATCTCAAAAAATTTAAATGTCTCTATCCTCCAAACCCTTGGACATACATTGACGTGACTCTGACATGAAGTTGATATATACGTTCCCTCAGAGTGTCATAAGTTTTGACTCTCAGATTCGTACAGATCGGGAGATATTTGCCCTTTCAAAAATTGACATTCGAATAATCTCGAAAAATTTAAATGTCTCTATCCTCCAAACCCTTGGACATACATAGACGTGACTCTGACATGAAGTTGATATATACGTTCCCTCAAAGTGTCATAAGTTTTGACTCTCAGATTCCTACAGATCGGGAGATATTTGCCTTTTCAAAAATTGACTTTCGAATAATCTCGAAAAATTAAAATGTCTCTATCCTCCAAACCCTTAGACATACATTGACAAGACTCTGACATGAAGTTGACATATACGTTCCCTCATAGTTACATAAGTTTTGTATCGCAGATTCCTACAGATCGGGAGATATTTCCTTTTCAAAAATTGACTTTCGAATAATCTCGAGAAATTGAAATGTCTCTATCCTCCAAACCTTTGGACATACATTGACGTGACTCTGACATGAAGTTGACATTTACGTTCCCGCAAATTGACATAAGTTTTGTATCTCAGATTCCTACACATCGGGAGATATTAGCCTTTTCAAAAATTGACTTTCGAATAATCTCGGAAAATTAAAATGTCTCTATCCTCCAAACCCTTGGACATACATTGACGTGACTCTGACATGAAGTTGACATATGCGTTCCCTCAACGTGACATAAGTTTTGTCTCTCAGATTCCTACAATCGGAAGATATTTGCCTTTTCAAAAATTGACTTTCGAATAATCTCGAAAAATTTAAATGTCTCTATCCTCCAAACCCTTGAACATACATTGACGTGACTCTGACATGAAGTTGACATACACGTTCCCTCAAAGTGACATAAGGTTTGTTTCTCAGATTCCTACAGTTCGGGAGATATTTGCCTTTTCAAGAATTGACTTTCGAATAATATCTAAAAATTAAAATGTCTCTATCCTCCAAACCCTTGGACATTCATTGACGTGACTCTGACATGAAGTTGACATATACGTTCCCTCAAAGTGACATAAGGTTTGTGTCTCAGATTAATAAAGATCGGAGGATATTTGCCTTTTCAAAAATTGACTTTCGAATAATCTCGAAAAATTAAAATGTCTCTATCCTCCAAACCCTTGGACATACATTGACGTGGCTCTGACATGAAGTTGACATATACGTTCCCTCATAGTTACATAAGTTTTGTCTCTCAGATTCCTACAGATCGGGAGATATTTGCCTTTTCAAAAATTGACTTTCGAATAATCTCGAAAAATTAAAATGTCTCTATCCTCCAAACCATTTTTACATACATTGACGTGACCCTGACATGAAGTTGACATATACGTTCCCTCAAAGTGTCATAAGTTTTGTCTCTCAGATTCCTACAGATCGGGAGATATTTGCCTTTTCAAAAATTGACTTTCGAATAATCTCGAAAAATTAAAATGTCTCTATCATCCAAACACTTGGACATACATTGACAAGAATCTGACATGAAGTTGACATATACGTTCCCGCAAATTGACATAAGTTTTGTATCTCAGATTCCTACACATCGGGAGATATTAGCCTTTTCAAAAATTGACTTTCGAATAATCTCGGAAAATTAAAATGTCTCTATCCTCCAAACCCTTGGACATACATTAACAAGACTGTGACATGAGGTTGACATATACGTTCCCTCAAAGTGACATAAGTTTTGTCTCTCAGATTCCTACAGATCGGGAGATATTTGCCTTTTCATAAATTGACCTTCGAATAATCTCGAAAAATTAAAATGTCTCTATCCTCCAAACCCTTGGACATACATTGACCAGAGTCTGACATGATGTTGACATATACGTTCCCTCAAAGTGACATAAGTTTTGTCTCTCAGATTCCTACAGATCGGGAGATATTTGCCTTTTCAAAAATTGACTTTCGAATAATCTCGAGAAATTGAAATGTCTCTATCCTCCAAACCCTTGGACATACATTGACGTGACTCTGACATGAAGTTGACATATACGTTTCCTCAAAGTGACATAAGTTTTGTCTCTCAGATTCCTACAGATCGGGAGTTATTTGCCTTTACAAAAATTGACTTTCGAATAATCTCGAAAAATTAAAATGTCTCATTCCTCCAAACCCTTGGACATACATTGACAAGACTCTGACATGAAGTTGACATATACGTTCCCTCATAGTTACATAAGTTTTGTCTCGCAGATTCCTACAGATCGGGAGATATTTGCCTTTTCAAGAATTGACTTTCGAATAATTTCGAAAAATTAAAATGTGTCTATCCTCCAAACCCTTGGACATACATTGACCAGAGACTGACATGATGTTGACATATACGTTCCCTCAAAGTGACATAAGTTTTGTCTCTCAGATTCCTACAGATCGGGAGTTATTTGCCTTTTCAAAAATTGACTTTCGAATAACCTCGAAAAATTAAAATGTTTCTATCCTCCAAACACTTGGACATTCATTGACGTGACTCTGACATGAAGTTGACATATACGTTCCCTCAAAGTGACATAAGGTTTGTGTCTCAGATTAATACAGATCGGGAGATATTAGGCTTTTCAAAAATTGACTTTCGAATAATCTCGGAAAATTAAAATGTCTCTATCCTCCAAACCCTTGGCCATACATTGACAAGACTCTGACATGAAGTTGACATATACGTTCCGTTATAGTGACATAAGTTTTGTCTCTCAGATTCCTACACATCGGGAGATATTTGCCTTTTCAAAAATTGACTTTCGCATAATCTCGAAAAATTAAAATGTCTCTATCCTCCAAACCCTTGGACATACATAGACTTGACTCTGACATGAAGTTGACATATAAGTTCCCTCAAAGTGACATAAGTTTTGTTTCTCAGATTCCTACAGATCGGGAGATATTTGACTTTTCAAACATTGACATTCGAATAATCTCGAAAAATTTAAATGTCTCTATCCTCCAAACCCTTGGACATACATTGACATTACTCTGACATGAAGTTGACATATACGTTCCCTCAACGTGACATAAGTTTTGTCTCTCAGATTCCTACAGATCGGGAGATATTTGCCTTTTCAAAAATTGACTTTCGAATAATCTCGGAAAATTAAAATGTCTCTATCCTCCAAACCCTTGGACATACATTGACGTGTCTCTGACATGAAGTTGATATATACGTTCCCTCAGAGTGACATAAGTTTTGTCTCTCAGATTTCTACAGATCGGGAGATATTTGCCTTTTCAAAAATTGACACTCGAATAATCTCGAAAAATTAAAATGTCTCTATCCTCCAAACCCTTTGACATACACTGACGTGACTCTGACATGAAGTTGACATTTACGTTCCCTCAAAGTGACATAAGTTTTGTCTCTCAGGTTCCTACAGATCGGGAGATATTTGACTTTTCAAAAATTGATTTTCGAATAATCTCAAAAAATTTAAATGTCTCTATCCTCCAAACCCTTGGACATACATTGACGTGACTCTGACATGAAGTTGATATATACGTTCCCTCAGAGTGTCATAAGTTTTGACTCTCAGATTCGTACAGATCGGGAGATATTTGCCCTTTCAAAAATTGACATTCGAATAATCTCGAAAAATTTAAATGTCTCTATCCTCCAAACCCTTGGACATACATAGACGTGACTCTGACATGAAGTTGATATATACGTTCCCTCAAAGTGTCATAAGTTTTGACTCTCAGATTCCTACAGATCGGGAGATATTTGCCTTTTCAAAAATTGACTTTCGAATAATCTCGAAAAATTAAAATGTCTCTATCCTCCAAACCCTTAGACATACATTGACAAGACTCTGACATGAAGTTGACATATACGTTCCCTCATAGTTACATAAGTTTTGTATCGCAGATTCCTACAGATCGGGAGATATTTCCTTTTCAAAAATTGACTTTCGAATAATCTCGAGAAATTGAAATGTCTCTATCCTCCAAACCTTTGGACATACATTGACGTGACTCTGACATGAAGTTGACATTTACGTTCCCGCAAATTGACATAAGTTTTGTATCTCAGATTCCTACACATCGGGAGATATTAGCCTTTTCAAAAATTGACTTTCGAATAATCTCGGAAAATTAAAATGTCTCTATCCTCCAAACCCTTGGACATACATTGACGTGACTCTGACATGAAGTTGACATATGCGTTCCCTCAACGTGACATAAGTTTTGTCTCTCAGATTCCTACAATCGGAAGATATTTGCCTTTTCAAAAATTGACTTTCGAATAATCTCGAAAAATTTAAATGTCTCTATCCTCCAAACCCTTGAACATACATTGACGTGACTCTTACATGAAGTTGACATACACGTTCCCTCAAAGTGACATAAGGTTTGTTTCTCAGATTCCTACAGTTCGGGAGATATTTGCCTTTTCAAGAATTGACTTTCGAATAATATCTAAAAATTAAAATGTCTCTATCCTCCAAACCCTTGGACATTCATTGACGTGACTCTGACATGAAGTTGACATATACGTTCCCTCAAAGTGACATAAGGTTTGTGTCTCAGATTAATAAAGATCGGAGGATATTTGCCTTTTCAAAAATTGACTTTCGAATAATCTCGAAAAATTAAAATGTCTCTATCCTCCAAACCCTTGGACATACATTGACGTGGCTCTGACATGAAGTTGACATATACGTTCCCTCATAGTTACATAAGTTTTGTCTCTCAGATTCCTACAGATCGGGAGATATTTGCCTTTTCAAAAATTGACTTTCGAATAATCTCGAAAAATTAAAATGTCTCTATCCTCCAAACCATTTTTACATACATTGACGTGACCCTGACATGAAGTTGACATATACGTTCCCTCAAAGTGTCATAAGTTTTGTCTCTCAGATTCCTACAGATCGGGAGATATTTGCCTTTTCAAAAATTGACTTTCGAATAATCTCGAAAAATTAAAATGTCTCTATCATCCAAACACTTGGACATACATTGACAAGAATCTGACATGAAGTTGACATATACGTTCCCGCAAATTGACATAAGTTTTGTATCTCAGATTCCTACACATCGGGAGATATTAGCCTTTTCAAAAATTGACTTTCGAATAATCTCGGAAAATTAAAATGTCTCTATCCTCCAAACCCTTGGACATACATTAACAAGACTGTGACATGAGGTTGACATATACGTTCCCTCAAAGTGACATAAGTTTTGTCTCTCAGATTCCTACAGATCGGGAGATATTTGCCTTTTCATAAATTGACCTTCGAATAATCTCGAAAAATTAAAATGTCTCTATCCTCCAAACCCTTGGACATACATTGACCAGAGTCTGACATGATGTTGACATATACGTTCCCTCAAAGTGACATAAGTTTTGTCTCTCAGATTCCTACAGATCGGGAGATATTTGCCTTTTCAAAAATTGACTTTCGAATAATCTCGAGAAATTGAAATGTCTCTATCCTCCAAACCCTTGGACATACATTGACGTGACTCTGACATGAAGTTGACATATACGTTTCCTCAAAGTGACATAAGTTTTGTCTCTCAGATTCCTACAGATCGGGAGTTATTTGCCTTTACAAAAATTGACTTTCGAATAATCTCGAAAAATTAAAATGTCTCTATCCTCCAAACCCTTGGACATACATTGACAAGACTCTGACATGAAGTTGACATATACGTTCCCTCATAGTTACATAAGTTTTGTCTCGCAGATTCCTACAGATCGGGAGATATTTGCCTTTTCAAGAATTGACTTTCGAATAATTTCGAAAAATTAAAATGTGTCTATCCTCCAAACCCTTGGACATACATTGACCAGAGACTGACATGATGTTGACATATACGTTCCCTCAAAGTGACATAAGTTTTGTCTCTCAGATTCCTACAGATCGGGAGTTATTTGCCTTTTCAAAAATTGACTTTCGAATAACCTCGAAAAATTAAAATGTTTCTATCCTCCAAACACTTGGACATTCATTGACGTGACTCTGACATGAAGTTGACATATACGTTCCCTCAAAGTGACATAAGGTTTGTGTCTCAGATTAATACAGATCGGGAGATATTAGGCTTTTCAAAAATTGACTTTCGAATAATCTCGGAAAATTAAAATGTCTCTATCCTCCAAACCCTTGGCCATACATTGACAAGACTCTGACATGAAGTTGACATATACGTTCCGTTATAGTGACATAAGTTTTGTCTCTCAGATTCCTACACATCGGGAGATATTTGCCTTTTCAAAAATTGACTTTCGCATAATCTCGAAAAATTAAAATGTCTCTATCCTCCAAACCCTTGGACATACATAGACTTGACTCTGACATGAAGTTGACATATAAGTTCCCTCAAAGTGACATAAGTTTTGTTTCTCAGATTCCTACAGATCGGGAGATATTTGACTTTTCAAACATTGACATTCGAATAATCTCGAAAAATTTAAATGTCTCTATCCTCCAAACCCTTGGACATACATTGACATTACTCTGACATGAAGTTGACATATACGTTCCCTCAACGTGACATAAGTTTTGTCTCTCAGATTCCTACAGATCGGGAGATATTTGCCTTTTCAAAAATTGACTTTCGAATAATCTCGGAAAATTAAAATGTCTCTATCCTCCAAACCCTTGGACATACATTGACGTGTCTCTGACATGAAGTTGATATATACGTTCCCTCAAAGTGACATAAGTTTTGTCTCTCAGATTTCTACAGATCGGGAGATATTTGCCTTTTCAAAAATTGACACTCGAATAATCTCGAAAAATTAAAATGTCTCTATCCTCCAAACCCTTTGACATACACTGACGTGACTCTGACATGAAGTTGACATTTACGTTCCCTCAAAGTGACATAAGTTTTGTCTCTCAGGTTCCTACAGATCGGGAGATATTTGACTTTTCAAAAATTGATTTTCGAATAATCTCAAAAAATTTAAATGTCTCTATCCTCCAAACCCTTGGACATACATTGACGTGACTCTGACATGAAGTTGATATATACGTTCCCTCAGAGTGTCATAAGTTTTGACTCTCAGATTCGTACAGATCGGGAGATATTTGCCCTTTCAAAAATTGACATTCGAATAATCTCGAAAAATTTAAATGTCTCTATCCTCCAAACCCTTGGACATACATAGACGTGACTCTGACATGAAGTTGATATATACGTTCCCTCAAAGTGTCATAAGTTTTGACTCTCAGATTCCTACAGATCGGGAGATATTTGCCTTTTCAAAAATTGACTTTCGAATAATCTCGAAAAATTAAAATGTCTCTATCCTCCAAACCCTTAGACATACATTGACAAGACTCTGACATGAAGTTGACATATACGTTCCCTCATAGTTACATAAGTTTTGTATCGCAGATTCCTACAGATCGGGAGATATTTCCTTTTCAAAAATTGACTTTCGAATAATCTCGAGAAATTGAAATGTCTCTATCCTCCAAACCTTTGGACATACATTGACGTGACTCTGACATGAAGTTGACATTTACGTTCCCGCAAATTGACATAAGTTTTGTATCTCAGATTCCTACACATCGGGAGATATTAGCCTTTTCAAAAATTGACTTTCGAATAATCTCGGAAAATTAAAATGTCTCTATCCTCCAAACCCTTGGACATACATTGACGTGACTCTGACATGAAGTTGACATATGCGTTCCCTCAACGTGACATAAGTTTTGTCTCTCAGATTCCTACAATCGGAAGATATTTGCCTTTTCAAAAATTGACTTTCGAATAATCTCGAAAAATTTAAATGTCTCTATCCTCCAAACCCTTGAACATACATTGACGTGACTCTGACATGAAGTTGACATATACGTTACCTCAAAGTGACATAAGCTTTGTTTCTCAGATTCCTACAGATCGGGAGATATTTGCCTTTTCAAAAATTGACATTTGAATAATCTCGAAAAATTCAAATATCTCTATCCTCCAAACCCTTGGACATACTTTGACGTGACTCTGACATGAAGTTGACATATACGTTCCCTCAAATTACATAAGTTTTGTCTCTCAGATTCCTACAGATCGGGAGATATTTGCCTTTTCAAAATTTGACTTTCGAATAATCTCGAAAAATTCAAATGAGCCTATACTCCTAACCCTTGGACTTACATTAACGTGGCTCTGACATGAAGTTGACATATACGTTCCCTCATGGTGACTTAAGTTTTATATCTCAGATTCCTACAGATCGGGAGATATTTGCCTTTTCAAAAATTGACTTTCGAATAATCTCGAAAAATTAAAATGTCTCTATCCTCCAAACCCTTGGACATACATTGACAAGACTCTGACATGAAGTTGACATACACGTTCCCTTAAAGTGACATATGTTTTGTCTCTCAGATTCCTACATATCGGGAGATATTTGCCTTTTCAAAAATTGACTTTCGAATAATCTCGAAAAATTAAAATGTCTCTATCCTCCAAACCCTTGGACATACATTGACAAAACTCTGACGTGAAGTTGACATATACGTTCCCTCAAAGTGACATATGTTTTGTCTCTCAGATTCCTACAGATCGGGAGATATTTGCCTTTTCAAAAATTGACCTTCGAATAATCTCGAAAAATTAAAATGTCTCTATCCTCCAAACCCTTGGACATACATTGACCAGAGTCTGACATGATGTTGACATATACGTTCCCTCAAAGTGACATAAGGTTTGTCTCTCAGATTCCTACAGATCGGGAGATATTTGCCTTTTCAAAAATTGACTTTCGAATAATCTCGAAAAATTAAAATGTCTCTATCCTCCAAACCCTTGGACATACATTGACAAGACTCTGACATGAAGTTGACATATACGTTCCCTCATAGTTACATAAGTTTTGTCTCGCAGATTCCTACAGATCGGGAGATATTTGCCTTTTCAAGAATTGACTTTCGAATAATTTCGAAAAATTAAAATGTGTCTATCCTCCAAACCCTTGGACATACATTGACCAGAGACTGACATGATGTTGACATATACGTTCCCTCAAAGTGACATAAGTTTTGTCTCTCAGATTCCTACAGATCGGGAGTTATTTGCCTTTTCAAAAATTGACTTTCGAATAACCTCGAAAAATTAAAATGTTTCTATCCTCCAAACACTTGGACATTCATTGACGTGACTCTGACATGAAGTTGACATATACGTTCCCTCAAAGTGACATAAGGTTTGTGTCTCAGATTAATACAGATCGGGAGATATTAGGCTTTTCAAAAATTGACTTTCGAATAATCTCGGAAAATTAAAATGTCTCTATCCTCCAAACCCTTGGACATACATTGACAAGACTCTGACATGAAGTTGACATATACGTTCCGTAATAGTGACATAAGTTTTGTCTCTCAGATTCCTACACATCGGGAGATATTTGCCTTTTCAAAAATTGACTTTCGCATAATCTCGAAAAATTAAAATGTCTCTATCCTCCAAACCATTGGACATACATAGACTTGACTCTGACATGAAGTTGACATATAAGTTCCCTCAAAGTGACATAAGTTTTGTTTCTCAGATTCCTACAGATCGGGAGATATTTGACTTTTCAAATATTGACATTCGAATAATCTCGAAAAATTTAAATGTCTCTATCCTCCAAACCCTTGGACATACATTGACATTACTCTGACATGAAGTTGACATATACGTTCCCTCAACGTGACATAAGTTTTGTCTCTCAGATTCCTACAGATCGGGAGATATTTGCCTTTTCAAAAATTGACTTTCGAATAATCTCGGAAAATTAAAATGTCTCTATCCTCCAAACCCTTGGACATACATTGACGTGTCTCTGACATGAAGTTGACATATACTTTCCCTCAACGTGACATAAGTTTTGTCTCTCAGATTCCTACAGATCGGGAGATATTTGCCTTTTCAATAATTAACATTTGAATAATCTCGAAAAATTCAAAAATCTCTATAATAAAAAAACCCTTGGACATACATTAACGTGACTCTGACATGAGGTTGACATATGCGTTCCCTCAAAGTGACATAAGTTTTGTCTCTCAGATTCCTACAGATCGGGAGATATTTGCCTTTTCAAAAATTGACTTTCGAATAATCTCGAAAAATTAAAATGTCTCTATCCTCCAAACCCTTGGACATACATTGACAACACTCTGACGTGAAGTTGACATATACGTTCCCTCAAAGTGACATATGTTTTGTCTCTCAGATTCCTACAGATCGGGAGATATTTGCCTTTTCAAAAATTGACTTTCGAATAATCTCGAAAAATTAAAATGTCTCTATCCTCCAAACCCTTGGACATACATTGACCAGAGTCTGACATGATGTTGACATATACGTTCCCTCAAAGTGACATAAGTTTTGTCTCTCAGATTCCTACAGATCGGGAGATATTTGCCTTTTCAAAAATTGACTTTCGAATAATCTCGAAAAATTAAAATGTCTCTATCATCCAAACACTTGAACATACATTGACAAGAATCTGACATGAAGTTGACATATACGTTCCCGCAAATTGACATAAGTTTTGTATCTCAGATTCCTACACATCGGGAGATATTAGCCTTTTCAAAAATTGACTTTCGAATAATCTCGGAAAATTAAAATGTCTCTATACTCCAAACCCTTGGACATACATTAACAAGACTGTGACATGAGGTTGACATATACGTTCCCTCAAAGTGACATAAGTTTTGTATCTCAGATTCATACAGATCGGGAGATATTTGCCTTTTCTTAAATTGACATTAGAATAATCTCGAAAAATTTAAATGTCTCTATCCTCCAAACCCTTGGACATACATTGACGTGACTCTGACATGAAGTTGACATACACGTTCCCTCAAAGTGACATCAGGTTTGTGTCTCAGATTCCTACAGATCGGGAGATATTTGCCTTTTCAAAAATTGACTTTCGAATAATCTCGAAATATTAAAATGTCTCTCTCCTCCAAACCCTTGGACATACATTGACGTGACTCTGACATGAAGTTGACATATACGTTCCCTCAAAGTGACATAAGGTTTGTGTCTCAGATTAATACAGATCGGGAGATATTTGCCTTTTCAAAAATTGACTTTCGAATAATCTCGAAAAATTAAAATGTTTCTTTCCTCCAAACCCTTGGACATACATTGACGTGGCTCTGACATGAAGTTGACATATACGTTCCCTCATAGTTACATAAGTTTTTTCTCTCAGATTCCTACAGATCGGGAGATATTTGCCTTTTCAAAAATTGACTTTCGAATAATCTCGAAAAATTAAAATGTCTCTATCCTCCAAACCCTTGGACATACAGTGACGTGACTCTGACATGAAGTTGACATATACGTTCCCTCAAAGTGACATAAGTATTGTGTCTCAGATTCCTACACATCGGCATATATTTGCCTTTTCAAAAATTGACTTTCGAATAATCTCGAAAAATTAAAATGTCTCTATCCTCCAAACCCTTGGACATATATTGACGTGACTCTGACATGAAGTTGACATATACGTTCCCTCAAAGTGACATAAGTTTTGTCTCTCACATTCCTACAATTCGGGAGATATTTGCCTTTTCAAAAATTGACTTTCGAATAACCTCGAAAAATTTAAATGTCTCTATCCTCCAAACCATTTTTACATACATTGACGTGACTCTGACATGAAGTTGACATATACGTTCCCTCAAAGTGTCATAAGTTTTGTCTCTCAGATTCCTACAGATCGGGAGATATTTGCCTTTTCAATAATTGACATTTGAATAATCTCGAAAAATTCAAAAATCTCTATCCTCCAAACCCTTGGACATACATTAACGTGACTCTGACATGAAGTTGACATATACGTTCCCTCAAAGTGACATAAGTTTTGTCTCTCAGATTCCTACAGATCGGGAGATTTGCCTTTTCAAAAATTGACTTTCGAATAATCTCGAAAAATTAAAATGTCTCTATCCTCCAAACACTTGGACATACATTGACGTGACACTGACATGAAGTTGACATATAAGTTCCCTCAAAGTGACATCAGTTTAGTCTCTCAGATTCCTACAGATCGGGAGATATTTGCCTTTTTAAAAATTGACACTCGAATAATCTCAAAAAATAAAATGTCTCTATCCTCCAAGCCCTTGGACATACATTGACAAGACACTGACATGAAGTTGACATATACGTTCCCTCAACGTGACACAAGTTTTGTCTATCAGATTCCTACAGATCGGGAGATATTTGCCTTTTCAAAAATTGACTTTCGAATAATCTCGAAAAATTAAAATATCTCTATCCTCCAAACCCTTGGACTTACATTGACGTGATTCTGACATGAAGTTGACATACACGTTCCCTCAAAGTGACATCAGGTTTGTGTCTCAGATTCCTATAGATCGGGAGATATTTGCCTTTTCAAAAATTGACTTTCGAATAATCTCGAAAAATTAAAATGTCTTTATCCTCTAAACTCTTGGACATACATTGACGTGACTCTGACATGAAGTTGACATAAACATTCCCTCAAAGTGACATAAGATTTGTATCTCAGAATCTTACAGATCGGGAGATATTTGCCTTTTCAAAAATAGACTTTCGAATAATTTCGAAAAATTAAAATGTCTCTATCCTCCAAACCCTTGGACATACATTGACGTGACTCTGACATGAAGTTGACATATAGGTTCCCTCAACGTGACAGAAGTTTTCTATCTCAGATTCCTACAGATCGGGAGATATTTGCCTTTTCAAAAATTGACTTTCGAATAATCTCGAAAAATTCAAATGAGTCTATACTTCAAACCCATGGACTTACATTGACGTGATTCTGACACTAAGTTTACATATACATTCCCTCAAAGTGATATAAGTTTTGTTTCTCAGATTCCTACAGATCGGGAGATATTTACCTTTTCAAAAATTGACTTTCGAATAATCTCGAAAAATTAAAATGTCTCTATCCTCCAAACCCTTGGACATACATTGACGCGACTCTGACATGAAGTTGACATAAACGTTCCCTCATAGTTACATAAGTTTTGTCTCGCAGATTCCTACAAATCGGGAGATATCTGCCTTTTAAAAAATTTATTTTCGAATAATCTCGAAAAATTTAAATGAGTCTATACTCCAAACCCTTGGACTTTCATTGACATGATTCTGACACGAAGTTGACATATACGTTCCCTCATAGTGACTTAAGTTTTGTCTCTCAGATTCCTACAGATCGGGAGATATTTGCCTTTTCAAAAATTGACTTTCGAATAATCTCGAAAAATTAAAATGTCTCTATCCTCCAAACCCTTAGACATACATTGACGTGGCTCTGACATGAAGTTGACATATACGATACCTCACAGTTACATAAGTTTTGTATCGCAGATACGTACAGATCGGGAGATATTTCCGTTTCAAAAATTGACTTTCGAATAATCTCGAGAAATTTAAATGTCTCTATCCTCCAAACCCTTGGACATACATTGACGTGACTCTGACATGAAGTTGACATATACGCTTCCTGAAAGTGACATAAGTTTTGTCTCTCAGATTCCTACAGATCGGGAGTTATTTGCCTTTTCAAAAATTAACATTTGAATAATCTCGAAAAATTCAAATGTCTCTATCCTCCAAACCCTTGGACATACATTGACAAGACTCTGACATGAAGTTGACATATACGTTCCCTTATAGTTACATAAGTTTTGTCTCGCAGATTCCTACAGAATGGGAGATATTTGCCTTTTCAAGAATTGACTTTCGAATAATTTCGAAAAATTAAAATGTGTCTATCCTCCAAACCCTTGGACATACATTGACCAGAGTCTGACATGATGTTGACATATACGTTCTCTCAAAGTGACATAAGTTTTGTCTCTCAGATTCCTACAGATCGGGAGTTATTTGCCTTTTCAAAAATTGACTTTCGAATAATCTCGAAAAATTAAAATGTCTCTATCCTCCAACCCCTTGGACATTCATTGACGTGACTCTGACATGAAGTTGACATATACGTTCCCTCAAAGTGACATAAGGTTTGTGTCTCAGATTAATACAGATCGGGAGATATTAGCCTTTTCAAAAATTGACTTTCGAATAATCTCGGAAAATTAAAATGTCTCTATCCTCCAAACCCTTGGACATACATTGACAAGACTCTGACATGAAGTTGACATATACGTTCCGTTATAGTGACATAAGTTTTGTCTCTCAGATTCCTACACATCGGGAGATATTTGCCTTTTCAAAAATTGACTTTCGAATAATCTCGAAAAATTAAAATGTCTCTATCCTCCAAACCCTTGGACATACAGTGACGTGACTCTGACATGAAGTTGACATATACGTTCTCTCAAAGTGACATAAGTTTTGTGTCTCAGATTCCTACACATCGGCATATATTTGCCTTTTCAAAAATTGACTTTCGAATAATCTCGAAGAATTAAAATGTCTCTATCCTCCAAACCCTTGGACATACATTGACATTACTCTGACATGAAGTTGACATATACGTTCCCTCAAAGTGACATAAGTTTTGTGTCTCAGATTCCTACACATCGGCATATATTTGCCTTTTCAAAAATTGACTTTCGAATAATCTCGAAGAATTAAAATGTCTCTATCCTCCAAACCCTTGGACATATATTGTCGTGACTCTGACATGAAGTTGACATAAACGTTCCCTCAAAGTGACATAAGTTTTGTCTCTCAGATTCCTACAGATCGGGAGATATTTGCCTTTTCAAAAATTGACTTTCGAATAATGTCGAAAAATTAAAATGTCTCTATCCTCCAATCTCTTGTACATACATTGACGTGACTCTGACATGAAGTTGACATACACGTTCCCTCAAAGTGACATAAGTTTTCTCGCTCAGATTCCTACAGATCGGGAGATATTTGGCTTTTCAAAAATTGACTTTCGAATAACCTCGAAAAATTAAAATGTCTCTAAACTCCAAACCATTTTTACTTACATTGACGTGACTCTGACATGAAGTTGACATATAAGTTCCCTCAAAGTGACATAAGTTTAGTCTCTCAGATTCCTACATATCGGGAGATATTTGCCTTTTTAAAAATTGACACTCGAATAATCTCAAAAAATAAAATGTCTCTATCCTCCAAACCCTTGGACATACATTGACAAGACACTGACATGAAGTTGACATATACGTTCCCTCAACGTGACACAAGTTTTGTCTCTCAGATTAATACAGATCGGGAGATATTTGACTTTTCAAAAATTGACTTTCGAATAATCTCGAAAAATTAAAATGTCTCTATCCTCCAAACCCTTGGACTTACATTGACGTGATTCTGACATGAAGTTGACATACACGTTCCCTCAAAGTGACATAAGGTTTGTGTCTCAGATTCCTATAGATCGGGAGATATTTGACTTTTCAAAAATTGACTTTCGAATAATCTCGAAAAATTAAAATGTCTTTATCCTCTAAACCCTTGGACATACATTGACGTGACTCTGACATGAAGTTGACATAAACATTTCCTCAAAGTGACATAAGATTTGTATCTCAGAATCTTACAGATCGGGAGATATTTGCCTTTTCAAAAATAGACTTTCGAATAATTTCGAAAAATTAAAATGTCTCTATCCTCCAAACCCTTGGACATACATTGACGTGACTCTGACATGAAGTTGACATATACGTTCCCTCAACGTGACAGAAGTTTTCTATCTCAGATTCCTACAGATCGGGACATATTTGCCTTTTCAAAAATTGACTTTCGAATAATCTCGAAAAATTCAAATGAGTCTATGCTTCAAACCCTTGGACTTACATTGACGTGATTCTGACACGAAGTTTACATATACATTCCCTCAAAGTGATATAAGTTTTGTTTCTCAGATTCCTACAGATCGGGAGATATTTGCCTTTTCAAAAATTGACATTCGAATAATCTCGAAAAATTAAAATGTCTCTATCCTCCAAACCCTTGGACATTCATTGACGTGACTCTGACATGAAGTTGATATATACGTTCCCTCAAAGTGACATAAGGTTTGTGTCTCAGATTAATACAGATCGGGAGATATTAGCCTTTTCAAAAATTGACTTTCGAATAATCTCGGAAAATTAAAATGTCTCTATCCTCCAAACCCTTGGACATACATTGACAAGACTCTGACATGAAGTTGACATATACGTTCCGTTATAGTGACATAAGTTTTGTCTCTCAGATTCCTACACATCGGGAGATATTTGCCTTTTCAAAAATTGACTTTCGAATAATCTCGAAAAATTAAAATGTCTCTATCCTCCAAACCCTTGGACATACAGTGACGTGACTCTGACATGAAGTTGACATATACGTTCCCTCAAAGTGACATAAGTTTTGTGTCTCAGATTCCTACACATCGGCATATATTTGCCTTTTCAAAAATTGACTTTCGAATAATCTCGAAGAATTAAAATGTCTCTATCCTCCAAACCCTTGGACATACAGTGACGTGACTCTGACATGAAGTTGACATATACGTTCCCTCAAAGTGACATAAGTTTTGTGTCTCAGATTCCTACACATCGGCATATATTTGCCTTTTCAAAAATTGACTTTCGAATAATCTCGAAGAATTAAAATGTCTCTATCCTCCAAACCCTTGGACATATATTGACGTGACTCTGACATGAAGTTGACATATACGTTCCCTCAAAGTGACATAAGTTTTGTCTCTCAGATTCCTACAGATCGGGAGATATTTGCCTTTTCAAAAATTGACTTTCGAATAATCTCGAAAAATTAAAATGTCTCTATCCTCCAATCTCTTGTACATACATTGACGCGACTCTGACATGAAGTTGACATACACGTTCCCTCAAAGTGACATAAGTTTTCTCGCTCAGATTCCTACAGATCGGGAGATATTTGGCTTTTCAAAAATTGACTTTCGAATAACCTCGAAAAATTAAAATGTCTCTAAACTCCAAACCATTTTTACATACATTGACGTGACTCTGACATGAAGTTGACATATACGTTCCCTCAAAGTGTCATAAGTTTTGTCTCTCAGATTCCTACAGATCGGGAGATATTTGCCTTTTCAATAATTGACATTTGAATAATCTCGAAAAATTCAAAAATCTCTATCCTCCAAACCCTTGGACATACATTAACGTGACTCTGACATGAAGTTGACATATACGTTCCCTCAAAGTGACATAAGTTTTGTCTCTCAGATTCCTACAGATCGGGAGATTTGCCTTTTCAAAAATTGACTTTCAAATAATCTCGAAAAATTAAAATCTCTCTATCCTCCAAACACTTGGACATACATTGACGTGACACTGACATGAAGTTGACATATAAGTTCCCTCAAAGTGACATAAGTTTAGTCTCTCAGATTCCTACAGATCGGGAGATATTTGCCTTTTTAAAAATTGACACTCGAATAATCTCAAAAAATAAAATGTCTCTATCCTCCAAACCCTTGGACATACATTGACAAGACACTGACATGAAGTTGACATATACGTTCCCTCAACGTGACACAAGTTTTGTCTCTCAGATTAATACAGATCGGGAGATATTTGACTTTTCAAAAATTGACTTTCGAATAATCTCGAAAAATTAAAATGTCTTTATCCTCTAAACCCTTGGACATACATTGACGTGACTCTGACATGAAGTTGACATAAACATTCCCTCAAAGTGACATAAGATTTGTATCTCAGAATCTTACAGATCGGGAGATATTTGCCTTTTCAAAAATAGACTTTCGAATAATTTCGAAAAATTAAAATGTCTCTATCCTCCAAACCCTTGGACATACATTGACGTGACTCTGACATGAAGTTGACATATACGTTCCCTCAACGTGACAGAAGTTTTCTATCTCAGATTCCTACAGATCGGGACATATTTGCCTTTTCAAAAATTGACTTTCGAATAATCTCGAAAAATTCAAATGAGTCTATACTTCAAACCCTTGGACTTACATTGACGTGATTCTGACACGAAGTTTACATATACATTCCCTCAAAGTGATATAAGTTTTGTTTCTCAGATTCCTACAGATCGGGAGATATTTACCTTTTCAAAAATTGATTTTCGAATAATCTCGAAAAATTTAAATGTCTCTATCCTCCAAACCCTTGGACATACATTGACGCGACTCTGACATGAAGTTGACATAAACGTTCCCTCATAGTTACATAAGTTTTGTCTCGCAGATTCCTACAAATCGGGAGATATCTGCCTTTTAAAAAATTAATTTTCGAATAATCTCGAAAAATTTAAATGAGTCTATACTCCAAACCCTTGGACTTTCATTGACTTGATTCTGACACGAAGTTGACATATACGTTCCCTCATAGTGACTTAAGTTTTGTCTCTCAGATTCCTACACATCGGGAGATATTTGCCTTTTCAAAAATTGACTTTCGAATAATCTCGAAAAATTAAAATGTCTCTATCCTCCAATCTCTTGTACATACATTGACGTGACTCTAACCTGAAGTTGACATATACGTTTCATCAAACTGACATAAGTTTGTTCGCTCAGATTCCTACAGATCGGGAGTTATTTCGCTTTTCAAAAATTGACTTTCGAATAATCTCGAAAAATTGAAATGTCTCTATCCTCCAAACGCTTGGACATACATAGACTTGACTCTGACATGAAGTTGACATATAAGTTCCCTCAAAGTGACATAAGTTTTGTTTCTCAGATTCCTACAGATCGGGAGATATTTGCCTTTTCAAAAATTGACATTCGAATAATCTCGAAAAATTTAAATGTCTCTATCCTCCAAACCCATGGACATACATTGATGTGACTCTGACATGAAGTTGACATATACGTTTCCTCAACGTGACATAAGTTTTGTCTCTCAGATTCCTACAGATCGGGAGATATTTGCCTTTTAAAAAATTGACTTTCGAATAATCTCTAAAAATTAAAATGTCTCTATCCTCCAAACCCTTGTACATTCATTGACGTGACTCTGACATGAAGTTGACATATACGTTTCCTCAAAGTGACATAAGGTTTGTGTCTCAGATTAATAGAGATCGGGAGATATTTGCCTTTTCAAGAATTGACTTTCGAATAATTTCGAAAAATTAAAATGTGTCTATCCTCCAAACCCTTGGACATACAATGACCAGAGTCTGACATGATGTTGACATATACGTTCCCTCAAAGTGACATAAGTTTTGTCTCTCAGATTCCTTCAGATCGGGAGATATTTGCCTTTCCAAAAATTGACTTTCGAATAATCTCGAAAAATTAAAATGTCTCTATCCTCCAAACCCTTGGACATACATTGACAAGACTCTGACATGAAGTTGACATATACGTTCCCTTAAAGTGACATAAGGTTTGTCTCTCAGATTCCTACAGATCGGGAGATATTTGCCTTTTCAAGAATTGACTTTCAAATAATTTCGAAAAATTAAAATGTCTCTATCCTCCAAACCCTTAGACATACATAGGCTTGACTCTGACATGAAGTTAACATATAAGTTCCCTCAAAGTGACATAAGTTTTGTTTCTCAGATTCCTACAGATCGGGAGATATTTGCCTTTTCAGAAATTGACATTTGAATAATCTCGAAAAATTTAAATGTCTCTATCCTCCAAACCCATGGACATACATTGACGTGACTCTGACATGAAGTTCATATATACCTTCCCTCAAAGTGTCATTAGTTTTGACTCTCAGATTCCTACAGATCGGGAGATATTTGCCTTTTCAAAAATTGACACTCGAATAATCTCGGAAAATTAAATGTCTCTATCCTCCAAACCCTTTTTACATACATTGACGTGACTCTGACATGAAGTTGATATATACGTTCCCTCAAAGTGACATAAGTTTTGTATCTCAGATTTCTACAGATCGGGGGATATTTGCTTTTTCAAAAATTGACACTCGAATAATCTCGAAAAATTAAAATGTCTTTATCCTCTAAACCCTTGGACATACATTGACGTGACTCTGACATGAAGTTGACATAAACATTCCCTCAAAGTGACATAAGATTTGTATCTCAGAATCTTACAGATCGGGAGATATTTGCCTTTTCAAAAATAGACTTTCGAATAATTTCGAAAAATTAAAATGTCTCTATCCTCCAAACCCTTGGACATACATTGACGTGACTCTGACATGAATTTGACATATACGTTCCCTCAACGTGACAGAAGTTTTCTATCTCAGATTCCTACAGATCGGGACATATTTGCCTTTTCAAAAATTGACTTTCGAATAATCTCGAAAAATTCAAATGAGTCTATACTTCAAACCCTTATACTTACATTGACGTGATTCTGACACGAAGTTTACATATACATTCCCTCAAAGTGATATAAGTTTTGTTTCTCAGATTCCTACAGATCGGGAGATATTTACCTTTTCAAAAATTGACTTTCGAATAATCTCGAAAAATTTAAATGTCTCTATCCTCCAAACCCTTGGACATACATTGACGCGACTCTGACATGAAGTTGACATAAACGTTCCCTTATAGTTACATAAGTTTTGTCTCGCAGATTCCTACAAATCGGGAGATATCTGAATTTTAAAAAAATAATTTTCGAATAATCTCGAAAAATTTAAATGAGTCTATACTCCAAACCCTTGGACTTTCATTGACATGATTCTGACACGAAGTTGACATATACGTTCCCTCATAGTGACTTAAGTTTTGTCTCTCAGATTCCTACAGATCGGGAGATATTTGCCTTTTCAAAAATTGACTTTCGAATAATCTCGAAAAATTAAAATGTCTCTATCCTCCAATCTCTTGTACATACATTGACGTGACTCTAACCTGAAGTTGACATATACGTTTCATCAAAGTGATATAAGTTTGTTCGCTCAGATTCCTACAGATCGGGAGTTATTTCGCTTTTCAAAAATTGACTTTCGAATAATCTCGAAAAATTGAAATGTCTCTATCCTCCAAACGCTTGGACATACATAGACTTGACTCTGACATGAAGTTGACATATACGTTCCCTCAAAGTGACATAAGTTTTGTTTCTCAGATTCGTACAGATCGGGAGATATTTGCCTTTTCAAAAATTGACATTCGAATAATCTCGAAAAATTTAAATGTCTCTATCCTCCAAACCCATTTACATACATTGATGTGACTCTGACATGAAGTTGACATATACGCTTCCTCAACGTGACATAAGTTTTGTCTCTCAGATTCCTACAGATCGGGAGATATTTGATTTTTAAAAAATTGACTTTCGAATAATCTCTAAAAATTAAAATGTCTCTATCCTCCAAACCCTTGTACATTCATTGACGTGACTCTGACATGAAGTTGACATATACGTTAACTCAAAGTGACATAAGGTTTGTGTCTCAGATTAATACAGATCGGGAGATATTTGCCTTTTCAAGAATTGACTTTCGAATAATTTCGAAAAATTAAAATGTGTCTATCCTCCAAACCCTTGGACATACAATGACCAGAGTCTGACATGATGTTGACATATACGTTCCCTCAAAGTGACATAAGTTTTGTCTCTCAGATTCCTTCAGATCGGGAGATATTTGCCTTTCCAAAAATTGACTTTCGAATAATCTCGAAAAATTAAAATGTCTCTATCCTCCAAACCCTTGGACATACATTGACAAGACTCTGACATGAAGTTGACATATACGTTCCCTTAAAGTGACATAAGTTTTGTCTCTCAGATTCCTACAGATCGGGAGATATTTGCCTTTTCAAGAATTGACTTTCAAATAATTTCGAAAAATTAAAATGTCTCTATCCTCCAAACCCTTAGACATACATAGGCTTGACTCTGACATGAAGTTAACATATAAGTTCCCTCAAAGTGACATAAGTTTTGTTTCTCAGATTCCTACAGATCGGGAGATATTTGCCTTTTCAGAAATTGACATTCGAATAATCTCGAAAAATTTAAATGTCTCTATCCTCCAAACCCTTGGACATACATTGACGTGACTCTGACATGAAGTTCATATATACGTTCCCTCAAAGTGTCATAAGTTTTGACTCTCAGATTCCTACAGATCGGGAGATATTTGCCTTTTCAAAAATTGACACTCGAATAATCTCGGAAAATTAAATGTCTCTATCCTCCAAACCCTTTTTACATACATTGACGTGACTCTGACAAGAAGTTGATATATACGTTCCCTCAAAGTGACATAAGTTTTGTATCTCAGATTTCTACAGATCGGGGGATATTTGCTTTTTCAAAAATTGACACTCGAATAATCTCGAAAAATTAAAATGTCTCTATCCTCCAAACCCTTTGACATACACTGACGTGACTCTGACATGAAGTTGACATTTACGTTCCCTCAAAGTGACATAAGTTTTGTCTCTCAGGTTCCTACAGATCGGGAGATATTTGACTTTTCAAAAATTGATTTTCGAATAATCTCGAAAAATTTAAATGTCTCTATCCTCCAAACCCTTGGACATACATTGACGTGACTCTGACATGAAGTTGATAAATACGTTCCCTCAAAGTGTCATAAGTTTTGACTCTCAGATTCCTACAGATCGGGAGATATTTGCCCTTTCAAAAATTGACATTCGAATAATCTCGAAAAATTTAAATGTCTCTATCCTCCAAACCCTTGGACATACATAGACGTGACTCTGACATGAAGTTTATATATACGTTCCCTCAAAGTGTCATAAGTTTTGACTCTCAGATTCCTACAGATCGGGAGATATTTGCCTTTTCAAAAATTGACTTTCGAATAATCTCGAAAAATTAAAATGTCTCTATCCTCCAAACCCTTAGACATACATTGACGTGGCTCTGACATGAAGTTGACATATACGTTCCCTCATAGTTACATAAGTTTTGTATCGCAGATTCCTACAGATCGGGAGATATTTCCTTTTCAAAAATTGACTTTCGAATAATCTCGAGAAATTGAAATGTCTCTATCCTCCAAACCCTTGGACATACATTGACGTGACTCTGACATGAAGTTGACATTTACGTTACCGCAAATTGACATAAGTTTTGTATCTCAGATTCCTACACATCGGGAGATATTTGCCTTTTCAAAAATTGACTTTCGAATAATCTCGAAAAATTAAAATGTCTCTATCCTCCAAACCCTAGGACATACATTGACAAGACTCTGACATGAAGTTGACATATACGTTCCCTTAAAGTGACATAAGTTTTGTCTCTCCGATTCCTACAGATCGGGAGATATTTGCCTTTTCAAAAATTGACTTTCGAATAATCTCGAAAAATTAAAATGTCTCTATCCTCCAAACCCTTGGACATACATTGACAACACTCTGACGTGAAGTTGACATATACTTTCCCTCAAAGTGACATATGTTTTGTCTCTCAGATTCCTACAGATCGGGAGATATTTGCCTTTTCAAAAATTGACTTTCGAATAATCTCGTAAAATTAAAATGTCTCTATCCTCCAAACCCTTAGACATACATTGACCAGAGTCTGACATGATGTTGACATATACGTTCCCTCAAAGTGACATATGTTTTGTCTCTCAGATTCCTACAGATCGGGAGATATTTGCCTTTTCAAAAATTGACTTTCGAATAATCTCGAAAAATTAAAATGTCTCTATCATCCAAACACTTGGACATACATTAACAAGAATCTGACATGAAGTTGACATATACGTTCCCGCAAATTGACATAAGTTTTGTATCTCAGATTCCTACACATCGGGAGATATTAGCCTTTTCAAAAATTGACTTTCGAATAATCCCGGAAAATTAAAATGTCTCTATCCTCCAAACCCTTGGACATACATTAACAAGACTCTGACATGAGGTTGACATATACGTTCCCTCAAAGTGACATAAGTTTTGTCTCTCAGATTCCTACACATCGGGAGATATTTGCCTTTTCAAAAATTGACATTCGAATAATCTCGAAAAATTTAAATGTCTCTATCCTCCAAACCCTTGGACATACATTGACGTGACTGTGACATGAAGTTGACATACACGTTCCCTTAAAGTGACATTAGGTCTGTGTCTCAGATTCCTACAGATCGGGAGATATTTGCCTTTTCAAAAATTGACTTTCGAATAATCTCGAAATATTAAAATGTCTCTATCCTCCAAACCCTTGGACATACATTGACGTGACTCTGACATGAAGTTGACATATACGTTCCCTCAAAGCGACATAAGGTTTGTGTCTTGGATTAATACAGATCGGGAGATATTTGCCTTTTCAAAAATTGACTTTCGAATAATCTCGAAAAATTAAAATGTCTCTATCCTCCAAACCCTTGGACATACATTGACGTGGCTCTGACATGAAGTTGACATATACGTTCCCTCAAAGTGACATAAGTTTTGTGTCTCAGATTCCTACACATCGGCATATATTTGCCTTTTCAAAAATTGACTTTCGAATAATCTCGAAAAATTAAAATGTCTCTATCCTCCAAACCCTTGGACATATATTGACGTGACTCTGACATGAAGTTGACATATACGTTCCCTCAAAGTGACATAAGTTTTGTCTCTCAGATTCCTACAGATCGGGAGATATTTGCCTTTTCAAAAATTGACTTTCGAATAATCTCGAAAAATTAAAATGTCTCTATCCTCCAATCTCTTGTACATACATTGACGTGACTCTGACATGAAGTTGACATACACGTTCCCTCAAAGTGACATAAGTTTTCTCGCTCAGATTCCTACAGATCGGGAGATATTTGGCATTTCAAAAATTGACTTTCGAATAATCTCGAAAAATTTAAATGTCTCTATCCTCCTAACCATTTTTACATACATTGACGTGACTCTGACATGAAGTTGACATATACGTTCCCTCAAAGTGTCATAAGTTTTGTCTCTCACATTCCTACAGATCGGGAGATATTTGCCTTTTCAATAATTGACATTTGAATAATCTCGAAAAATTCAAAAATCTTTATCCTCCAAACCCTTGGACATACATTAACGTGACTCTGACATGAAGTTGACATATACGTTCCCTCAAAGTGACATAAGTTTTGTCTCTCAGATTCCTACAGATCGGGAGATTTGCCTTTTCAAAAATTGACTTTCGAATAATCTCGAAAAATTAAAATGTCTCTATCCTCCAAACACTTGGACATACATTGACGTGACACTGACATGAAGTTGACATATAAGTTCCCTCAAAGTGACATAAGTTTAGTCTCTCAGATTCCTACAGATCGGGAGATATTTGCCTTTTTAAAAATTGACACTCGAATAATCTCAAAAAATAAAATGTCTCTATCCTCCATACCCTTGGACATACATTGACAAGACACTGACATGAAGTTGACATTTACGTTCCCTCAACGTGACATAAGTTTTGTCTCTCAGATTCCTACAGATCGGGAGATATTTGCCTTTTCAAAAATTGACCTTCGAATAATCTCGAAAAATTAAAATGTCTCTATCCTCCAAACCCTTATACTTACATTGACGTGATTCTGACATGAAGTTGACATTCACGTTCCCTCAAAGTGACATAAGGTTTGTGTCTCAGATTCCTATAGATCGGGAGATATTTGCCTCTTCAAAAATTGACTTTCGAATAATCTCGAAAAATTAAAATGTCTTTATCCTCTAAACCCTTGGACATACATTGACGTGACTCTGACATGAAGTTGACATAAACATTCCCTCAAAGTGACATAAGATTTGTATCTCAGAATCCTACAGATCGGGAGATATTTGCCTTTTCAAAAATAGACTTTCGAATAATCTCGAAAAATTCAAATGTCTCTATCCTCCAAACCCTTGGACATACATTAACGTGACTCTTACATGAAGTTGACATATACGTTCCCTCAACGTGACAGAAATTTTCTATCTCAGATTCCTACAGATCGGGAGATATTTGCCTTTTCAAAAATTGACTTTCGAATAATCTCGAAAAATTCAAATGAGTCTATACTTCAAACCCTTGGACTTACATTGACGTGATTCTGACACGAAGTTGACATATACATTCCCTCAAAGTGATATAAGTTTTGTCTCTCAGATTCCTACAGATCGGGAGATATTTACCTTTTCAAAAATTGACTTTCGAATAATCTCGAAAAATTAAAATGTTTCTATCCTCCAAACCCTTGGACATACATTGACGCGACTCTGACATGAAGTTGACATAAACGTTCCCTCATAGTTACATAAGTTTTGTCTCGCAGATACCTACTTATCGGGAGATATCTGCCTTTTAAAAAATTAATTTTCGAATAATCTCGAAAAATTTAAATGAGTCTATACTCCAAACCCTTGGACTTTCATTGACGTGATTCTGACACGAAGTTGACATATACGTTCCCTCATAGTGACTTAAGTTTTGTCTCTCAGATTCCTACAGATCGGGAGATATTTACCTTTTCAAAAATTGACTTTCGAATAATCTCGAAAAATTAAAATGTCTCTATCCTCCAATCTCTTGTACATACATTGACGTGACTCTAACCTGAAGTTGACATATACGTTCCATCAAAGTGACATAAGTTTGTTCGCTCAGATTCCTACAGATCGGGAGTTATTTCGCTTTTCAAAAATTGACTTTCGAATAATCTCGAAAAATTAAAATGTCTCTAACCTCCAAACCATTTTTACATACATTGACGTGACTCTGACATGAAGTTGACATATACGTTCCCTCAAAGTGACATAAGTTTTGTCTCTCAGATTCCTACAGATCGGGAGATAATTGCCTTTTCAATAATTGACTTTCGAATAATCTCGAAAAATTAGAATGTCTCTATCCTCCAAACCCTTGGACATATATTGACGTGGCTCTGACATGAAGTTGACATATACGTTCCCACTAAGTGACATAAGTTTTGTGTCTTAGATTCCTACACATCGGGAGATATTTGCCATTTCATAAATTGACTTTGGAATAATCTCGAAAAATTAAAATGTCTCTATCCTCCAAACCCTTGGACATACATTGACGTGACTCTGACATGAAGTTGACATATACGTTCCCTCAAAGTGACATAAGTTTTGTCTCTCAGATTCCCACAGAACGTGAGTTATTTGCTTTTTTAAAAATTGACTTTCGAATAATCTCGAAAAATTAAAATGTCTCTATCCTCCAAACCCTTGGACATACATTGACGTGACTCTGACATGTAGTTGACTTATGCGTTCCCTCAAAGTGACATAATTTTTGTCTCTTAGATTCCTATAGATCGGGAGATATTTGCCTTTTCAAAAATTGACTTTCGAATAATCTCGAAAAATTAAAATTTCTCTATCCTCCAAACCCTTGGACATACAATGACGTGACTCTGACATGAAGTTGACATATACATTCCCTCAAAGTGACATAAGTTTTGTATCTGAGATTCCTACAGATCGGGAGATATTTGCCTTCTCAAAAATTGACTTACGAATAATCTCGAAAAATTAAAATTTGTCTATCCTCCAAACCCTAGGACATACATTGATCAGAGTCTGACATGAAGTTGACATATACGTTCCCTCAAAGTGACATAATTTTTGTCTCTTAGATTCCTACAGATCGGGAGATATTTGCCTTTTCAAAAATTGACTTTCGAATAATCTCGAAAAATTAAAATTTCTCTATCCTCCAAACCCTTGGACATACAATGACGTGACTCTGACATGAAGTTGACATATACATTCCCTCAAAGTGACATAAGTTTTGTATCTGAGATTCCTACAGATCGGGTGATATTTGCCTTTTCAAAAATTGTCTTTCGAATAATCTCGGAAAATTAAAATGTCTCTATCCTCCAAACCCTTGGACATACATTGACAAGACTCTGACATGAAGTTGACATATACGTTCCCTTAAAGTGACATAAGTTTTGTCTCTCAGATTCCTACAGATCGGGAGATATTTGCCTTTTCAAAAATTGACTTTCGCATAATCACGAAAAATTAAAATGTCTCTATCCTACAAACCCTTGGACATACATAGACTTGACTCTGACATGAAGTTGACATATAAGTTCCCTCAAAGTGACATAAGTTTTGTTTCACAGATTCCTACAGATCGGGAGATATTTGCCTTTTCAAAAATTGACATTCGAATAATCTCGAAAAATTTAAATGTCTCTATCCTCCAAACCCTTTCACATACATTGACGTGACTCTGACATGAATTTGACATATACGTTCCCTCAAAGTGTCATAAGTTTTGTCTCTCAGATTCCTACAGATCGGGAGATATTTGCATTTTCAAAAATTGACTTTCGAATAATCTCGGAAAATTAAATGTCTCTATCCTCCAAACACTTGTTACATACATTGACGTGACTCTGACATGAAGTTGATATATACGTTCCCTCAAAGTGACATAAGTTTTGTCTCTCAGATTTCTACAGATCGGGAGATATTTGCCTTTTCAAAAATTGACACTCGAATAATCTCGAAAAATTAAAATGTCTCTATCCTCCAAACCCTTTGACATACACTGACGTGACTCTGACATGAAGTTGACATTTACGTTCCATCAAAGTGACATAAGTTTTGTCTCTCAGGTTATTACAGATCGGGAGATATTTGCCTTTTCAAAAATTGATTTTCGAATAATCTCGAAAAATTAAAATGTCTCTATCCTCCAAACCCTTAGACATACATTGACGTGCCTCTGACATGAAGTTGACATATACGTTCCCTCATAGTTACATAAGTTTTGTATCGCAGATTCCTACAGATCGGGAGATATTTGCCTTTTCAAAAATTGACTTTCGAATAATCTCGAGAAATTGAAATGTCTCTATCCTCCAAACCCTTGGACATACATTGACAAGACTCTGACATGAAGTTGACATATACGTTCCCACAAATTGACATAAGTTTTGTCTCTCAGATTCCTACACATCGGGAGATATTAGCCTTTTCAAAAATTGACTTTCGAATAATCTCGGTTAATTAAAATGTATCTATCCTCCAAACCCTTGGACATACATTGACGTGACTCTGACATGAAGTTGACATATACGTTCCCTCAACGTGACATAAGTTTTGTCTCTCAGATTCCTACAGATCGGGAGATATTTGCCTTTTCAATAATTAAAATTTGAGTAATCTCGAAAAATTATAAAATCTCTATCCTAAAAAAACCCTTGGACATACATTAACAAGACTCTGACATGAGGTTGACGTATACGTTCTCTCAAAGTGACATAAGTTTTGTCTCTCAGATTCCTACAGATCGGGAGATATTTGCCCTTTCAAAAATTAACTTTCGAATAATCTCGAAAAATTTAATTGTCTCTATCCTCCAAACCCTTGGACATACATTGACGTGACTCTGACATGAAGTTGACATACACGTTCCCTCAAAGTGACATAAGGTTTGTGTCTCAGATTCCTACAGATCAGGAGATATTTGCCTTTTCAAGAATTGACTTTCGAATAATCCCTAAAAATTAAAATGTTTCTATCCTCCAAACCCTTGGACATTCATTGACGTGACTCTGACATGAAGTTGACATATACGTTCCCTCAAAGTGACATAAGGTTTGTTTCTCAGATTAATACAGATCGGGAGATATTTGCCTTTTCAAAAATTGACTTTCGAATAATTTCGAAAAATTAAAATGTGTCTATCCTCCAAACCCTTAGACATACATTGACCAGAGTCTGACATGATGTTCACCTATACGTTCCCTCAACGTGACATAAGTTTTGTCTCTCAGATTCCTACAGATCGGGAGTTATTTGCCTTTTCAAAAATTGACTTTCGAATAATCTCGAAAAATTAAAATGTCTCTATCCTTCAAACCCTTGGACATACATTGACAAGACTCTGACATGAAGTTGACATATACGTTCCCTTATAGTGACATAAGTTTTGTCTCTCAGATTCCTACAGATCGGGAGATATTTGCTTTTTCAAGAATTGACTTTCGCATTAACTCGATAAATTGAAATGTCTCTATCCTCCAAACCCTTGGACATACATAGACTTGACTCTGACATGAAGTTGACATATAAGTTCCCTCAAAGTGACATAAGTTTTGTTTCTCAGATTCCTACAGATCGGGAGATATTTGCCTTTTCAAAAATTGACATTCGAATAATCTCGAAAAATTTAAATGTCTCTATCCTCCAAACCCTTGGACATACATTGACGTTACTCTGACATGAAGTTGACATATACGTTCCCTCAGCGTGACATAAGTTTTGTCTCTCAGACTCCTACACATCGGGAGATATTAGCCTTTTCAAAAATTGACTTTCGAATAATCTCGGAAAATTAAAAAGTCTCTATCCTCCAAACCCATGGACATACATTGATGTGACTCTGACATGAAGTTGACATATACGTTCCCTCAACGTGACATAAGTTTTGTCTCTCAGATTCCTACAGATCGGGAGATATTTGCCTTTTCAATACTTAACATTTGAATAATCTCGAAAAATTCAAAAATCTCTATCCTAAAAAAACCCTTCGACATACATTAACGTGACTCTGACATGAGGTTGACATATACGTTCCCTCAAAGTGACATAAGATTTGTCTCTCAGATTCCTACAGATCGGGAGATATTTGCCTTTTAAAAAATTGACTTTCGAATAATCTCGAAAAATTTAAATGTCTCTATCCTCCAAACCCTTGGACATACATTGACGTGACTCTGACATGAAGTTGACATACACGTTCCCTCAAAGTGACATAAGGTTTGTGTCTCAGGTTCCTACAGATCGGGAGATATTTGCCTTTTCAGGAATTGACTTTCGAATAATCTCTAAAAATTAAAATGTCTCTATCCTTCAAACCCTTGGACATTCATTGACGTGACTCTGACATGAAGTTGACATATACGTTCCCTCAAAGTGACATAAGGTTTGTGTCTCAGATTAAACAGATCGGGAGATATTTGCCTTTTCAAGAATTGACTTTCGAATATTTTCGAAAAATTAAAATGTGTCTATCCTCCAAACCCTTGGACATACATTGAACAGAGTCTGACATGATGTTGACATATACGTTCCCTCAAAGTGACATAAGTTTTGTATCTCAGATTCCTTCAGATCGGGAGATATTTGCCTTTTCAAAAATTGACTTTCGAATAATCTCGAAAAATTTAAATGTCTCTATCCTCCAAACCCTTGGACATACATTGACAAGACTCTGACATGAAGTTGATATATACTTTCCCTCAAAGTGTCATAAGTTTTGACTCTCAGATTCCTACAGATCGGGAGATATTTGCCTTTTCAAAAATTGACACTCGAATAATCTCGGAAAATTAAATGTCTCTATCCTCCAAACCCTTTTTACATACATTGACGTGACTCTGACATGAAGTTGATATATACGTTCCCTCAAAGTGACATAAGTTTTGTCTCTCAGATTTCTACAGATCGGGAGAAATTTGCCTTTTCAAAAATTGACACTCGAATAATCTCGAAAAATTAAAATGTCTCTATCCTCCAAACCCTTTGACATACACTGACGTGACTCTGACATGAAGTTGACATTTACGTTCCCTCAAAGTGACATAAGTTTTGTCTCTCAGGTTCCTACAGATCGGGAGATATTTGACTTTTCAAAAATTGATTTTCGAATAATCTCGAAAAATTTAAATGTCTCTATCCTCCAAACCCTTGGACATACATTGACGTGACTCTGACATGAAGTTGATATATACGTTCCCTCAAAGTGTCATAAGTTTTGACTCTCAGATTATTACAGATCGGGAGATATTTGCCCTTTCAAAAATTGACTTTCGAATAATCTCGAGAAATTGAAATGTCTCTATCCTCCAAACCCTTGGACATACATTGACGTGACTCTGACATGAAGTTGACATTTACGTTCCCGCAAATTGACATAAGTTTTGTATCTCAGATTCCTACACATCGGGAGATATTAGCCTTTTCAAAAATTGACTTTCGAATAATCTCGGAAAATTAAAATGTCTCTATCCTCCAAACCCTTGGACATACATTGACGTGACTCTGACATGAAGTTGACATATACGTTCCCTCAACGTGACATAAGTTTTGTCTCTCAGATTCCTACAGATCGGGAGATATTTGCCTTTTCAAAAATTGACTTTCGAATAATCTCGAAAAATTTAAATGTCTCTATCCTCCAAACCCTTGGACATACATTGACGTGACTCTGACATGAAGTTGACATACACGTTCCCTCAAAGTGACATAAGGTTTGTGTCTCACATTCCTACAGTTCGGGAGATATTTGCCTTTTCAAGAATTTACTTTCGAATAATCTCTAAAAATTAAAATGTCTCTATCCTCCAAACCCTTGGACATTCATTGACGTGACTCTGACATGAAGTTCACATATACGTTCCCTCAAAGTGACATAAGGTTTGTGTCTCAGATTAATAAAGATCGGGAGATATTTGCCTTTTCAAAAATTGACTTTCGAATAATCTCGAAAAATTAAAATGTCTCTTTCCTCCAAACCCTTGGACATACATTGACGTGGCTCTGACATGAAGTTGACATATACGTTCCCTCATAGTTACATAAGTTTTGTCTCTCAGATTAATACAGATCGGGAGATTTTTGCCTTTTCAAAAATTGACTTTCGAATAATCTGAAAAAATTAAAATGTTTCTATCCTCCAAACCCTTGGACATACATTGACAAGACTCTGATATGAAGTTGACATACACGTTCCATCAAAGTGACATAAGTTTTGTGTCTCAGATTCCTACAGATCGGGAGATATTTGAATTTTCAAAAATTTACTTTCGAATAATCTCGGAAAATTAAAATGTCTCTATCCTCCAAACCCTTGGACATACATTGACTTGACTCTGACATGAAGTTGACATATACGTTCCCTCAATGTGACATAAGTTTTGTCTCTCAGATTCCTACAGATCGGGAGATATTTGCCTTTTCAAAAATTGACTTTCGAATAATCTCGGAAAATTAAAATGTCTCTATCCTCCAAACCCTTGGACATACATTGACGTGACTCTGACATGAAGTTGACATATACGTTCCCTCAACGTTACATAAGTTTTGTCTCTCTGATTCCTACAGATCGGGAGATATTTGCCTTTTCAAAAATTCACATTTGAATAATCACGAATAATTCAAAAATCTCTAGATCCCAAACCCTTGGACGTACATTGAGATGACTCTGACATGAAGTTGACATATACGTTCCCTCAAAGGGATATAAGTTTTGTCTCTCAGATTCATACAGATCGGGAGATATTTGCCTTTTCAATATTGACTTTCGAATAATCTCGAAAAATTAAAATGTCTCTATCCTCCAAACCCTTTGACATTCATTGACGTGACTCTGACATGACTGTGACATATACGTTCCCTCAAAGTGCCATAAGTTTTGTCACTCAGATTCCTACAGATCGGGAAATATTTGCCTTTTCAAAAATTGACTTTCGAATAATTTCGAAAAATTTAAATGTCTCTATACTCCAAACCCTTGGACATACATTGACAAAGGCTCTGACATAAAGTTGACATATACGTTCCCTCAAAGTGACATAAGTTTTGTCTCTCAGATTCCTACAGATCGGGAGATATTTGCCTTTTCAAAAATTGACTTTCGAATAATCTCGAAAAATTAAAATGTCTCTATCCTCCAAACCCTTGGACATACATTGACAACACTCTGACGTGAAGTTGACATATACGTTCCCTCAAAGTGACATAAGTTTTGTCTCTCAGATTCCTACAGATCGGGAAATATTTGCCTTTTCAAAAATTGACTTTCGAATAATTTCGAAAAATTTAAATGTCTCTATACTCCAAACCCTTGGACATACATTGACAAAGGCTCTGACATAAAGTTGACATATACGTTCCCTCATAGTTACATAAGATTGGTCTCGCAGATTCCTACAGATCTGGAGATATTTGTCTTTTCAAAAATTGACTTTCGAATAATCACGAAAAATTGAAATGTCTCTATCCTCCAAACCCTTGGACATACATTGACCAGACTCTGACATGAAGTTGACATATACGTTCCCTCAAAGAGACATAAGTTTTGTCTCTCAGATTCCTACAGATCGGGAGATATTTGCCTTTTTAAAAATTGACTTTCGAATAATCTCGAAAAATTTAAATGTCTCTCTCCTCCAAACCCTTGTACATACATTGACTTGAATCTGACATGACGTTTGACATATAAGTTCCCTCAAATTGACATAAGTTTTGTCTCTCAGATTCCTAAAGATCGGGAGATATTTGTCTGTTCAAAAATTGACACTCGAATAATCTCGAAAAATTATAATGTCTCTATCCTCCAAACCCTTGGACATACATTGACAAGACTCTGACATGAAGTTGACATATACGTTCACTCAAATTGACATAAGTTTTGTCTCTCAGATTCATACAGATCGGGAGATATTTGCCTTTTAAAAAATTGACTTTCGAATAATCTCGAAAAATTGAAATGTCTCTATCCTCCAAACCCTTGGACATACATTGACGAGACTCTGACATAAAGTTGACATATACGTTCCCTCAAAGTGACATAAGTTTTGTCTCTCAGATTCCTACAGATCGGCAGATATTTGCCTTTTCAAAAATTGACTTTCAAATAATCTCGAAAAATTTAAATGTCTCTATCCTCCAAACCCTTCGCCATACATTGACAAGACTCTGACATGAAGTTGACATATACGTTCCCTCAACGTGACATAAGTTTTGTCTTTCAGATTCCTACAGATCGGGAAATATTTGCCTTTTCAAAAATTGACTTTCGAATAATCTCGAAAAATTAAAATGTCTCTATCCTCCAAACCCTTAGACATACATTGACGTAGCTCTGACATGAAGTTGACATATACGTTCCCTCATAGTTACATAAGTTTTGTATCGCAGATTCCTACAGATCGGGAGATATTTGCCTTTTCAAAAATTGACTTTCGAATAATCTCGAGAAATTGAAATGTCTCTATCCTCCAAACCCTTGGACATACATTGACAAGACTCTGACATGAAGTTGACATATACGTTCCCACAAATTGACATAAGTTTTGTCTCTCAGATTCCTACACATCGGGAGATATTAGCCTTTTCAAAAATTGACTTTCGAATAATCTCGGTTAATTAAAATGTCTCTATCCTCCAAACCCTTGGACATACATTGACGTGACTCTGACATGAAGTTGACATATACGTTCCCTCAACGTGACATAAGTTTTGTCTCTCAGATTCCTACAGATCGGGAGATATTTGCCTTTTCAATAATTAAAATTTGAGTAATCTCGAAAAATTCAAAAATCTCTATCCTAAAAAAACCCTTTTTACATACATTAACAAGACTCTGACATGAGGTTGACGTATACGTTCTCTCAAAGTGACATAAGTTTTGTCTCTCAGATTCCTACAGATCGGGAGATATATGCCCTTTCAAAAATTGACTTTCGAATAATCTCGAAAAATTTAATTGTCTCTATCCTCCAAACCCTTGGACATACATTGACGTGACTCTGACATGAAGTTGACATACACGTTCCCTCAAAGTGACATAAGGTTTGTGTCTCAGATTCCTACAGATCAGGAGATATTTGCCTTTTCAAGAATTGACTTTCGAATAATCCCTAAAAATTAAAATGTCTCTATCCTCCAAACCCTTGGACATTCATTGACGTGACTCTGACATGAAGTTGACATATACGTTCCCTCAAAGTGACATAAGGTTTGTTTCTCAGATTAATACAGATCGGGAGATATTTGCCTTTTCAAAAATTGACTTTCGAATAATTTCGAAAAATTAAAATGTGTCTATCCTCCAAACCCTTGGACATACATTGACCAGAGTCTGACATGATGTTCACCTATACGTTCCCTCAAAGTGACATCAGTTTTGTCTCTCAGATTCCTACAGATCGGGAGTTATTTGCCTTTTCAAAAATTGACTTTCGAATAATCTCGAAAAATTAAAATGTCTCTATCCTTCAAACTCTTGGACATACATTGACAAGACTCTGACATGAAGTTGACATATACGTTCCCTTATAGTGACATAAGTTTTGTCTCTCAGATTCCTACAGATCGGGAGATATTTGCTTTTTCAAGAATTGACTTTCGCATTAACTCGATAAATTGAAATGTCTCTATCCTCCAAACCCTTGGACATACATAGACTTGACTCTGACATGAAGTTGACATATAAGTTCCCTCAAAGTGACATAAGTTTTGTTTCTCAGATTCCTACAGATCGGGAGATATTTGCCTTTTCAAAAATTGACATTCGAATAATCTCGAAAAATTTAAATGTCTCTATCCTCCAAACCCTTGGACATACATTGACGTTACTCTGACATGAAGTTGACATATACGTTCCCTCAGCGTGACATAAGTTTTGTCTCTCAGATTCCTACACATCGGGAGATATTAGCCTTTTCAAAAATTGACTTTCGAATAATCTCGGAAAATTTAAATGTCTCTATCCTCCAAACCCATGGACATACATTGATGTGACTCTGACATGAAGTTGACATATACGTTCCCTCAACGTGACATAAGTTTTGTCTCTCAGATTCCTACAGATCGGGAGATATTTGCCTTTTCAATAATTAACATTTGAATAATCTCGAAAAATTCAAAAATCTCTATCCTAAAAAAACCTTCGACATACATTAACGTGACTCTGACATGAGGTTGACATATACGTTCCCTCAAAGTGACATAAGATTTGTCTCTCAGATTCCTACAGATCGGGAGATATTTGCCTTTTAAAAAATTGACTTTCGAATAATCTCGAAAAATTTAAATGTCTCTATCCTCCAAACCCTTGGACATACATTGACGTGACTCTGACATGAAGTTGACATACACGTTCCCTCAAAGTGACATAAGGTTTGTGTCTCAGGTTCCTACAGATCGGGAGATATTTGCCTTTTCAAGAATTGACTTTCGAATAATCTCTAAAAATTAAAATGTCTCTATCCTCCAAACCCTTGGACATTCATTGACGTGACTCTGACATGAAGTTGACATATACGTTCCCTCAAAGTGACATAAGGTTTGTGTCTCAGATTAAACAGATCGGGAGATATTTGCCTTTTCAAGAATTGACTTTCGAATAATTTCGAAAAATTAAAATGTGTCTATCCTCCAAACCCTTGGACATACATTGACCAGAGTCTGACATGATGTTGACATATACGTTCCCTCAAAGTGACATAAGTTTTGTATCTCAGATTCCTTCAGATCGGGAGATATTTGCCTTTTCAAAAATTGACTTTCGAATAATCTCGAAAAATTTAAATGTCTCTATCCTCCAAACCCTTGGACATACATTGACAAGACTCTGACATGAAGTTGATATATACTTTCCCTCAAAGTGTCATAAGTTTTGACTCTCAGATTCCTACAGATCGGGAGATATTTGCCGTTTCAAAAATTGACACTCGAATAATCTCGGAAAATTAAATGTCTCTATCCTCCAAACCCTTTTTACATACATTGACGTGACTCTGACATGAAGTTGATATATACGTTCCCTCAAAGTGACATAAGTTTTGTCTCTCAGATTTCTACAGATCGGGAGAAATTTGCCTTTTCAAAAATTGACACTCGAATAATCTCGAAAAATTAAAATGTCTCTATCCTCCAAACCCTTTGACATACACTGACGTGACTCTGACATGAAGTTGACATTTACGTTCCCTCAAAGTGACATAAGTTTTGTCTCTCAGGTTCCTACAGATCGGGAGATATTTGACTTTTCAAAAATTGATTTTCGAATAATTTCGAAAAATTTAAATGTCTCTATCCTCCAAACCCTTGGACATACATTGACGTGACTCTGACATGAAGTTGATATATACGTTCCCTCAAAGTGTCATAAGTTTTGACTCTCAGATTATTACAGATCGGGAGATATTTGCCCTTTCAAAAATTGACTTTCGAATAATCTCGAGAAATTGAAATATCTCTATCCTCCAAACCCTTGGACATACATTGACGTGACTCTGACATGAAGTTGACATTTACGTTCCCGCAAATTGACATAAGTTTTGTATCTCAGATTCCTACACATCGGGAGATATTAGCCTTTTCAAAAATTGACTTTCGAATAATCTCGGAAAATTAAAATGTCTCTATCCTCCAAACCCTTGGACATACATTGACGTGACTCTGACATGAAGTTGACATATGCGTTCCCTCAACGTGACATAAGTTTTGTCTCTCAGATTCCTACAGATCGGGAGATATTTGCCTTTTCAAAAATTGACTTTCGAATAATCTCGAAAAATTAAAATGTCTCTATCCTCCAAACCCTTGGACATACAGTGACGTGACTCAGACATGAAGTTGACATATACGTTCCCTCAAAGTGATAAAAGTTTTGTGTCTGAGATTCCTACACATCGGCATATATTTGCCTTTTCAAAAATTGACTTTCGAATAATCTCGAAAAATTAAAATGTCTCTATCCTCCAAACCCTTTTACATATATTGACGTGACTCTGACATGAAGTTGACATATACGTTCCCTCAAAGTGACATAAGTTTTGTCTCTCAGATTCCTACAGATCGGGAGATATTTGCCTTTTCAAAAATTGACTTTCGAATAATCTCGAAAAATTAAAATGTCTCTATCCTCCAATCTCTTGTACATACATTGACGTGACTCTGACATGAAGTTGACATACACGTTCCCTCAAAGTGACATAAGTTTTCTCGCTCAGATTCCTACAGATCGGGAGATATTTGGCTTTTCAAAAATTGACTTTCGAATAATCTCGAAAAATTAAAATGTCTCTATCCTCCAAACCCTTGAACATACATTAACAAGACTCTGACATGAGGTTGACATATACGTTCCCTCAAAGTGACATAAGTTTTGTCTCTCAGTTTCCTACAGATCGGGAGATATTTACCTTTTCAAAAATTGACATTTGAATAATCTCGAAAAATTCAAAAATCTCTATCCTCCAAACCCTTGGACATACATTAACGTGACTCTGACATGAAGTTGACATATACATTCCCTCAAAGTGACATAAGTTTTGTCTCTCAGATTCCTACAGATCGGGAGATATTTGACTTTTCAAAAATTGATTTTCGAATTATCTCGAAAAATTTAAATGTCTCTATCCTCCAAACCCTTGGACATACATTGACGTGACTCTGACATGAAGTTGATATATACGTTCCCTCAAAGTGTCATAAGTTTTGACTCTCAGATTATTACAGATCGGGAGATATTTGCCCTTTCAAAAATTGACTTTCGAATAATCTCGAGAAATTGAAATGTCTCTATCCTCCAAACCCTTGGACATACATTGACGTGACTCTGACATGAAGTTGACATTTACGTTCCCGCAAATTGACATAAGTTTTGTATCTCAGATTCCTACACATCGGGAGATATTAGCCTTTTCAAAAATTGACTTTCGAATAATCTCGGAAAATTAAAATGTCTCTATCCTCCAAACCCTTGGACATACATTGACGTGACTCTGACATGAAGTTGACATATGCGTTCCCTCAACGTGACATAAGTTTTGTCTCTCAGATTCCTACAGATCGGGAGATATTTGCCTTTTCAAAAATTGACTTTCTAATAATCTCGAAAAATTTAAATGTCTCTATCCTCCAAACCCTTGGACATACATTGACGTGACTCTGACATGAAGTTGACATACACGTTCCCTCAAAGTGACATAAGGTTTGTGTCTCAGATTCCTACAGTTCGGGAGATATTTGCCTTTTCAAGAATTTACTTTCGAATAATCTCTAAAAATTAAAATGTCTCTATCCTCCAAACCCTTGGACATTCATTGACGTGACTCTGACATGAAGTTGACATATACGTTCCCTCAAAGTGACATAAGGTTTGTGTCTCAGATTAATAAAGATCGGGAGATATTTGCCTTTTCAAAAATTGACTTTCGAATAATCTCGAAAAATTAAAATGTCTCTTTCCTCCAAACCCTTGGACATACATTGACGTGGCTCTGACATGAAGTTGACATATACGTTCCCTCATAGTTACATAAGTTTTGTCTCTCAGATTAATACAGATCGGGAGATTTTTGCCTTTTCAAAAATTGACTTTCGAATAATCTGAAAAAATTAAAATGTTTCTATCCTCCAAACCCTTGGACATACATTAACAAGACTCTGACATGAAGTTGACATATACGTTCCCTTAAAGTGACATAAGTTTTGTCTCTCAGATTCCTACAGATCGGGAGATATTTGCCTTTTCAAAAATTGACTTTCGAATAATCTCGAAAAATTAAAATGTCTCTATCCTCCAAACCCTTGGACATACATTGACAACACTCTGACGTGAAGTTGACATATACGTTCCCTCAAAGTGACATAAGTTTTGTCTCTCAGATTCCTACAGATCGGGAAATATTTGCCTTTTCAAAAATTGACTTTCGAATAATCTAGAAAAATTTAAATGTCTCTATCCTCCAAACCCTTGGACATACATTGACAAGACTCTGACATGAAGTTGACATATACGTTCCCTCAAAGTGACATAAGTTTTGTCTCTTAGATTTCTACATATCGGGAGATATTTGCCTTTTCAAAAATTGACTTTCGAATAATTTCGAAAAATTTAAATGTCTCTATACTCCAAACCCTTGGACATACATTGACAAAGGCTCTGACATAAAGTTGACATATACGTTCCCTCATAGTTACATAAGATTGGTCTCGCAGATTCCTACAGATCTGGAGATATTTGTCTTTTCAAAAATTGACTTTCGAATAATCACGAAAAATTGAAATGTCTCTATCCTCCAAACCCTTGGACATACATTGACCACACTCTGACATGAAGTTGACATATACGTTCCCTCAAAGAGACATAAGTTTTGTCTCTCAGATTCCTACAGATCGGGAGATATTTGCCTTTTTAAAAATTGACTTTCGAATAATCTCGAAAAATTTAAATGTCTCTCTCCTCCAAACCCTTGGACATACATTGACTTGAATCTGACATGACATTTGACATATAAGTTCCCTCAAATTGACATAAGTTTTGTCTCTCAGATTCCTAAAGATCGGGAGATATTTGTCTGTTCAAAAATTGACACTCGAATAATCTCGAAAAATTATAATGTCTCTATCCTCCAAACCCTTGGACATACATTGACAAGACTCTGACATGAAGTTGACATATACGTTCACTCAAATTGACATAAGTTTTGTCTCTCAGATTCATACAGATCGGGAGATATTTGCCTTTTAAAAAATTGACTTTCGAATAATTTCGAAAAATTGAAATGTCTCTATCCTCCAAACCCTTGGACATACATTGACGAGACTCTGACATAAAGTTGACATATACGTTCCCTCAAAGTGACATAAGTTTTGTCTCTCAGATTCCTACAGATCGGCAGATATTTGCCTTTTCAAAAATTGACTTTCAAATAATCTCGAAAAATTTAAATGTCTCTATCCTCCAAACCCTTCGCCATACATTGACAAGACTCTGACATGAAGTTGACATATACGTTCCCTCAACGTGAATAAGTTTTGTCTTTCAGATTCCTACAGATCGGGAAATATTTGCCTTTTCAAAAATTGACTTTTGAATAATCTCGAAAAATTAAAATGTCTCTATCCTCCAAACCCTTGGACATACATTGACGTGACTCTGACATGAAGTTGACATACACGTTCCCTCAAAGTGACATAAGGTTTGTGTCTCAGATTCCTACAGATCGGGAGATATTTGCCTTTTCAAAAATTGACTTTCGAATAATCTCGAAAAATTAAAATGTCTTTATCCTCTAAACCCTTGGACATACATTGACGTGGCTCTGACATGAAGTTGACATATACGTTCCCTCATAGTGACATATGTTTTGTATCTCAGATTCCTACAGATCGGGAGATATTTGCCTTTTCAAAAATTGACTTTCGAATAATCTCGAAAAATTGAAATGTCTCTATCCTCCAAACGCTAGGACAAACAGTGACGTGACTCTGACATGAAGTTGACATACACGTTCCCTCAAAGTGACATAAGTTTTGTCTCTCAGATTCCTACAGAACGGGAGATATTTGCCTTTTCATTAATTGTTTTTCGAATAATCTCGAAAAATTAAAATGTCTCTATCCCACAAACCCTTTCACATACTTTGTCGTGACTTCGACATGACGATGACATATACGTTCCCTCAAAATGACATAAGTTTTGTTTCTCAGATTCCTACAGATCGGGAGATATTTGCCTTTTTACAATTTGACTTTCGAATAATCTTGAAAAAATTAAATTTCTCTATCCTCCAAACCATTGGACATACATTGACGTGACTCTGACATGAAGTTGACATTACGTTCCCTCAAAGTGTCTTAAGACTAGTCTCTCAGATTCATACAGATCGGGAGATATTTGCCTTTTAAAAACTTGACTTTCGAATAATCTCGAAAAATTAAAATGTCTCTATCCTCCAAACCCTTGGACATACATTGACGAGACTCTGACATAAAGTTGACATATACGTTCCCTCAAAGTGACATAAGTTTTGTCTCTCAGATTCCTACAGATCGGGAAATATTTGCCTTTTCAAAAATTGACTTTCGAATAATCTAGAAAAATTTAAATGTCTCTATCCTCCAAACCCTTGGACATACATTGACAAGACTCTGAAATGAAGTTGACATATACGTTCCCTCAAAGTGACATAAGTTTTGTCTCTTAGATTTCTACATATCGGGAGATATTTGCCTTTTCAAAAATTGACTTTCGAATAATTTCGAAAAATTTAAATGTCTCTATCCTCCCAACCCTTGGACATACATTGACAAAGGCTCTGACATGAAGTTGACATATACGTTCCCTCATAGTTACATAAGATTGGTCTCGCAGATTCCTACAGATCTGGAGATATTTGTCTTTTCAAAAATTGACTTTCGAATAATCACGAAAAATTGAAATGTCTCTATCCTCCAAACCCTTGGACATACATTGACCAGACTCTGACATGAAGTTGACATATACGTTCCCTCAAAGTGACATAAGTTTTGTCTCTCAGATTCCTACAGATCGGGAGATATTTGCCTTTTTAAAAATTGACTTTCGAATAATCTCGAAAAATTTAAATGTCTCTCTCCTCCAAACCCTTGGACATACATTGACTTGAATCTGACATGAAGTTTGACATATAAGTTCCCTCAAATTGACATAAGTTTTGTCTCTCAGATTCCTACAGATCGGGAGATATTTGTCTGTTCAAAAATTGACACTCGAATAATCTCGAAAAATTATAATGTCTCTATCCTCCAAACCCTTGGACATACATTGACAAGACTCTGACATGAAGTTGACATATACGTTCACTCAAATTGACATAAGTTTTGTCTCTCAGATTCATACAGATCGGGAGATATTTGCCTTTTAAAAAATTGACTTTCGAATAATCTCGAAAAATTGAAATGTCTCTATCCTCCAAACCCTTGGACATACATTGACGAGACTCTGACATAAAGTTGACATATACGTTCCCTCAAAGTGACATAAGTTTTGTCTCTCAGATTCCTACAGATCGGCAGATATTTGCCTTTTCAAAAATTGACTTTCAAATAATCTCGAAAAATTTAAATGTCTCTATCCTCCAAACCCTTCGCCATACATTGACAAGACTCTGACATGAAGTTGACATATACGTTCCCTCAACGTGACATAAGTTTTGTCTCTCAGATTCCTACAGATCGGGAGATATTTGCCTTTTCAAAAATTGACTTTTGAATAATCTCGAAAAATTTAAATGTCTCTATCCTCCAAACCCTTGGACAAACAGTGACGTGACTCTGACATGAAGTTGACATACACGTTCCCTCAAAGTGACATAAGTTTTGTCTCTCAGATTCCTACAGAACGGGAGATTTTTGCCTTTTCATTAATTGTTTTTCGAATAATCTCGAAAAATTAAAATGTCTCTATCCTCCAATCTCTTGTACATACATTGTCGTGACTTCGACATGAAGTTGACATATACGTTCCCTCAAAGTGACATAAGTTTTGTCTCTCAGATTCCTACAGATCGGGAGATATTTGCCTTTACAAAAATTGACTTTCGAATAATCTCGAAAAATTAAAATGTCTCTATCCTCCAATCTCTTGTACATACATTGACGTGACTCTGACATGAAGTTGACATACACGTTCCCTCAAAGTGACATAAGTTTTGTATCTCAGATTCCTACAGATCGGGAGATATTTGCCTTCTCAAAAATTGACTTTCGAATAATCTCGAAAAATTAAAATATCTCTTTCCTCCAAACCCTTGGACATACATTGACGTGATTCTGACATGAAGTTGACATACACGTTCTCTCAAAGTGACATAAGGTTTGTCTCTCAGATTCCTACAGATCGGGAGATATTTGCCTTTTGAAAAATTGACTTTCGAATAATCTCGAAAAATTAAAATGTCTCTATCCTCCAAACCCTTGGACATACATTGACAAGACTCTGACATGAAGTTGACATATACGTTCCCTTAAAGTGACATAAGTTTTGTCTCTCAGATTCCTACAGATCGGGAGATATTTGCCTTTTCAAAAATTGACTTTTTCATAATCTTGAAAAATTAAAATGTCTCTATCCTCCAAACACTTGGACATACATTGACTCACTCTGACATGAAGTTGACATATAAGTTCCCTCAAAGTGACATAAGTTTTGCCTCTCAGATTCCTACAGATCGGGAGATATTTGCCTTTTCAAAAATTGACACTCGAATAATCTCGAAAAATTGAAATGTCTCTATCCTCCAAACCCTTCGACATACATTGACAAGACTTTGACATGAAGTTGACATATACGTTCCCTCAACGTGACATAAGTTTTGTCTCTCAGATTACTACAGATCGGGAGATATTTGCCTTTTCAAAAATTGACTTTCGAATAATCTCGAAAAATTAAAATGTCTCTATCCTCCAAACCCTTGGACATACATTGACGTGACTCTGACATGAAGTTGACATACACGTTCCCTCAAAGTGACATAAGGTTTGTGTCTCAGATTTCTACAGATCGGGAGATATTTGCCTTTTCAAGAATTGACTTTCGAATAATCTCTAAAAATTAAAATGTCTCTATCCTCCAGACACTTGGACATTCATTGACGTGACTCTGACATGAAGTTGACATATACGTTCCCTCAAAGTGACATAAGGTTTGTGTCTCAGATTAATACAGATCGGGAGATATTTGCCTTTTCAAAAATTGACTTTCGAATAATCTCGAAAAATTAAAATGTCTCTATCCTCCAAACCCTTGGACATACATTGACGTGGCTCTGACATGAAGTTGACATATACGTTCCCTCATAGTTACATAAGTTTCGTCTCGCAGATTCCTACAGATCAGGAGATATTTGCCTTTTCAAAAATTGACTTTCGAATAATCTCGAAAAATTAAAATGTGTCTATCCTCCAAACCCTTGGACATACATTGACCAGAGTCTGACATGATGTTGACATATACTTTCCCTCAAAGTGACATAAGTTTTGTCTCTCAGATTCCTACAGCTCGGGAGATATTTGCCTTTTCAAAAATTGACTTTTGAATAATCTCGAAAAATTAAAATGTCTCTATCCTCCAAACCCTTGGACATACATTGACAAGACTCTGACATGAAGTTGACATATACGTTCCCTTAAAGTGACATAAGTTTTGTCTCTCAGATTCCTACAGATCGGGAGATATTTGCCTTTTCAAAAATTGACTTTCGCATAATCTCGAAAAATTAAAATGTCTCTATCCTCCAAACCCTTGGACATACATAGACTTGACTCGGACATGAAGTTGACATATAAGTTCCCTCAAAGTGACATAAGTTTTGTTTCTCAGATTCGTACAGATCGTGAGATATTTGCCTTTTCAAAAATTGACTTTCGAATAATCTCGAAAAATTAAAATGTCTCTATCCTCCAAACCCTTGGACATACATTGACGTGACTCTGACATGAAGTTGACAAACACGTTCCCTCAAAGTGACATAAAGTTTGTGTCTCAGATTTTTACAGATCGGGAGATATTTGCCTTTTCAAAAATTGACTTTCGAATAATCTCGAAAAATTAAAATGTCTCTATCCTCCAAACCCTTGAACATACATTAACAAGACTCTGACATGAGGTTGACATATACGTTCCCTCAAAGTGACATAAGTTTTGTCTCTCAGATTCCTACAGATCGGGAGATATTTGCCTTTTCAAAAATTGACATTCGAATAATCTCGAAAAATTTAAATGTCTCTATCCTCCAAACCCTTGGACATACATTGACGTGACTCTGACATGAAGTTGACATACACGTTCCCTCATAGTTACATAAGTTTTGTCTCTCAGATGCCTACAGATCGGGAGATATTTGCCTTTTCAAAAATTGACTTTCGAATAATCTCGAAAAATTAAAATGTCTCTATCCTCGAAACCCTTGGACATACAGTGACGTGACTCAGACATGAAGTTGACATATACGTTCCCTCAAAGTGATATAAGTTTTGTGTCTGAGATTCCTACACATCGGCATATATTTGCCTTTTCAAAAATTGACTTTCGAATAATCTCGAAAAATTAAAATGTCTCTATCCTCCAAACCCTTTTACATATATTGACGTGACTCTGACATGAAGTTGACATATACGTTCCCTCAAAGTGACATAAGTTTTGTCTCTCAGATTCCTACAGATCGGGAGATATTTGCCTTTTCAAAAATTGACTTTCGAATAATCTCGAAAAATTAAAATGTCTCTATCCTCCAATCTCTTGTACATACATTGACGTGACTCTGACATGAAGTTGACATACACGTTCCCTCAAAGTGACATAAGTTTTCTCGCTCAGATTCCTACAGATCGGGAGATATTTGGCTTTTCAAAAATTGACTTTCGAATAATCTCGAAAAATTAAAATGTCTCTATCCTCCAAACCCTTGAACATACATTAACAAGACTCTGACATGAGGTTGACATATACGTTCCCTCAAAGTGACATAAGTTTTGTCTCTCAGATTCCTACAGATCGGGAGATATTTGCCTTTTCAAAAATTGACATTTGAATAATCTCGAAAAATTCAAAAATCTCTATCCTCCAAACCCTTGGTCATACATTAACGTGACTCTGACATGAAGTTGACATATACATTCCCTCAAAGTGACATAAGTTTTGTCTCTCAGATTCCTACAGATCGGGAGATTTGCCTTTTCAAAAATTGACTTTCGAATAATCTCGAAAAATTAAAATGTCTCTATCCTCCAAACACTTGGACATACATTGACGTGACACTGACATGAAGTTGACATATAAGTTCCCTCAAAGTGACATAAGTTTAGTCTCTCAGATTCCTACAGATCGGGAGATATTTGCCTTTTTAAAAATTGACACTCGAATAATCTCAAAAAATAAAATGTCTCTATCCTCCAAACCCTTGGACATACATTGACAAGACACTGACATGAAGTTGACATATACGTTCCCTCAACGTGACATAAGTTTTGTCTCTCAGATTAATACAGATCGGGAGATATTTGCCTTTTCAAAAATTGACACTCGAATAATCTCGAAAAATTAAAATGTCTCTATCCTCCAAACCCTTGGACTTACATTGACGTGATTCTGACATGAAGTTGACATACACGTTCCCTCAAAGTGACATAAGGTTTGTGTCTCAGATTCCTATAGATCGGGAGATATTTGCCTTTTCAAAAATTGACTTTCGAATAATCTCGAAAAATTAAAATGTCTCTATCCTCCAAACCCTTGGACATATATTGACCTGACTCTGACATGAAGTTGACATATACGTTCCCTCAAAGTGACATAAGTTTTGTCTCTCAGATTCCTACAGATCGGGAGATATTTGCCTTTACAAAAATTGACTTTCGAATAATCTCGAAAAATTAAAATGTCTCTATCCTCCAATCTCTTGTACATACATTGACGTGACTCTGACATGAAGTTGACATACACGTTCCCTCAAAGTGACATAAGTTTTGTATCTCAGATTCCTACAGATCGGGAGATATTTGCCTTCTCAAAAATTGACTTTCGAATAATCCCGAAAAATTAAAATATCTCTTTCCTCCAAACCCTTGGACATACATTGACGTGATTCTGACATGAAGTTGACATACACGTTCTCTCAAAGTGACATAAGGTTTGTCTCTCAGATTTCTACAGATCGGGAGATATTTGCCTTTTGAAAAATTGACTTTCGAATAATCTCGAAAAATTCAAATGTCTCTATCCTCCAAACCCTTTTACATACATTGACAAGACTCTGACATGAAGTTGACATATACGTTCCCTTAAAGTGACATAAGTTTTGTCTCTCAGATTCCTACAGATCGGGAGATATTTGCCTTTTCAAAAATTGACTTTCGAATAATCTCGAAAAATTTAAATGTCTCTATCCTCCAAACCCTTGGACATACATTGACGTGACTCTGACATGAAGTTGACATACACGTTTCCTCAAAGTGACATAAGGTTTGTGTCTCAGATTAATACAGATCGGGAGAAATTTGCCTTTTCAAAAATTGACTTTCGAATAATCTCGAAAAATTAAAATGTCTCTATCCTCCAAACCCTTGGACATACATTGACCAGAGTATGACATGATGTTGACATATACGTTCCCTCAAAGTGACATAAGTTTTGTCTCTCAGATTCCTACAGCTCGGGAGATATTTGCCTTTTCAAAAATTGACTTTCGAATAATCTCGAAAAATTAAAATGTCTCTATCCTCCAAACCCTTGGACATACATTGACAAGACTCTGACATGAAGTTGACATATACGTTCCCTTAAAGTGACATAAGTTTTGTCTCTCAGATTCCTACAGATCGGGAGATATTTGCCTTTTCATAAATTGACTTTCGCATAATCTCGAAAAATTAAAATGTCTCTATCCTCCAAACCCTTGGACATACATAGACTTGACTCTGACATGAAGTTGACATATAAGTTCCCTCAAAGTGACATAAGTTTTGATTCTCAGATTCGTACAGATCGGGAGATATTTGCCTTTTCAAAAATTGACTTTCGAATAATCTCGAAAAATTAAAATGTCTCTATCCTCCAAACCCTTGGACATACAGTGACGTGACTCTGACATGAAGTTGACATACACGTTCCCTCAAAGTGACATAAGGTTTGTGTCTCAGATTTTTACAGATCGGGAGATATTTGCCTTTTCAAAAATTGACTTTCGAATAATCTCGAAAAATTAAAATGTCTCTATCCTCCAAACCCTTGGACTTACATTGACGTGATTCTGACATGAAGTTGACATACACGTTCCCTCAAAGTGACATAAGGTTTGTGTCTCAGATTCCAATAGATCGGGAGATATTTGCCTTTTCAAAAATTGACTTTCGAATAATCTCGAAAAATTAAAATGTCTTTATCCTCTAAACCCTTGGACATACATTGACGTGACTCTGACATGAAGTTGACATAAACATTCCCTCATAGTGACATAAGATTTGTATCTCAGAATCCTACAGATCGGGAGATATTTGCCTTTTCAAAAATTGACTTTCGAATAATCTCGATAAATTAAAATGTCTCTATCCTGCACACCCTTGGACTTACATTGACGTGATTCTGACATGAAGTTGACATACACGTTCCCTCAAAGTGACATAAGGTTTGTGTCTCAGATTCCTATAGATCGGGAGATATTTGCCTTTTCAAAAATTGACTTTCGAATAATCTCGATAAATTAAAATGTCTCTATCCTCCACACCCTTGGACTTACATTGACGTGACTCTGACATGAAGTTGACATATACGTTACCTCAAAGTGACATAAGTTTTGTCTCTCAGATTCCTACAGATCGGGAGATATTTGCCTTTTCAAAAATTGACTTTCGAATAATCACGAAAAATTAAAATGTCTCTATCCTCCAAACCCTTGGACATACATTGACGTGACTCTGACATGAAGTTGACATACACGTTCCCTCAAAGTGACATAAGTTATGTCTCTCAGATTCCTACAGATCGGGTGATATTTGCCTTTTCAAAAATTGACTTTCGAATAATCTCGAAAAATTAAAATGTCTCTATCCTCCAAACCCTTGGACATATATTGACGTGACTCTGAAATGAAGTTGACATACAAGTTCCCTCAAAGTGACATAATGTTTGTGTCTCAGATTCCTATAGATCGGGAGATATTTGCCTTTTCAAAAATTGACTTTCGAATAATCTCGAAAAATTAAAATGTCTTTATCCTCTAAACCCTTGGACATACATTGACGTGACTCTGACATGAAGTTGACATAAACATTCCCTCAAAGTGACATAAGATTTGTATCTCAGAATCCTACAGATCGGGAGATATTTGCCTTTTCAAAAATTGACTTTCGAATAATCTCGATAAATTAAAATGTCTCTATCCTCCAAACCCTTGGACTTACATTGACGTGAGTCTGACATGAAGTTGACATACACGTTCCCTCAAAGTGACATAAGGTTTGTGTCTCAGATTCCTATAGATCGGGAGATATTTGCCTTTTCAAAAATTGACTTTCGAATAATCTCGAAAAATTAAAATGTCTTTATCCTCTAAACCCTTGGACATACATTGACGTGACTCTGACATGAAGTTGACATAAACATTCCCTCAAAGTGACATAAGATTTGTATCTCAGATTACTACAGATCGGGAGATATTTGCCTTTTCAAAAATTGACTTTCGAATAATCTCGAAAAATCCAAATGAGTCTATACTTCAAACCCTTGGACTTACATTGACGTGATTCTGACACGAAGTTGATATATACATTCCCTCAAAGTGATATAAGTTTTGTCTTTCAGATTCCTACAGATCGGGAGATATTTGCCTTTTCAAAAATTGACTTTCGAATAACTCGAACAAATAAAATGTCTCTATCCTCCAAACCCTTGGACATACATTGACGCGACTCTGACATGAAGTTGACATAAACGTTCCCTCATAGTTACATAAGTTTTGTCTTGCAGATTCCTACAAATCGGGAGATATCTGAGTTTTCAAAAATTAATTTTCGAATAATCTCGAAAAATTTAAATGAGTCTATACTCCAAACCCTTGGACTTTCATTGACGTGATTCTGACACGAAGTTGACATATACGTTCCCTCATAGTGACTTAACTTTTGTCTCTCAGATTCCTACAGATCGGGAGATATTTGCCTTTTCAAAAATTGACTTTCGAATAATCTCGAAAAATTAAAATGTCTCTATCCTCCAATCTCTTGTACATACATTGACGTAACTCTTACCTGAAGTTGACATATACGTTCCATCAAAGTGACATAAGTTTGTTCGCTCAGATTCCCACAGAACGTGAGTTATTTGCTTTTTCAAAAATTGACTTTCGAATAATCTCGAAAAATTAAAATGTCTCTATCCTCCAAACCCTTGGACATACATTGACGTGACTCTGACATGAAGTTGACATATACGTTCCCTCAAAGTGACATAAGTTTTGTATCTCAGATTCCTACAGATCGGGAGATATTTGCCTTCTCAAAAATTGACTTTAAAATAATCTCGAAAAATTAAAATATCTCTTTCCTCCAAACCCTTGGACATACATTGACGTGATTCTGACATGAAGTTGACATATACGTTCCCTCAAAGTGACATAAGTTTTGTATCTCAGATTCCTACAGATCGGGAGATATTTGCCTTCTCAAAAATTGACTTTAAAATAATCTCGAAAAATTAAAATATCTCTTTCCTCCAAACCCTGTGACATACATTGACGTGATTCTGACATGAAGTTGACATATGCGTTCTCTCAAAGTGACACGAGGTTTGTCTCTCAGATTCCTACAGATCGGGAGATATTTGCCTTTTGAAAAATTGACTTTCGAATAATCTCGAAAAATTAAAATGTCTCTATCCTCCAAACCCTTGGACATACATTGACAAGACTCCGACATGAAGTTGACATATACGTTCCCTTAAAGTGACATAAGTTTTGTCTCTCAGATTCTTACAGATCGGGAGATATTTGCCTTTTCAAAAATTGACTTTTGCATAATCTCGAAAAATTAAAATGTCTCTATCCTCCAAACACTTGGACATACATTGACTTCACTCTGACATGAAGTTGACATATAAGTTCCCTCAAAGTGACATAAGTTTTGTCTCTCAGATTCCTACAGATCGGGAGATATTTGCCTTTTCAAAAATTGACACTCGAATAATCTCGAAAAATTGAAATGTCTCTATCCTCCAAACCCTTGGACATACATTGACCAGACTCTGACATGAAGTTGACATACACGTTCTCTCAAAGTGACATAAGGTTTGTGTCTCAGATTCCTATAGATCGGGAGATATTTGCCTTTTCAAGAATTGACTTTCGAATTATCTCTAAAAATTAAAATGTCTCTATCCTCCAAACCCTTGGACATTCATTGACGTGACTCTGACATGAAGTTGACATTTACGTTCCCTAAAAGAGGCATAAGGTTTGTGTCTCAGATTAATACAGATCGGGAGATATTTGCCTTTTCAGAAATTGACTTTCGAATAATCTCGAAAAATTAAAATGTCTCTATCCTCCAAACCCTTGGACCTACATTGACGTGGCTCTGACATGAAGTTGACATATACGTTCCCTCATAGTTACATAAGTTTTGTCTCGCAGATTCCTACAGATCGGGAGAAATTTGCCTTTTCAAGAATTGATTTTCGAATAATTTCGAGAAATTAAAATGTGTCTATTTTCCAAACCCTTGGACATAAAGTGACGTGACTCTGACATGAAGTTGACATATACGTTCCCTCAAAGTGACATAAGTTTTGTGTCTCAGATTCCTACACTTCGGCATATATTTGCCTTTTCAAAAATTGACTTTCGAATATCTCGAAAAATTAAAATGTCTCTATCCTCCAAACCCTTGGACATATATTGACGTGACTCTGAGATGAAGTTGACATATACGTTCCCTCAAAGTGACATAAGTTTTGTCTCTCAGATTCCTACAGATCGGGAGATATTTGCCTTTTCAAAAATTGAATTTCGAATAATCTCGAAAAATTTAAATGTCTCTATCCTCCAAACCATTTTTACATACATTGACGTGACTCTGACATGAAGTTGACATATACGTTCCCTCAAACTGTCATAAGGTTTGTCTCTCAGATTCCTACAGATCGGGAGATATTTGCCTTTTCAATAATTGACATATGAATAATCTCGAAAAATTCAAAAATTTCTATCCTCCAAACCCTTGGACATAAATTGACAAGACTCTGACATGAATTTGACATATACGTTCCCTCAACGTGACATAAGTTTTGACTCTCAGATTCTTACAGATCGGGAGATATTTGCCTTTTCAAAAATTGACTTTCGAATAATCTCGAAAAATTAAAATGTCTCTATCCTCCAAACCCTTGGACTTACATTGACGTGATTCTGACATGAAGTTGACATACACGTTCCCTCAAAGTGACATAAGGTTTGTGTCTCAGATTCCTATAGATCGGGAGATATTTGCCTTTACAAAAATTGACTTTCGAATAATCTCGAAAAATTAAAATGTCTTTATCCTCTAAACCCTTGGACATACATTGACGTGACTCTGACATGAAGTTGACATATACATTCCCTCAAGGTGACATAAAATTTGTCTCTCAGATTCCTACAGATCGGGAGATATTTGCCTTTCCAAAAATTGACTTTCGAATAATCTCGAAAAATTAAAATGTCTCTATCCTCCAAACCCTTTGACATACAGTGATGTGACTCTGACATGAAGTTGACAAACACGTTCCCTCAAAGTGACATAAGATTTGTCTCTCAGATTCCAACAGATTGGGAGATATTTGCCTTTCAAGAATTGACTTTCGAATAATCTCGAAAAATTTAAATGTCTCTATCCTCCAAACCCTTGGACATACATTGACGTGACTCTGACATGAAGTTGACGTATACGTTCCCTCAACGTGACAGAAGTTTCCTATCTCAGATTCCTACAGATCGGGAGATATTTGCCTTTTCAAAAATTGACTTTCGAATAATCTCGAAAAATTCAAATTAGTCTATACTTCAAACCCTTTGACTTACATTGACATGATTCTGACACGAAGTTGACATATACATTCCCTCAAAGTGACTTAAGTTTTGTCTCTCAGATTCCTACAGATCGGGAGATATTTGCCTTTTCAAAAATTGACTTTCGAAAAACTCGAACAAATAAAATGTCTCTATCCTCCAAACCCTTGGACATACATTGACGCGACTCTGACATGAAGTTGACATAAACGTTCCCTCATAGTTACATAAGTTTTGTCTCGCAGATTCCTACAATTCGGGAGATATCTGCCTTTTCAAAAATTAATTTTCGAATAATCTCGAAAAATTTAAATGAGTCTATACTCCAAACCCTTGGACTTTCATTGACGTGATTCTGACACGAAGTTGACATATACGTTCCCTCATAGTGACTTAAGTTTTGTCTCTCAGATTCATACAGATCGGGAGATATCTGCCTTTTCAAAAATTGACTTTCGAATAATCTCGAAAAATTAAAATGTCTCTATCCTCCTATCTCTTCTACATACATTGACGTGACTCTAACGTGAAGTTGACATATACGTTCCATCAAAGTGACATAAGTTTGTTCGCTCAGATTCCTACAGATCGGGAGATATTTCGCTTTTCAAAAATTGACTTTCGAATAATCTCGAAAAATTGAAATGTCTCTATCCTCCAAACCATTTTACATACATTGACGTGACTCTGACATGAAGTTGACATATATGTTCCCTCAAAGTGACATAAGTTTTGTCTCTCAGATTCCTACAGATCGGGAGATATTTGCCTTTTCAAGAATTGACTTTCGAATAATCTCGAAAAATTTGAATGTCTCTATCCTCCAAACCCTTGGACATATATTGACGTGGCTCTGACATGAAGTTGACATATACGTTCCCACAAAGTGACATAAGTTTTGTGTCTTAGATTCCTACAGATCGGGAGATATTTGCCATTTCATAAATTGACTTTGGAATAATCTCGAAAAATTAAAATGTCTCTATCCTCCAAACCCTTTGACATACATTGACGTTACTCTGACATGAAGTTGACATATACGTTCCCTCAAAGTGACATAAGTTTTGTCTCTCAGATTCCCACAGAACGGGAGTTATTTGCTTTTTCAAAAATTGACTTTCGAATAATCTCGAAAAATTAAAATGTCTCTATCCTCCAAACCCTTGGACATATATTGACGTGACTCTGAGATGAATTTGGCATATACGTTCCCTCAAAGTGACATAAGTTTTGTCTCTCAGATTCCTACAGATCGGGAGATATTTGCCTTTTCAAAAATTGAATTTCGAATAATCTCGAAAAATTTAAATGTCTCTATCCTCCAAACCGTTTTTACATACATTGAAGTGACTCTGACATGAAGTTGACATATACGTTCCCTCAAAGTGTCATAAGTTTTGTCTCTCAGATTCCTACAGATCGGGAGATATTTGCCTTTTCAATAATTGTCATTTGAATAATCTCGAAAAATTCAAAAATTTCTATCCTCCAAACCCTTGGACATAAATTGACAAGACTCTGACATGAAGTTGACATATACGTTCCCTCAACGTGACATAAGTTTTGTCTCTCAGATTCCTACACATCGGGAGATATTAGCCTTTTCAAAAATTGACTTTCGAATAATCTCGGAAAATTAAAATGTCTCTATCCTCCAAACCCTTGGACATACATTGACGTGACTCTGACATGAAGTTGACAAAGACGTTCCCTCAAAGTGACATCAGTTTTGTCTCTCAGATTCCAACAGATCGCGGAGATATTTGCCTTTTTAATAATTAACATTTGAATAATCTCGAAAAATACAAAAATCTCTATCCTAAAAAAACCCTTGGACATACATTAACAAGACTCTGACATGAGGTTGACATATACGTTCCCTCAAAGTAACATAAGTTTTGTCTCTCAGATTCCTACAGATCGGGAGATATTTGCCTTTTCAAAAATTAACTTTCGAATAATCTCGAAAAATTTAAATGTCTCTATCCTCCAAACCCTTGGACATACATTGACAAGACTCTGACATGAAGTTGACATACACGTTCCCTCAAAGTGACGTAAGGTTTGTGTCTCAGATTCCTACAGATCGGGAGATATTTGCCTTTTCAAGAATTGACTTTCGAATAATCTAGAAAAATTAGAATGTCTCTATCCTCCAAACACTAGGACATTCATTGACGTGCCTCTGACATGAAGTTGGCATATGCGTTCCCTCAAAGTGACATAAGGTTTGTGTCTCAGATTAATACAGATCGGGAGATATTTGCCTTTTCATAAATTGACTTTCGAATAATCTCGAAAAATTAAAATGTCTCTATCCTCCAAACCCTTGGACATACATAGACTTGACTCTGACATGAAGTTGACATATAAGTTCCCTCAAAGTGACATAAGTTTTGTTTCTATGATTCCTACAGATCGGGAGATATTTGCCTTTTCAAAAATTGACATTCGAATAATCTCGAAAAATTTAAATGTTTCTATCCTCCAAACCCTTGGACATACATTGACGTTACTCTGACATGAAGTTGACATATACGTTCCCTCAACGTGACATAAGTTTTGTCTCTCAGATTCCTACACATCGGGAGATATTAGCCTTTTCAAAAATTGACTTTCGAATAATCTCGGAAAATTTAAATGTCTCTATCCTCCAAACCCTTGGACATACATTGACGTGACTCTGACATGAAGTTGACATATACGTTCCCTCAAAGTGACATAAGATTTGTCTCTCAGATTCCTACAGATCGGGAGATATTTGCCTTTTCAAAAATTGACTTTCGAATAATCTCGAAAAATTAAAATGTCTCTATCCTCCAAACCCTTTGACATACAGTGACGTGACTCTGACATGAAGTTGACAAACACGTTCCCTCAAAGTGACATAAGATTTGTCTCTCAGATTCCAACAGATTGGGAGATATTTGCCTTTCAAAAATTGACTTTCGAATAATCTCGAAATATTTAAATGTCTCTATCCTCCAAACCCTTGGACATACATTGACGTGACTCTGACATGAAGTTGTCATATACGTTCCCTCAACGTGACAGAAGTTTTCTATCTCAGATTCCTACAGATCGGGAGATATTTGCCTTTTCAAAAATTGACTTTCGAATAAACTCGAAAAATTCAAATTAGTCTATACTTCAAACCCTTGGACTTACATTGACGTGATTCTGACACGAAGTTGACATATACATTCCCTCAAAGTGACTTAAGTTTTGTCTCTCAGATTCCTACAGATCGGGAGATATTTGCCTTTTCAAAAATTGACTTTCGAATAACTCGAACAAATAAAATGTCTCTATCCTCCAAACCCTTGGACATACATTGACGCGACTCTGACATGAAGTTGACATAAACGTTCCCTCATAGTTACATAAGTTTTGTCTCTCAGATTCCTACAAATCGGGAGATATCTGCCTTTTCAAAAATTAATTTTCGAATAATCTCGAAAAATTTAAATGAGTCTATACTCCAAACCCTTGGACTTTCATTGACGTGATTCTGACACGAAGTTGACATATACGTTCCCTCATAGTGACTTAAGTTTTGTCTCTCAGATTCATACAGATCGGGAGATATCTGCCTTTTCAAAAATTGACTTTCGAATAATCTCGAAAAATTAAAATGTCTCTATCCTCCTATCTCTTCTACATACATTGACGTGACTCTAACGTGAAGTTGACATATACGTTCCATCAAAGTGACATAAGTTTGTTCGCTCAGATTCCTACAGATCGGGAGATATTTCGCTTTTCAAAAATTGACTTTCGAATAATCTCGAAAAATTAAAATGTCTCTATCCTCCAAACCATTTTACATACATTGACGTGACTCTGACATGAAGTTGACATATACGTTCCCTCAAAGTGACATAAGTTTTGTCTCTCAGATTCCTACAGATCGGGAGATATTTGCCTTTTCAAGAATTGACTTTCGAATAATCTCGAAAAATTAGAATGTCTCTATCCTCCAAACCCTTGGACATATATTGACGTGGCTCTGACATGAAGTTGACATATACGTTCCCACAAAGTGACATAAGTTTTGTGTCTTAGATTCCTACAGATCGGGAGATATTTGCCATTTCATAAATTGACTTTGGAATAATCTCGAAAAATTTAAATGTCTCTATCCTCCAACCCCTTTGACATACATTGACGTTACTCTGACATGAAGTTGACATATACGTTCCCTCAAAGTGACATAAGTTTTGTCTCTCAGATTCCCACAGAACGGGAGTTATTTGCATTTTCAAAAATTGACTTTCGAATAATCTCGAAAAATTAAAATGTCTCTATCCTCCAAACCCTTGGACATAAATTGACAAGACTCTGACATGAAGTTGACATATACGTTCCCTCAAAGTGACATAAGTTTTGTCTCTCAGATTCCTACAGATCGGGAGATATTTGCCTTTTCAAGAATTGGCTTTCGAATAATCTCGAAAAATTAGAATGTCTCTATCCTCCAAACCCTTGGACATATATTGACGTGACTCTGAGATAAATTTGACATATACGTTCCCTCAAAGTGACATAAGTTTTGTCTCTCAGATTCCTACAGATCGGGAGATATTTGCCTTTTCAAAAATTGAATTTCGAATAATCTCGAAAAATTTAAATGTCTCTATCCTCCAAAACATTTTTACATACATTGACGTGACTCTGACATGAAGTTGACATATACGTTCCCTCAAAGTGTCATAAGTTTTGTCTCTCAGATTCCTACAGATCGGGAGATATTTGCCTTTTCAATAATTGACATTTGAATAATCTCGAAAAATTCAAAAATTTCTATCCTCCAAACCCTTGGACATAAATTGACAAGACTCTGACATGAAGTTGACATATACGTTCCCTCAACGTGACATAAGTTTTGTCTCTCAGATTCCTACACATCGGGAGATATTAGCCTTTTCAAAAATTGACTTTCGAATAATCTCGGAAAATTAAAATGTCTCTATCCTCCAAACCCTTGGACAGATATTGACGTGGCTCTGACATGAAGTTGACATATACGTTCCCACAAAGTGACATAAGTTTTGTGTCTTAGATTCCTACAGATCGGGATATATTTGCCATTTCATAAATTGACTTTGGAATAATCTCGAAAAATTAAAATGTCTCTATCCTCCAACCCCTTTGACATACATTGACGTTACTCTGACATGAAGTTGACATATACGTTCCCTCAAAGTGACATAAGTTTTGTCTCTCAGATTCCCACAGAACGGGAGTTATTTGCTTTTTCAAAAATTGACTTACGAATAATCTCGAAAAATTAAAATGTCTCTATCCTCCAAACCCTTGGACATAAATTGACAAGACTCTGACATGAAGTTTACATATACGTTCCCTCAACGTGACATAAGTTTTGTCTCTCAGATTCCTACAGATCGGGAGATATTTGCCTTTTCAAAAATTGACACTCGAATAATCTCGAAAAATTGAAATGTCTCTATCCTCCAAACCCTTCGACATACATTGACAAGACTTTGACATGAAGTTTACATATACGTTCCCTTAACGTGACATAAGTTTTGTCTCTCAGATTCCTACAGATCGGGAGATATTTGCCTTTTCAAAAATTGACTTTCGAATAATCTCGAAAAATTAAAATGTCTCTATCCTCCAAACCCTTGGACATACATTGACGTGACTCTGACATGAAGTTGACATACACGTTCCCTCAAAGTGACATAAGGTTTGTGTCTCAGATTCCTACAGATCGGGAGATATTTGCCCTTTCAAGAATTGACTTTCGAATAATCTCTAAAAATTAAAATGTCTCTATCCTCCAAACCCTTGGACATTCATTGACGTGACTCTGACATGAAGTTGACATATACGTTCCCTCAAAGTGACATAAGGTTTCTGTCTCAGATTAATACAGATCGGGAGATATTTGCCTTTTCAAAAATTGACTTTCGAATAATCTCGAAAAATTAAAATGTCTCTATCCTCCAAACCTTTGGACATTCATTGACGTGGCTCTGACATGAAGTTGACATATACGTTCCCTCATAGTTACATAAGTTTTGTCTCGCAGATTCCTACAGATCGGGAGATATTTGCCTTTTCAAGAATTGACTTTCGAATAATTTCGAAAAATTAAAATGTGTCTATCCTCCAAACCCTTGGACATACATTGACCAGAGTCTGACATGATGTTGACCTATACGTTCCCTCAAAGTGACATAAGTTTTGTCTCTCAGATTCCTACAGATCGGGAGATATTTGCCTTTTCAAAAATTGACTTTCGAATAATCTCGAAAAATTGAAATGTCTCTATCCTCCAAACCCTTGGACATACATTGACAAGACTCTGACATGAAGTTGACATATACGTTCCCTTAAAGTGACATAAGTTTTATCTCTCAGATTCCTACAGATCGGGAGATATTTGCCTTTTCAAAAATTGACTTTCGCCTAATCTCGAAAAATTAAAATGTCTCTATCCTCCAAACCCTTGGACATACATAGACTTGACTCTGACATGAAGTTGACATATAAGTTCCCTCAAAGTGACATAAGTTTTGTTTCTCAGATTCCTACAGATCGGGAGATATTTGCCTTTTCAAAAATTGACATTCGAATAATCTCGAAAAATTTAAATGTCTCTATCCTCCAAACCCTTGGACATACATTGACGTTACTCTGACATGAAGTTGACATATACGTTCCCTCAACGTGACATAAGTTTTGTCTCTCAGATTCTTACAGATCGGGAGATATTTGCCTTTTCAAAAATTGACTTTCGAATAATCTCGAAAAATTAAAATGTCTCTATCCTCCAAACCCTTGGACATACATTGACGTGACTCTGACATGAAGTTGACATACACGTTCCCTCAAAGTGACATAAAGTTTGTGTCTCAGATTTTTACAGATCGGGAGATATTTGCCTTTTCAAAAATTGACTTTCGAATAATCTCGAAAAATTAAAATGTCTCTATCCTCCAAACCCTTGGACATACATTGACGTGACTCTGACATGAAGTTGACATACACGTTCCCTCAAAGTGACATAAGGTTTGTGTCTCAGATTCCTACAGATCGGGAGATATTTGCCCTTTCAAGAATTGACTTTCGAATAATCTCTAAAAATTAAAATGTCTCTATCCTCCAAACCCTTGGACATTCATTGACGTGACTCTGACATGAAGTTGACATATACGTTCCCTCAAAGTGACATAAGGTTTCTGTCTCAGATTAATACAGATCGGGAGATATTTGCCTTTTCAAAAATTGACTTTCGAATAATCTCGAAAAATTAAAATGTCTCTATCCTCCAAACCTTTGGACATTCATTGACGTGGCTCTGACATGAAGTTGACATATACGTTCCCTCAAAGTGACATAAGTTTTGTCTCTCAGATTCCTACAGATCGGGAGATATTTGCCTTTTCAAAAATTGACTTTCGAATAATCTCGAAAAATTGAAATGTCTCTATCCTCCAAACCCTTGGACATACATTGACAAGACTCTGACATGAAGTTGACATATACGTTCCCTTAAAGTGACATAAGTTTTATCTCTCAGATTCCTACAGATCGGGAGATATTTGCCTTTTCAAAAATTGACTTTCGCCTAATCTCGAAAAATTAAAATGTCTCTATCCTCCAAACCCTTGGACATACATAGACTTGACTCTGACATGAAGTTGACATATAAGTTCCCTCAAAGTGACATAAGTTTTGTTTCTCAGATTCCTACAGATCGGGAGATATTTGCCTTTTCAAAAATTGACATTCGAATAATCTCGAAAAATTTAAATGTCTCTATCCTCCAAACCCTTGGACATACATTGACGTTACTCTGACATGAAGTTGACATATACGTTCCCTCAACGTGACATAAGTTTTGTCTCTCAGATTCTTACAGATCGGGAGATATTTGCCTTTTCAAAAATTGACTTTCGAATAATCTCGAAAAATTAAAATGTCTCTATCCTCCAAACCCTTGGACATACATTGACGTGACTCTGACATGAAGTTGACATACACGTTCCCTCAAAGTGACATAAAGTTTGTGTCTCAGATTTTTACAGATCGGGAGATATTTGCCTTTTCAAAAATTGACTTTCGAATAATCTCGAAAAATTAAAATGTCTCTATCCTCCAAACCCTTGGACATACATTGACGTGACTCTGACATGAAGTTGACATACACGTTCCCTCAAAGTGACATAAGGTATGTGTCTCAGATTCCTACAGATCGGGAGATATTTGCCTTTTCAAGAATTGACTTTCGAATAATCTCTAAAAATTAAAATGTCTCTATCCTCCAAACCCTTGGACATTCATTGACGTGACTCTGACATGAAGTTGACATATACGTTCCCTCAAAGTGACATAAGGTTTGTGTCTCAGATTAATACAGATCGGGAGATATTTGCCTTTTCAAAAATTGACTTTCGAATAATCTCGAAAAATTAAAATGTCTCTATCCTCCAAACCTTTGGACATTTATAGACGTGGCTCTGACATGAAGTTGACATATACGTTCCCTCATAGTTACATAAGTTTTGTCTCGCAGATTCCTACAGATCGGGAGATATTTGCCTTTTCAAGAATTGACTTTCGAATAATTTCGAAAAATTAAAATGTGTCTATCCTCCAAACCCTTGGACATACATTGACCAGAGTCTGACATGATGTTGACATATACGTTCCCTCAAAGTGACATAAGTTTTGTCTCTCAGATTCCTACAGATCGGGAGATATTTGCCTTTTCAAAAAATGACTTTCGAATAATCTCGAAAAATTGAAATGTCTCTATCCTCCAAACCCTTGGACATACATTGACAAGACTCTGACATGAAGTTGACATATAAGTTCCCTCAAAGTGACATAAGTTTTGTTTCTCAGATTCCTACAGATCGGGAGATATTTGCCTTTTCAAAAATTGACATTCGAATAATCTCGAAAAATTTAAATGTCTCTATCCTCCAAACCCTTGGACATACATTGACGTTACTCTGACATGAAGTTGACATATACGTTCCCTCAACGTGACATAAGTTTTGTCTCTCAGATTCTTACAGATCGGGAGATATTTGCCTTTTCAAAAATTGACTTTCGAATAATCTCGAAAAATTAAAATGTCTCTATCCTCCAAACCCTTGGACATACATTGACGTGACTCTGACATGAAGTTGACATACACGTTCCCTCAAAGTGACATAAAGTTTGTGTCTCAGATTTTTACAGATCGGGAGATATTTGCCTTTTCAAAAATTGACTTTCGAATAATCTCGAAAAATTAAAATGTCTCTATCCTCCAAACCCATGAACATACATTGACGTGACTCTGACATGAAGTTGACATATACGTTCCCTCAAGGTGATATAAGTTTTGTCTCTCAGATTAATACAGATCGGGAGATATTTGCCTTTTCAAAAAATGACTTTCGAATAATCTCGAAAAATTAAAATGTCTCTATCCTTTAAACCCTTGGACATATATTGACGTGGCTCTGACATGAATTTGACATATACGTTCCCACAAAGTGACATAAGTTTTGTGTCTTAGATTCCTACAGATCGGGAGATATTTGCCATTTCATAAATTGACTTTGGAATAATCTCGAAAAATTAAAATGTCTCTATCCTCCAAACCCTTGGACATACATTGACGTGACCCTGACATGAAGTTGACATACACGTTCCCTCAAAGTGACATAAAGTTTGTGTCTCAGATTTTTACAGATCGGGAGATATTTGCCTTTTCAAAAATTGACTTTCGAATAATCTCGAAAAATTCAAATGAGTCTATACTTCAAACCCTTGGACTTACATTGACGTGATTCTGACACGAAGTTGACATATACATTCCCTCAAGGTGATATAAGTTTTGTCTCTCAGATTAATACAGATCGGGAGATATTTGCCTTTTCAAAAATTGACTTTCGAATAATCTCGAAAAATTAAAATGTCTCTATCCTTTAAACCCTTGGACATATATTGACGTGGCTCTGACATGAATTTGACATATACGTTCCCACAAAGTGACATAAGTTTTGTGTCTTAGATTCCTACAGATCGGGAGATATTTGCCATTTCATAAATTGACTTTGGAATAATCTCGAAAAATTAAAATGTCTCTATCCTCCAAACCCTTGGACATACATTGACGTGACTCTGACATGAAGTTGACATATACGTTCCCTCAAAGTGACATAAGTTTTGACTCTCAAATTCCCACAGAACGTGAGTTATTTGCTTTTTCAAAAATTGACTTTCGAATAATCTCGAAAAATTAAAATGTCTCTATCCTCCAAACCCTTGGACATACATTGACGTGACTCTGACATGAAGTTGACTTATGCGTTCCCTCAAAGTGACATAATTTTTGTCTCTTAGATTCCTACAGATCGGGAGATATTTGCCTTCTCAAAAATTGACTTTCTAATAATCTCGAAAAATTAAAATATCTCTTTCCTCCAAACCCTTGGACATACATTGACGTGATTCTGACATGAAGTTGACATATACGTTCTCTCAAAGTGACATAAGGTTTGTCTCTCAGATTCCTACAGATCGGGAAATATTTGCCTTTTGAAAAATTGACTTTCTTATAATCTCGAAGAATTAAAATGTCTCTATCCTCCAAACCCTTGGACATACATTGGCAAGACTCTGACATGAAGTTGACATATACGTTCCCTTAAAGTGACATAAGTTTTGTCTCTCAGATTCCTACAGATCGGGAGATATTTGCCTTTTCAAAAATTGACTTTTGCATAATCTCGAAAAATTAAAATGTCTCTATCCTCCAAACACTTGGACATACATTGACTTCACTCTGACATGAAGTTGACATATAAGTTCCCTCAAAGTGTCATAAGTTTTGTTTCTCAGATTCCTACAGATCGGGAGATATTTGCCTTTTCAATAATTGACATTTGAATAATCTCGAAAAATTCAAAAATTTCTATCCTCCAAACCCTTGGACATAAATTGACGTGACTCTGACATGAAGTTGACAATGACGTTCCCTCAAAGTGACATCAGTTTTGTCTCTCAGATTCCTACAGATCGCGAGATATTTGCCTTTTCAAGAATTGACTTTCGAATAATCTCGAAAAATTAGAATGTCTTTATCCTCTAAACCCTTGGACATACTTTGACGTGACTCTGACATGAAGTTGACATATACGTTCCCTCAAAGTGACATAAGTTTTGTCTCTCAGATTCCTACAGATCGGAAGATTTTTGCCCTTTCAAAAATTGACTTTCCAATAATCTCGAAAAATTAAAATGTCTCTATCCTAGAAACCCTTAGACATACATTGACGTGACTCTAACATGAAGTTGACATACACGTTCCCTCAAAGTGACATAAGGTTTGTCTCTCAGATTCCTACAGATCGGCAGATATTTGCCTTTTCAAAAATTGACTTTCAAATAATCTCGAAAAATTTAAATGTCTCTATCCTCCAAACCCTTCGCCATACATTGACAAGACTCTGACATGAAGTTGACATATACGTTCCCTCAACGTGACATAAGTTTTGTCTTTCAGATTCCTACAGATCGGGAAATATTTGCCTTTTCAAAAATTGACTTTTGAATAATCTCGAAAAATTAAAATGTCTCTATCCTCCAAACCCTTGGACATACATTGACGTGACTCTGACATGAAGTTGACATACACGTTCCCTCAAAGTGACATAAGGTTTGTGTCTCAGATTCCTACAGATCGGGAGATATTTGCCTTTTCAAAAATTGACTTTCGAATAATCTCGAAAAATTAAAATGTCTTTATCCTCTAAACCCTTGGACATACATTGACGTGGCTCTGACATGAAGTTGACATATACGTTCCCTCAAAGTGACATAAGTTTTGTCTCTCAGATTCCCACAGAACGTGAGTTATTTGCTTTTTCAAAAATTGACTTTCGAATAATCTCGAAAAATTAAAATGTCTCTATCCTCCAAACCCTTGGACATACATTGACGTGACTCTGACATGTAGTTGACTTATGCGTTCCCTCAAAGTGACATAATTTTTGTCTCTTAGATTCCTACAGATCGGGAGATATTTGCCTTTTCAAAAATTGACTTTCGAATAATCTCGAAAAATTAAAATTTCTCTATCCTCCAAACCCTTGGACATACAATGACGTGACTCTGACATGAAGTTGACATATACGTTCCCTCAAAGTGACATAAGTTTTCTCGCTCACATTCCTACAGATCGGGAGATATTTCGCTTTTCAAAAATTGACTTTCGAATAATCTCGAAAAATTAAAATGTCTCTATCCTCCAAACCATTTTTACATACATTGACGTGACTCTGACATGAAGTTGACATATACGTTCCCTCAAAGTGTCATAAGTTTTGTCTCTTAGATTCCTACAGATCGGGAGATATTTGCCTTTTCAAAAATTGACACTCGAATAATCTCGAAAAATTTAAAAGCCTCTATCCTCCAAACCCTTCGACATACATTGACAAGACTTTGACATGAAGTTGACATATACGTTCCCTCAAGGTGATATAAGTTTTGTTTCTCAGATTCCTACAGATCGGGAGATATTTGCCTTTACAATAATTGATTTCCGAATAATCTCGGAACATTTAAATGTCTCTATCCTCCAAACAGTTAGACATACGTTTTCTTGACTCTGACATGAAGTTGACATACACTTTCCCTCAAAGTCACAGAAGTTTTGCGCCGACACATTCCTACAGATAGGGAGATATATGCATTTTCACAAATTGACTTTCGAATAATCTCGAAAAATTAAAATGTCTCTATCCTCCAAACCCTTGGACATACATTGACGTGACTCTAACGTCAAGTTGACATATACTTTCCATCAAAGTTACATAAGTTTTGACGCTCAGATTCCTACAGATCGGGAGATATTTGCCTTTTCAAAAATTGACTTTAGAATAATCTCTAATAATTAAAATGTCTCTATCCTCCAAACCCTTGGACATACATTGACTTGGCTCTGACATGAAGTTGACATATACGTTACTTCAAGGTGACATAAGTTTTGTCTCTCAGATTCCTACAGATCGGGAGATATTTGCCTTTTCAAAATTTGTCTTTCGAATAATCTCGAAAAATTTAAATGTCTCTATCCTCCAAACCCTTGGACATACATAGACGTGACTCTAACGTCAAGTTGACATATACTTTCCATCAAAGTTACATAAGTTTTGTCTCTCAGATTCCTACAGGTCGGGAGATATTTGCCTTTTCAAAAAATTACTTTCGAATAATCTCGAAAAATTAAGATGTCTCTATCCTCCAAACCCTTTGACATACATTGACGTGACTCTGACATGAAGTTGACATACACGTTCCCTCAAAGTGATATAAGATTTGTCTCTCAGATTCCTACAGATCAGGAGATATTTGCCTTTTCAAAAATTGACTTTCGAATAATCTCGAAAAATTAAAATGTCTCTATCCTATAAACCCTTGGACATACATTCACAAGACTCAGACATGAAGTTGACATATAAGTTCCCTCAAAGTGACATAAGTTTTGTCTATAAGATTAGTACAGATCGGGAGATATTTGCCTTTTCATAAATTGACACTCGAATAATATCGAAAAATTAAAATGTCTCTATCCTCAAAACCCTTGGACATACATTGACGTGACTCTGACATGAAGTTAACATATACGTTCCCTCAAAGTGACATAAGTTTTGTGTCCCAAATTCCTACAGATCGGGAGATATTTGCCTTTTCAAAAATTGACATTTGAATAATCTCGATAAATTCAAATATCTCTATCCTCCAAACCCTTGGACATACCTTGACGTGACTCTGACATGAAGTTGACATATACGTTCCCTCAAAGTGACATAAGTCTTGTCTCTGAGATTCCTACGGATCGGAAGATATTTACCTTTACAAAAATTGAGTTTCGAATAATCTCTAAAAATTAAAATGTCTCTATCCTCCAAACCCTTGGACATACATTAACCAGACTCTGACATGAAGTTGACATATACGTTCCCTCAAAGTGACATAAGTTTTGCTCTCAGATTCCTACAGATCGGGAGATATTTGCCTTTTCAAAAATTGACATTTGAATAATCTCGAACAATTAAAATATCTCTATCCTCCAAACCTTTGGATATACTTTGACGTGACTCTGACATGAAGTTGACATATACGTTCCCTCAAAGTGAGATAAGTTTTGTCTCTCAGATTCCTACAGATCGGAAGATTTTTGCCCTTTCAAAAATTGACTTTCGAATAATCTCGAAAAATTAAAATGACTCTATCCTCCAAACCCTTAGACATACATTGACGTGACTCTAACATGAAGTTGACATACACGTTCCCTCAAAGTGACATAAGGTTTGTGTCTCAGATTAATACAGATCGGGAGATATTTGCCTTTTCAAAAATTGATTTTCGAATAATCTCGAAACATTCAAATGAGTCTATACTCCAAACCCTTGTACTTACATTGACGTGGCTCTGACATGAAGTTGACATATACGTTCCATCAAAGTGACATAAGTTTTGTCTCTCAGATTCCTACAGATCGGGAGATATTTGCCTTTTCAATAATTGACTTTCGAATAATCTCGGAAAATTTAAATGTCTCTATCCTCCAAACAGTTAGACATACATTTTCGTGACTCTGACATGAAGTTGACATATACTTTCCCTCAAAGTGACAGAAGTTTTGTCTCTCACATTCCTACAGATCGGGAGATATATGCCTTTTCACAAATTGACTTTCGAATAAATTCGAAAAATTAAAATGTCTCTATCCTCCAAACCCTTGGACATACATTGACGTGACTCTAACGTGAAGTTGACATATACTTTCCCTCAAAGTTACATAACTTTTGACGCTCAGATTCCTACAGATCGGGAGATATTTGCCTTTTCAAAATTTGACTTTCGAATAACCTCGAAAAATTTAAATGTCTCTAACCTCCAAACCCTTTGACATACTTTGACGTGACTCTGACATGAAGTTGACATATACGTTCCCTCAAAGTGACATAAGTTTTGTCTCTCAGATTCCTACAGATCGGTAGATATTTGCCTATTCAAAAATTGACTTTCGAATAATCTCGAAAAATTAAAATGTCTCTATCCTCCAAACCCTTTGACATAAATTGACGTGGCTCTGACATGAAGTTGACATATACGTTCCCTCATAGTTACATAAGTTTTGTCTCTCAGATTCCTACAGATCGGGAGATATTTGCCTTTACAAAAATTGACTTTCGAATAATCTCGAAAAATTGAAATGTCTCTATCCTTTCAAACCCTTGGACATACATTGACCAGACTCTGACATGAAGTTGACATATACGTTCCCTCAAAGTGACATCAGGTTTGTCTCTCAAATTCCTACAGATCGGGAAATATTTGCCTTTTCAAAAATTGACTTTCGAATAATCTCGAAAAATTAAAATGTCTCTATCCTCTAAACCCTTAGACATACATTGACAAGACTCTGACATGAAGTTGACATATAAGTTCCCTCAAAGTGACATAAGTTTTGTCTCTAAGATTAGTACAGATCGGGAGATATTTGCCTTTTCATAAATTGACACTCGAATAATATCGAAAAATTAAAATGTCTCTATCCTCAAAACCCTTGGACATACATTGACGTGACTCTGACATGAAGTTAACATATGCGTTCCCTCAACGTGAAATGAGTTTTGTCTCTCAAATTCCTACAGATCGGGAGATATTTGCCTTTTCAAAAATTGACATTTGAATAATCTCGAAAAATTCAAATATCTCTATCCTCCAAACCCTTGGACATTCTTTGACGTGACTCTGACATGAAGTTGACATATACGTTCCCTCAAAGTGACATAACTCTTGTCTCTCAGATTCCTACAGATCGGAAGATATTTGCCTTTACAAAAATTGAGTTTCGTATAATCTCTAAAAATTAAAATGTCTCTCTCCTCCAAACCCTTTGACATACATTGACCACACTCTGACATGAAGTTAACATATACGTTCCCTCAACGTGACATAAGTTTTGTCTCTCAGATTCCTACAGATCGGAAGATTTTTGCCCTTTCAAAAATTGACTTTCGAATAATCTCGAAAAATTAAAATGTCTCTATCCTCCAAACCCTTAGACATACATTGACGTGACTCTAACATGAAGTTGGCATACACGTTCCCTCAAAGTGACATAAGGTTTGTGTCTTAGATTAATACAGATCGGGAGATATTTGCCTTTTCAAAAATTGATTTTCGAATAATCTGGAAACATTCAAATGAGTCTATACTCCAAACCCTTGTACTTACATTGACGTGGCTCTGACATGAAGTTTACATATACGTTCCCTCAAAGAGACTTAAGTTTTGTCTCTCAGATTCCTACAGATCGGGAGATATTTGCCTTATCAATAATTGACTTTCGAATAATCTCGGAAAATTTAAATGTCTCTATCCTCCAAACAGTTAGACATACATTTTCGTGACTCTGACATGAAGTTGACATATGCTTTCCCTCAAAGTGACAGAAGATTTGTCTCTCACATTCCTACAGATCGGGAGATATATGCCTTTTCACAAATTGACTTTCGAATAAACTCGAAAAATTAAAATGTCTCTATCCTCCAAACCCTTGGACATACATTGACGTGACTCTAACGTGAAGTTGACATATACTTTCCCTCAAAGTTACATAACGTTTGACGCTCGGATTCCTACAGATCGGGAGATATTTGCCTTTTCAAATATTGACTTTAGAATAATCTCTAAAAATTAAAATGTCTCTATCCTCCAAACCCTTGGACATACATTGACGTGGCTCTGACATGAAGTTGACATATACGTTACCTCAAAGTGACATAAGTTTTGTCTCTCAGATTCCTACAGATCGGGAGATATTTGCCTTTTCAAAATTTGACTTTCGAATAATCTCGAAAAATTTAAATGTCTCTAACCTCCAAACCCTTTGACATACTTTGACGTGACTCTGACATGAAGTTGACATATACGTTCCCTCAAAGTGACATAAGTTTTGTCTCTCAGATTCCTACAGATCGGTAGATATTTGCCTTTTCAAAAATTGACATTCGAATAATCTCGAAAAATTTAAATATCTCTATCTTCCAAACCCTTGGACATACACAGACGTGACTCTGACATGAAATAGACATATACGTTCCCTCAAAGTGACATAAGTATTGTCTCTCAGATTCCTACAGGTCGGGACATATTTGCCTTTTCAAAAATTGACTTTCGAATAATCTCGAAAAATTAAAATGTCTCTATCCTCTAAACCCTTGGACATACATTGACAAGACTCAGACATGAAGTTGACATATAAGTTCCCTCAAAGTGACATAAGTTTTGTCTCTAAGATTAGTACAGATCGGGTGATATTTGCCTTTTCATAAATTGACACTCGAATAATATCGAAAAATTAAAATGTCTCTATCCTCAAAACCCTTGAACATACATTGACATGACTCTGACATGAAGTTGACATATACGTTCCCTCAAAGTGACATAAGGTTTGTCTCCCAAATTCCTACAGATCGGGAGATATTTGCCTTTTCAAAAATTGACTTTCGAATAATCTCGAAAAAATTAAATGTCTCTATCCTAAAAACCCTTGGACATACATTGACAAGACTCTGACATGTAGTTGACATATAAGTTCCCTCAAAGTGACATAAGTTTTGTCTCTCAGATTCCTACACATCGGGAGATATTTGAATTTTCAAAAATTGACACTCGAATAATATCGAAAAATTGAAATGTCTCTATCCTCCAAACCCTTTTACATACATTGACGTGACTCTGACATGAAGTTGACATATACGTTCCCTCAAATTGACATAAGGTTTGTCTCTCAGATTCCTACACATCGGGAGATATTTGCATTTTCATAAATTGACTTTCGAATATTCTCGTTAAATTAAAATGTTTATATGCTCCAAACCCTTGGACATACATCGACGTGACTCTGACATGAAGTTGACATATACGTTCCCTCAAAGTGACATAAGTTTTGTCTCTCAGATTCCTACAGATCGGAAGATTTTTGCCCTTTCAAAAATTGACTTTCGAATAATCTAGAAAAATTAAAATGTCTCTATCCTCTAAACCCTTGGACATACATTGACAAGACTCTGACATGAAGTTGACATATACGTTCCCTCAAAGTGACATAAGTTTTGTCTCTCAGATTCCTACAGATCGGAAGATTTTTGCTCTTTCAAAAATTGACTTTCGAATAATCTCGAAAAATTTAAATGTCTCTATCCTCCAAACCCTTAGACATACATTGACGTGACTCTAACATGAAGTTGACATTCACGTTCCCTCAAAGTGACATAAGGTTTGTGTCTCAGATTAATACAGATCGGGAGATATTTGCCTTTTCATATATTGACTTTCGAATAATCTCGGAAAATTTAAATGTCTCTATCCTCCAAACAGTTAGACATACATTTTCGTGACTCTGACATGAAATTGACATATACTTTCAATCAAAGTGACAGAAGTTTTGTCTCTCACATACCTACAGATCGGGAGATATATGCCTTTTCAAAATTGACTTTCGAATAATCTCGAAAAATTAAAATGTCTCTATCCTCCAAACCCTTGGACATACATTGACGTGACTCTAACGTGAAGTTGACTTATACTTTCCCTCATAGTTACATAAGTTTTGTCTCGCAGATTCCTACAGATCGGGAGATATTTGCCTTTTCAAAAATTGACTTTAGAATAATCACTAAAAATTAAAATGTCTCTATCCTTCAAACCCTTGACATACATTGACGTGGCTCTGACATGAAGTGGACATATACGTTACCTCAAAGTGACATAAGTTTTGTCTTTCAGATTCGTACAGATCGGGAGATATTTGCCTTTTCAGAATTTGACTTTCGAATAATCTCGAAAAATTTAAATGTCTCTATCCTCCAAACCGTTGGACATACATTGACGTGACTCTGACATGAAGTTGACATATTCGTTCCCTCAAAGTGACATACGTTTTGTCCCTCAGATTCCTACAGATCGGTAGATATTTGCCTTTTCAAAAATTGACTTTCGAATAATCTCGAAAAATTTAAATGTCTCTATCCTCCAAACCCTTGGACATACATAAATGTGACTCTGACATGAAGTTGACATATACGTTCCCTCAAAGTGACATAAGTTTTGTCTCTCAGATTCCTACAGGTCGGGAGATATTTGCCTTTTCAAAAATTGATTTTCGAAAAATCTCGAAAAATTAAAATGTCTCTATCCTCCAAACCCTTTGACATACATTGACGTGGCTCTGACATGAAGTTGACATATACGTTCCCTCATAGTTACATAAGTTTTGTCTCTCAGATTCCTACAGATCGGGAGATATTTGCCTTTTTGAAAAATTGACTTTCGAATATTCTCTGAAAATTAAAATGTTTCTATCCTCCAAACCCTTGGACATACATTTACGTGACTCAGACATGAAGTGGACATATACATTCCCTCAAAGTGACATAAGATTTGTCTCTCAGATTCCTACAGATCAGGAGATATTTGCCTTTTCAAAAATTGACTTTAGAATAATCACTAAAAATTTAAATGTCTCTATCCTCCAAACCCTTGGACATTTATTGACGTGACTCTGACATGAAGTTGACATATTCGTTCCCTCAAGGTGACATAAGTTTTTTCTCTCAGATTCCTACATATAGGGAGACATTTGCCTTTTCAGAAATTGACTTTCGAATAATCTCCAGAAATTAAAATGTCTCTATCCTCCAAACCCTTGCGCATTCATTGACGTGACTCTGACATGAAGTTGATATATACGATCCCTCAAAGTGACATCAGGTTTGTCTCTCAGATTCCTACAGATCGGGTGATATTTGCATTTGAATAATTGACTTTCGAATAATCTCGAAGAATTTAAATGTCTCTATCCTCCAAACCCATATACATTCATTGACGTGACTCTGACATGATGTTGACATATACGTTCCCTCAAAGTTACATAAGATTTGTCCCTCAGATTCCTACAGATCGGGAGATATTTGCCTTTACAAAAATTGGCTTTGTAATAATCTCGAAAAATTTAAATGTCTCTATAATCCAAACACTTGGACATACATTGACGTGACTCTGACATGAAGTTGACATATACGTTCCCTCAAAGTGACATAAGTTTCTCTCTCGGATTCCTACTGATCGGGAGATATTTGCCTTTTCAGAAATTGACTTTCGATTAACCTCGAAAAATTAAAATGTCTCTATCCTCCAAACCTTTCGACATACATTGACGTCACTGTGACATGAAGTTGACACATACGTTCCCTCAAAGTGACATAAGGTTTGTCTCTCAGATTCCTACAGATCGGGAGATATTTGCCTTTTCAAAAATTGACTTTCGAATAATCTCGAAAAAATTAAATGTCTCTATCCTAAAAACCCTTGGACATACATTGACAAGACTCTGACATGAAGTTGACATATAAGTTCCCTCAAAGTGACATAAGTTTTGTCTCTCATATTCCTACACATCGGGAGATATTTGCCTTTTCAAAAATTGACACTCGAATAATATCGAAAAATTGAAATTTCTATCCTCCAAACCCTTGGACATACATTGACGTGACTCTGACATGAAGTTGACATATACGTTCCCTCAAATTGACATAAGTTTTGTCTATCAGATTCCTACACATCGGGAGATATTTGCCTTTTCATAAATTGACTTTCGAATATTCTCGTTAAATTAAAATGTTTCTATTCTCCAAACCCTTGGACATACATTGACGTGACTCTGACATGAGGTTTACATATACGTTCCCTCAAAGTGACATAAGATTTGTCTTTCAGATTCCTACAGATCAGGAGATATTTGCCTTTTCAAAAATTGACTTTCGAATAATCTCGGAAAATTAAAATGTCTCTATCCTCTAAACCTTTGGAAATACATTGACAAGACTCTGACATGAAGTTGACATATACGTTCCCTCAAAGTGACAAAAGTTTTGTCTCTCAGATTCCTACAGATCGGAAGATTTTTGCCCTTTCAAAAATTGACTTTCGAATAATCTCGAAAAATTTAAATGTCTCTATCCTCCAAACCCTTAGACATACATTGACGTGACTCTAACATGAAGTTTACATTCACGTTCCCTCAAAGTGACATAAGGTTTGTGTCTCAGATTAATACAGATCGGGAGATATTTGCCTTTTCAAAAATTGACTTTCGAATAATCTCGGAAAATTTAAATGTCTCTATCCTCCAAACAGTTAGACATACATCTTCGTGACTCTGACATGAAGTTGACATATACTTTCCCTCAAAGTGAGAGAAGTCTTGTCTCTCACATTCCTACAGATCGGGAGATATATGCCTTTTGAAAATTGACTTTCGAATAATCTCGAAAAATTAAAATGTCTCTATCCTCCAAACCCTTGGACATACATTGACGTGACTCTAACGTGAAGTTGACATATACTTTCCCTCAAAGTTACATAAGTTTTAATGCTCAGATTCCTACAGATCGGGAGATATTTGCCTTTTCAAAAATTGACTTTAGAATAATCACTAAAAATTAAAATGTCTCTATCCTTCAAACCCTTGGACATACATTGAAGTGGCTCTGACATGAAGTTGACATATACTTTACCTCAAAGTGACATAAGTTTTGTCTCTCAGATTCCTACAGATCGGGAGATATTTGCCTTTTCAAAATTTGACTTTCGAATAATCTCGAAAAATTTAAATGTCTCTATCCTCCAAACCTTTAGACATACATTGACGTGACTCTAACATGAATTTGACATACACGTTCCCTCAAAGTGACATAAGGTTTGTCTATCAGATTCCTACACATCGGGAGATATTTGCCTTTTCATAAATTGACTTTCGAATATTCTCGTTAAATTAAAATGTTTCTATTCTCCAAACCCTTGGACATACATTGACGTGACTCTGACATGAGGTTTACATATACGTTCCCTCAAAGTGACATAAGATTTGTCTTTCAGATTCCTACAGATCAGGAGATATTTGCCTTTTCAAAAATTGACTTTCGAATAATCTCGGAAAATTAAAATGTCTCTATCCTCTAAACCTTTGGAAATACATTGACAAGACTCTGACATGAAGTTGACATATACGTTCCCTCAAAGTGACAAAAGTTTTGTCTCTCAGATTCCTACAGATCGGAAGATTTTTGCCCTTTCAAAAATTGACTTTCGAATAATCTCGAAAAATTTAAATGTCTCTATCCTCCAAACCCTTAGACATACATTGACGTGACTCTAACATGAAGTTTACATTCACGTTCCCTCAAAGTGACATAAGGTTTGTGTCTCAGATTAATACAGATCGGGAGATATTTGCCTTTTCAAAAATTGACTTTCGAATAATCTCGGAAAATTTAAATGTCTCTATCCTCCAAACAGTTAGACATACATCTTCGTGACTCTGACATGAAGTTGACATATACTTTCCCTCAAAGTGAGAGAAGTCTTGTCTCTCACATTCCTACAGATCGGGAGATATATGCCTTTTGAAAATTGACTTTCGAATAATCTCGAAAAATTAAAATGTCTCTATCCTCCAAACCCTTGGACATACATTGACGTGACTCTAACGTGAAGTTGACATATACTTTCCCTCAAAGTTACATAAGTTTTAATGCTCAGATTCCTACAGATCGGGAGATATTTGCCTTTTCAAAAATTGACTTTAGAATAATCACTAAAAATTAAAATGTCTCTATCCTTCAAACCCTTGGACATACATTGAAGTGGCTCTGACATGAAGTTGACATATACTTTACCTCAAAGTGACATAAGTTTTGTCTCTCAGATTCCTACAGATCGGGAGATATTTGCCTTTTCAAAATTTGACTTTCGAATAATCTCGAAAAATTTAAATGTCTCTATCCTCCAAACCTTTAGACATACATTGACGTGACTCTAACATGAATTTGACATACACGTTCCCTCAAAGTGACATAAGGTTTGTGTCTCAGATTAATACAGATCGGGAGATATTTGCCTTTTCAAAAATTGATTTTCGAATAATCTCGAAACATTCAAATGAGTATATACTCCAAACCCTTGTACTTACATTGACGTGGCTCTGACATGAAGTTGACATATACGTTCTTTCAAAGTGACATAAGTTTTGTCTCTCAGATTCCTACAGATCGGGAAATATTTGCCTTTTCAATAATTGACTTTCGAATAATATCAGAGAATTTAAATATTTCTATCCTCCAAATAGTTAGACATACATTTTCGTGACTCTGACATGAAGTTGACATATACTTTCCCTCAAAGTGACAGAAGTATTGTCTCTCAGATTCCTACAGGTCGGGACATATTTGCCTTTTCAAAAATTGACTTTCGAATAATCTCGAAAAATTAAAATGTCTCTATCCTCTAAACCCTTGGACATACATTGACAAGACTCAGACATGAAGTTGACATATAAGTTCCCTCAAAGTGACATAAGTTTTGTCTCTAAGATTAGTACAGATCGGGTGATATTTGCCTTTTCATAAATTGACACTCGAATAATATCGAAAAATTAAAATGTCTCTATCCTCAAAACCCTTGAACATACATTGACATGACTCTGACATGAAGTTGACATATACGTTCCCTCAAAGTGACATAAGGTTTGTCTCCCAAATTCCTACAGATCGGGAGATATTTGCCTTTTCAAAAATTGACTTTCGAATAATCTCGAAAAAATTAAATGTCTCTATCCTAAAAACCCTTGGACATACATTGACAAGACTCTGACATGTAGTTGACATATAAGTTCCCTCAAAGTGACATAAGTTTTGTCTCTCAGATTCCTACACATCGGGAGATATTTGAATTTTCAAAAATTGACACTCGAATAATATCGAAAAATTGAAATGTCTCTATCCTCCAAACCCTTTTACATACATTGACGTGACTCTGACATGAAGTTGACATATACGTTCCCTCAAATTGACATAAGGTTTGTCTCTCAGATTCCTACACATCGGGAGATATTTGCATTTTCATAAATTGACTTTCGAATATTCTCGTTAAATTAAAATGTTTATATGCTCCAAACCCTTGGACATACATCGACGTGACTCTGACATGAAGTTGACATATACGTTCCCTCAAAGTGACATAAGTTTTGTCTCTCAGATTCCTACAGATCGGAAGATTTTTGCCCTTTCAAAAATTGACTTTCGAATAATCTAGAAAAATTAAAATGTCTCTATCCTCTAAACCCTTGGACATACATTGACAAGACTCTGACATGAAGTTGACATATACGTTCCCTCAAAGTGACATAAGTTTTGTCTCTCAGATTCCTACAGATCGGAAGATTTTTGCTCTTTCAAAAATTGACTTTCGAATAATCTCGAAAAATTTAAATGTCTCTATCCTCCAAACCCTTAGACATACATTGACGTGACTCTAACATGAAGTTGACATTCACGTTCCCTCAAAGTGACATAAGGTTTGTGTCTCAGATTAATACAGATCGGGAGATATTTGCCTTTTCATATATTGACTTTCGAATAATCTCGGAAAATTTAAATGTCTCTATCCTCCAAACAGTTAGACATACATTTTCGTGACTCTGACATGAAATTGACATATACTTTCAATCAAAGTGACAGAAGTTTTGTCTCTCACATACCTACAGATCGGGAGATATATGCCTTTTCAAAATTGACTTTCGAATAATCTCGAAAAATTAAAATGTCTCTATCCTCCAAACCCTTGGACATACATTGACGTGACTCTAACGTGAAGTTGACTTATACTTTCCCTCATAGTTACATAAGTTTTGTCTCGCAGATTCCTACAGATCGGGAGATATTTGCCTTTTCAAAAATTGACTTTAGAATAATCACTAAAAATTAAAATGTCTCTATCCTTCAAACCCTTGACATACATTGACGTGGCTCTGACATGAAGTGGACATATACGTTACCTCAAAGTGACATAAGTTTTGTCTCTCAGATTCCTACACATCGGGAGATATTTGAATTTTCAAAAATTGACACTCGAATAATATCGAAAAATTGAAATGTCTCTATCCTCCAAACCCTTTTACATACATTGACGTGACTCTGACATGAAGTTGACATATACGTTCCCTCAAATTGACATAAGGTTTGTCTCTCAGATTCCTACACATCGGGAGATATTTGCATTTTCATAAATTGACTTTCGAATATTCTCGTTAAATTAAAATGTTTATATGCTCCAAACCCTTGGACATACATCGACGTGACTCTGACATGAAGTTGACATATACGTTCCCTCAAAGTGACATAAGTTTTGTCTCTCAGATTCCTACAGATCGGAAGATTTTTGCCCTTTCAAAAATTGACTTTCGAATAATCTAGAAAAATTAAAATGTCTCTATCCTCTAAACCCTTGGACATACATTGACAAGACTCTGACATGAAGTTGACATATACGTTCCCTCAAAGTGACATAAGTTTTGTCTCTCAGATTCCTACAGATCGGAAGATTTTTGCTCTTTCAAAAATTGACTTTCGAATAATCTCGAAAAATTTAAATGTCTCTATCCTCCAAACCCTTAGACATACATTGACGTGACTCTAACATGAAGTTGACATTCACGTTCCCTCAAAGTGACATAAGGTTTGTGTCTCAGATTAATACAGATCGGGAGATATTTGCCTTTTCATATATTGACTTTCGAATAATCTCGGAAAATTTAAATGTCTCTATCCTCCAAACAGTTAGACATACATTTTCGTGACTCTGACATGAAATTGACATATACTTTCAATCAAAGTGACAGAAGTTTTGTCTCTCACATACCTACAGATCGGGAGATATATGCCTTTTCAAAATTGACTTTCGAATAATCTCGAAAAATTAAAATGTCTCTATCCTCCAAACCCTTGGACATACATTGACGTGACTCTAACGTGAAGTTGACTTATACTTTCCCTCATAGTTACATAAGTTTTGTCTCGCAGATTCCTACAGATCGGGAGATATTTGCCTTTTCAAAAATTGACTTTAGAATAATCACTAAAAATTAAAATGTCTCTATCCTTCAAACCCTTGACATACATTGACGTGGCTCTGACATGAAGTTGACATATTCGTTCCCTCAAAGTGACATACGTTTTGTCCCTCAGATTCCTACAGATCGGTAGATATTTGCCTTTTCAAAAATTGACTTTCGAATAATCTCGAAAAATTTAAATGTCTCTATCCTCCAAACCCTTGGACATACATAAATGTGACTCTGACATGAAGTTGACATATACGTTCCCTCAAAGTGACATAAGTTTTGTCTCTCAGATTCCTACAGGTCGGGAGATATTTGCCTTTTCAAAAATTGATTTTCGAAAAATCTCGAAAAATTAAAATGTCTCTATCCTCCAAACCCTTTGACATACATTGACGTGGCTCTGACATGAAGTTGACATATACGTTCCCTCATAGTTACATAAGTTTTGTCTCTCAGATTCCTACAGATCGGGAGATATTTGCCTTTTTGAAAAATTGACTTTCGAATATTCTCTGAAAATTAAAATGTTTCTATCCTCCAAACCCTTGGACATACATTTACGTGACTCAGACATGAAGTGGACATATACATTCCCTCAAAGTGACATAAGATTTGTCTCTCAGATTCCTACAGATCAGGAGATATTTGCCTTTTCAAAAATTGACTTTAGAATAATCACTAAAAATTTAAATGTCTCTATCCTCCAAACCCTTGGACATTTATTGACGTGACTCTGACATGAAGTTGACATATTCGTTCCCTCAAGGTGACATAAGTTTTTTCTCTCAGATTCCTACATATAGGGAGACATTTGCCTTTTCAGAAATTGACTTTCGAATAATCTCCAGAAATTAAAATGTCTCTATCCTCCAAACCCTTGCGCATTCATTGACGTGACTCTGACATGAAGTTGATATATACGATCCCTCAAAGTGACATCAGGTTTGTCTCTCAGATTCCTACAGATCGGGTGATATTTGCATTTGAATAATTGACTTTCGAATAATCTCGAAGAATTTAAATGTCTCTATCCTCCAAACCCATATACATTCATTGACGTGACTCTGACATGATGTTGACATATACGTTCCCTCAAAGTTACATAAGATTTGTCCCTCAGATTCCTACAGATCGGGAGATATTTGCCTTTACAAAAATTGGCTTTGTAATAATCTCGAAAAATTTAAATGTCTCTATAATCCAAACACTTGGACATACATTGACGTGACTCTGACATGAAGTTGACATATACGTTCCCTCAAAGTGACATAAGTTTCTCTCTCGGATTCCTACTGATCGGGAGATATTTGCCTTTTCAGAAATTGACTTTCGATTAACCTCGAAAAATTAAAATGTCTCTATCCTCCAAACCTTTCGACATACATTGACGTCACTGTGACATGAAGTTGACACATACGTTCCCTCAAAGTGACATAAGGTTTGTCTCTCAGATTCCTACAGATCGGGAGATATTTGCCTTTTCAAAAATTGACTTTCGAATAATCTCGAAAAAATTAAATGTCTCTATCCTAAAAACCCTTGGACATACATTGACAAGACTCTGACATGAAGTTGACATATAAGTTCCCTCAAAGTGACATAAGTTTTGTCTCTCATATTCCTACACATCGGGAGATATTTGCCTTTTCAAAAATTGACACTCGAATAATATCGAAAAATTGAAATTTCTATCCTCCAAACCCTTGGACATACATTGACGTGACTCTGACATGAAGTTGACATATACGTTCCCTCAAATTGACATAAGTTTTGTCTATCAGATTCCTACACATCGGGAGATATTTGCCTTTTCATAAATTGACTTTCGAATATTCTCGTTAAATTAAAATGTTTCTATTCTCCAAACCCTTGGACATACATTGACGTGACTCTGACATGAGGTTTACATATACGTTCCCTCAAAGTGACATAAGATTTGTCTTTCAGATTCCTACAGATCAGGAGATATTTGCCTTTTCAAAAATTGACTTTCGAATAATCTCGGAAAATTAAAATGTCTCTATCCTCTAAACCTTTGGAAATACATTGACAAGACTCTGACATGAAGTTGACATATACGTTCCCTCAAAGTGACAAAAGTTTTGTCTCTCAGATTCCTACAGATCGGAAGATTTTTGCCCTTTCAAAAATTGACTTTCGAATAATCTCGAAAAATTTAAATGTCTCTATCCTCCAAACCCTTAGACATACATTGACGTGACTCTAACATGAAGTTTACATTCACGTTCCCTCAAAGTGACATAAGGTTTGTGTCTCAGATTAATACAGATCGGGAGATATTTGCCTTTTCAAAAATTGACTTTCGAATAATCTCGGAAAATTTAAATGTCTCTATCCTCCAAACAGTTAGACATACATCTTCGTGACTCTGACATGAAGTTGACATATACTTTCCCTCAAAGTGAGAGAAGTCTTGTCTCTCACATTCCTACAGATCGGGAGATATATGCCTTTTGAAAATTGACTTTCGAATAATCTCGAAAAATTAAAATGTCTCTATCCTCCAAACCCTTGGACATACATTGACGTGACTCTAACGTGAAGTTGACATATACTTTCCCTCAAAGTTACATAAGTTTTAATGCTCAGATTCCTACAGATCGGGAGATATTTGCCTTTTCAAAAATTGACTTTAGAATAATCACTAAAAATTAAAATGTCTCTATCCTTCAAACCCTTGGACATACATTGAAGTGGCTCTGACATGAAGTTGACATATACTTTACCTCAAAGTGACATAAGTTTTGTCTCTCAGATTCCTACAGATCGGGAGATATTTGCCTTTTCAAAATTTGACTTTCGAATAATCTCGAAAAATTTAAATGTCTCTATCCTCCAAACCTTTAGACATACATTGACGTGACTCTAACATGAATTTGACATACACGTTCCCTCAAAGTGACATAAGGTTTGTGTCTCAGATTAATACAGATCGGGAGATATTTGCCTTTTCAAAAATTGATTTTCGAATAATCTCGAAACATTCAAATGAGTATATACTCCAAACCCTTGTACTTACATTGACGTGGCTCTGACATGAAGTTGACATATACGTTCTTTCAAAGTGACATAAGTTTTGTCTCTCAGATTCCTACAGATCGGGAAATATTTGCCTTTTCAATAATTGACTTTCGAATAATATCAGAGAATTTAAATATTTCTATCCTCCAAATAGTTAGACATACATTTTCGTGACTCTGACATGAAGTTGACATATACTTTCCCTCAAAGTGACAGAAGTTTTGTCTCTCACATTCCTACAGATCGGGAGATATATGCCTTTTCACAAATTGACTTTCGAATAAACTCAAAAAATTAAAATGTCTCTATCCTCCAAACCCTTGGACATACATTAACGTGACTCTAACGTGAAGTTGACATATACTTTCCCTCAAAGTTACATAACTTTTCATGCTCAGATTCCTACAGATCGGGAGATATTTGCCTTTTCAAAAATTGACTTTAGAATAATCTCTAAAAATTAAAATGTCTCTATCCTCCAAACCCTTGGACATACATTGACGTGGCTCTGACATGAAGTTGACATTTACGTTACCTCAAAGTGACATAAGTTTTGTCTCTCAGATTCCTACAGATCAGGAGATATTTGCCTTTTCAAAAATTGACACTCGAATAATATCAAAAAATTAAAATGTCTCTATCCTCCAAATCCTTGGACATACATTGACGTGGCTCTGACATGAAGTTGACATTTACGTTACCTCAAAGTGACATAAGTTTTGTCTCTCAGATTCCTACACATAGGGAGATATTTGCCTTTTCAAAAATTGACACTCGAAAAATATCGAAAAATTAAAATGTCTCTATCCTCCAAACCCTTGGACATACATTGACGTGACTCTCACATGAAGTTGACATATACGTTCCATCAAATTGACATAAGTTTTGTCTCTCAGATTCCTACACATCGGGAGATATTTGCCTTTTCATAAATTGACTTTCGAATATTCTGGTTAAATTAAAATGTTTCTATCCTCCAAACCCTTGGACATACATTGACGTGACTCTGACATGAAGTTGATATATACGTTCCCTCAAAGTGACATAAGATTTGCCTCTCAGATTCCTACAGATCAGGAGATATTTGCCTTTTCAAAAATTGACTTTCGAATAATCTCGAAAAATTAAAATGGGCTTTATCCTCTAAACCCTTGGACATACATTGACAAGACTCTGACATGAAGTTGACATATACGTTCCCTCAAAGTGACATAAGTTTTGTCTCTGAGATTCCTACAGATCGGAAGATTTTTGCCCTTTCAAAAATTGACTTTCGAATAATCTCTAAAAATTTAAATGTCTCTATCCTCCAAACCGTTAGACATACATTGACGTGACTCTAACATGAAGTTGACATTCACGTTCCCTCAAAGTGACATAAGGTTTGTGTCTTAGATTAATACAGATCGGGAGATATTTGCCTTTTCAAAAATTGGCTTTCGAATAATCTCGGAAAATTTAAATTTCTCTATCCTCCAAACAGTTAGACATACATTTTCGTGACTCTGACATGAAGTTGACATATACTTTCCCTCAAAGTGACAGATGTTTTGTCTCTCACATTCCTACAGATCGGGAGATATTTGCCCTTTCAAAATTGACTTTCGAATAATCTCGAAAAATTAAAATGTCTCTATCCTCCAAACCCTTGGACATACATTGACGTGACTCTAACGTGAAGTTGACATATACTTTCCCTCAAAGTTACATAAGTTTTGACGCTCAGATTCCTACAGATCGGGAGATATTTGCCTTTTCAAAAATTGACTTTAGAATAATCACTAAAAATTAAATTGTCTCTATCCTCCAAACCCTTGGACATACATTGACGTGGCTCTGACATGAAGTTGACATATACGTTCCCTCAAAGTGACATAAGTTTTGTCTCTCAGATTCCTACAGATCGTAAGATATTTGCCCTTTCAAAAATTGACTTTCGAATAATCTCGAAAAATTTAAATGTCTCTATCCTCCAAACCCTTGGACATACAATGACGTGACTCTGACATGAAGTTGACATATACATTCCCTCAAAGTGACATAAGTTTTGTCTCTCAGATTCCTACAGATCGGGAGATATTTGTCTTTGAATAATTGACCTTCGAATAATCTCGAAAAATGAAAATGTCCCTATCCTCCAAACCCTTGGACATACATTGACGTGACTCTAACGTGAAGTTGACATATACTTTCCCTCAAAGTTACATAAGTTTTGACGCTCAGATTCCTACACATCGGGAGATATTTGCCTTTTCAAAAATTGACTTTAGAATAATCACTAAAAATTAAAATGTCTCAATCCTCCAAACCCTTGGACATACATTGACGTGGCTCTGACATGAAGTTGACATATACGTTGCATCAAAGTGACATAAGTTTTGTCTCTCAGATTCCTACAGATCGTAAGATATTTGCCCTTTCAAAAATTGATTTTCGAATATTCTGGTTAAATTAAAATGTCTCTATCCTCCAAACCCTTGGACATACATTGACGTGACTCTGACATGAAGTTGACATATACTTTCCCTCATAGTGACAGAAGTTTTGTCTATCACATTCCTACAGATCGGGAGATATATGCCTTTTCAAAATTGACTTTCGAATAATCTCGAAAAATTAAAATGTCTCTATCCTCCAAACCCTTGGACATACATTGACGTGACTCTAACGTGAAGTTGACATATACTTTCCCTCAAAGTTACATAAGTTTTGACGCTCAGATTCCTACAGATCGGGAGATATTTGCCTTTTCAAAAATTGACTTTAGAGTAATCACTAAAAATTAAATTGTCTCTATCCTCCAAACTCTTAGACATACATTGACGTGGCTCTGACATGAAGTTGACATATACGTTCCCTCAAAGTGACATAAGTTTTGTATCTCAGATTCCTACAGATCGTAAGATATTTGCCCTTTAAAAAATTGACTTTCGAATAATCTCGAAAAATTTAAATGTCTCTATCCTCCAAACCCTTGGACATAATTTGACGTGACTCTGACATGAAGTTGACATATACGTTCCCTCAAAGTGACATAAGTCTTGTCTCTCAGATTCCCTCAGATCGGAAGATATTTGCCTTTTCAAAAATTGAGTTTCGAATAATCTCTAAAAATTAAAATGTCTCTATCCTCCAATCCCTTGGACATACATTGACGTGACTCTAACATAAAGTTCACATACACGTTCCCTCAAAGTGACATAAGGTTTGTGTCTCAGATTATTACAGATCGGGAGATATTTCCCTTTTCAATAATTGATTTTCGAATAATCTCGAAAAATTCAAATGAGTCTATACTCCAAACCCTTGGACTTACATTGACGTGGCTCTGACATGAAGTTGACATATACGTTCCCTCATAGTTACGTAAGTTTTATCTCTCAGATTCCTACAGATCGGGAGATATTTGCCTTTTCAAAAAATGACATTTGAATAATCTCTAAAAATTCAAATATCTCTATCCTCCAAACCCTTGGACATACTTTGACGTGACTCTGACATGAAGTTGACATATACGTTCCCTCAAAGTTACATAAGTTTTGTCTTTCAGATTCCTACAGATCGGAAGATATTTGCCTTTTCAAAATTTGACTTTCGAATAATCTCGAAAAATTCAAATGTCTCTATCCTCCAAACCCTTCGACATACATTGACGTGACTCTAACATGAAGTTGACATACACGTTCCCTCAAAGTGACATAAGGTTTGTCTCTCAGATTCCTACAGATCGGGAGATATTTGCCTTTTCAAAAATTAATTTTCGAAAAATCTCGAAAAATTCAAATGAGTCTATACTCCAAACCCTTGGACTTACATTGACGTGAATCTGACATGAAGTTGACATATACGTTACCTCATAGTGACTTAAGTTTTGTCTCTCAGATTCTTACAGATCGGGAGATATTTGCCTTTTCAAAAATTGACATTTGAATAATCTCGAAAAATTCAAATATCTCTATCCTCCAAACCCTTGGACATACCTTGACGTGACTCTGACATGAAGTTGACATATACGTTCCCTCAAAGTGACATAAGTTTTGTCTCTCAGATTAATACAGATCGGGAGATATTTGCCTTTTCAAAAATTGACTTTCGAATAATCTCGAAAAATTGAAATTTCTCTATCCTCCAAACCCTTGGACATACATTGACAAGACTCTGACATGAAGTTGTCAAATACGTTCCCTCAATTTGACATAAGTTTTGTCTCTCAGATTCCTACACATCGGGAGATATTTGCATTTTCAAAAATTGACTTTCGAATATTCTCGGAAAATTAAAATTTTTCTATCCTCCAAACCCTTGGACTTACATTGACGTGACTCTGACATGAAGTTGACATTTACGTTCCCTCAAAGCGACATTAGGCTTGTGTCTCAGATTCCTACAGATTGGGAGATATTTGAATTTTCAAAAATTGACTTTCTAATAATCTCGAAAAATTAAAATGTCTCTATCCTCCAAACCCTTGGACATACATTGACGTGACTCTGACATGAAGTTGACATATACGTTCCCTCAAAGTGACATAAGTTTTGTCTCTCAGATTAATACAGATCGGGAGATATTTGCCTTTTCAAAAATTGACTTTCGAATAATCTCGAAAAATTGAAATTTCCCTATCCTCCAAACCCTTGGACATACATTGACAAGACTCTGACATGAAGTTGTCAAATACGTTCCCTCAATTTGACATAAGTTTTGTCTCTCAGATTCCTACACATCGGGAGATATTTGCATTTTCAAAAATTGACTTTCGAATATTCTCGGAAAATTAAAATTTTTCTATCCTCCAAACCCTTGGACTTACATTGACGTGACTCTGACATGAAGTTGACATTTACGTTCCCTCAAAGCGACATTAGGCTTGTGTCTCAGATTCCTACAGATTGGGAGATATTTGAATTTTCAAAAATTGACTTTCTAATAATCTCGAAAAATTAAAATGTCTCTATCCTCCAAACCCTTGGACATACCTTGACGTGACTCTGACATGAAGTTGACATATACGTTCCCTCAAAGTGACATAAGTTTTGTCTTCAGATTAATAGAGATCGGGAGATATTTGCCTTTTCAAAAATTGACTTTCGAATAATCTCGAAAAATTGAAATTTCTTTATCCTCCAAACGCTTGGACATACATTGACAAGACTCTGACATGAAGTTGTCAAATACGTTCCCTCAATTTGACATAAGTTTTGTCTCTCAGATTCCTACACATCGGGAGATATTTGCATTTTCAAAAATTGACTTTCGAATATTCTCGGAAAATTAAAATTTTTCTATCCTCCAAACCCTTGGACTTACATTGACGTGACTCTGACATGAAGTTGACATTTACGTTCCCTCAAAGCGACATTAGGCTTGTGTCTCAGATTCCTACAGATTGGGAGATATTTGAATTTTCAAAAATTGACTTTCTAATAATCTCGAAAAATTAAAATGTCTCTATCCTCCAAACCCTTGGACATACATTGACGTGACTCTGACATGAAGTTGACATATACGTTCCCTCAACGTGACATAAGTTTTGTCTCTCAGATTAATACAGATCGGGATTTATTTGCCTTTTCAAAAATTGACATTTGAATAATCTCGAAAAATTCAAATATCTCTATCCTCCAAACCCTTGGACATACTTTATACGTGACTCTGACATGAAGTTGACATATGCGTTCCCTCAAATTGACTAAAGTTTTGTCTCTCAGATTCCTACAGATCGGAAGATATTTGCTCTTTCAAAAATTGACTTACGAATAATCTCGAAAAATTAAAATGTCTCTATCCTCCAAACCCTTAGACATAAATTGACATGACTCTAACATGAAGATGACATACACGTTCCCTCAAAGTGACATAAGGTTTGTGTCTCAGATTCCTACAGATCGGGAGATATTAGCCTTTTCAAAAATTGATTTTCGAATAATCTCGAAAAATTCAAATGAGTCTATACTCCAAACCCTTGGACTTACATTGACAAGGCTATGACATGAAGTTGACATATACGTTCCCTCATAATTACTTAAGTTTTGTCTCGCAGATTCCTATAGATTGGGAGATATTTGCCTTTTAATATTTCACTTTCAAATAATCTCGAAAAATTGAAGTGTCTCTATCCTCCAAACCCTTGGACATACATTGACTAGACTTTGACATGAAGTTGACGTAAACGTTCCCTCAAAGGGACATAAGTTTTGTCTCTCAGATTTCTACAGATCGGGAGATATTTGCCTTTTCAAGAATTGCCTTTCGAATAATCTCGAAAAATTAAAATGTCTCTATCCTCCAAACCCTTGGACATACATTGACGTGACTCTTACATGAAGTTGACATATACGTTCCCTCAAAGTGACATAAGTTTTGTCTCTCAGATTCCTACAGACCGGGAGATAATTCAATTTTCAGAAATTGACTTTCGAATAATCTCGAAAAATTTAAATGTCTCTATCCTCCAAACCCTTGGACATACATTGACGTGACTCTGACATGAAGTTGACATATACGTTCCCTCAACGTGACATAAGTTTTGTCTCTCAGATTCCTACAGATCGGGAGATATTTGCCTTTTCAAAAATTGACATTTGAATAATCTCGAACAATTCAAATATCTCTATCCTCCAAACCCTTGGTCATACTTTGACGTGACTCTGACATGAACTTGACATATACGTTCCCTCAAAGTGACATAAGTTTTGTCTCTCAGATTCCTACAGATCGGAAGATTTTTGCCCTTTCAAAAATTGACTTTCGAATAATCTCGAAAAATTAAAATGTCTCTATCCTCCAAACCCTTAGACATACATTGACGTGACTCTAACATGAAATTGACATAAACGTTCCCTCAAAGTGACATATGGTTTGTGTCTCAGATTAATACAGATCGGGAGATATTTGCCTTTTCAAAAATTGATTTTCGAATAATCTCGAAACATTCAAATGAGTATATACTCCAAACCCTTGTACTTACATTGACGTGGCTCTGACATGAAGTCGACATATACGTTCCCTCAAAGTGACATAAGTTTTGTCTCTCAGATTCCTACAGATCGGGAAATATTTGCCTTTTCAATAATTGAATTTCGAATAATTTCACAGAATTTAAATATCTCTATCCTCCAAACAGTTAGACATACATTTTCGTGACTCTGACATGAAATTGACATATACTTTCCCTCAAAGTGACAGAAGTTTTGTCTCTCACATTCCTACAGATCGGGAGATATTTGCCTTTTCAAAAATTGTCTTTAGAATAATCTCTAAAAATTAAAATGTCTCTATCCTCCAAACCCTTGGACATACATTGACGTGACTCTGACATGAAGTTGACATTTACGTTACCTCAAAGTGACATAAGTTTTGTCTCTCAGATTCCTACATATCAGGAGATATTTGCCTTTTCAAAAATTGACACTCGAATAATATCGAAAAATTTAAATGTCTCTATCCTCCAAACCCTTGGACATACTTTGACGTGGCTCTGACATGAAGTTGACATATACGTTACTTCAAAGTGACATAAGATTTGCCTCTCAGATTCCTACAGATCAGGAGATATTTGCCTTTTCAAAAATTGACTTTCGAATAATTTCGAAAAATTAAAATGGGCTCTATCCTCTAAACCCTTGGATATACATTGACAAGACTCTGACATGAAGTTGACATATACGTTCCCTCAAAGTGACATAAGTTTTGTCTATGAGATTCCTACAGATCGGAAGATTTTTGACCTTTAAAAATTGACTTTCGAATAATCTCGAAAAATTTAAATGTCTCTATCCTCCAAACCCTTGGACATACATTGACGTGACTCTGACATGAAGTTGACATTCACGTTCCCTCAAAGTGACATAAGGTTTGTGTCTTAGATTAATACAGATCGGGAGATATTTGCCTTTTCAAAAATTGGCTTTCGAATAATCTCGGAAAATTTAAATGTCTCTATCCTCCAAACAGTTAGACATACATTTTCGTGACTCTGACATGAAGTTGAAATATACTTTCCCTCAAAGTGACAGAAGTTTTGTCTCTCACATTCCTACAGATCGGGAGATATATGCCTTTTCAAAATTTCACTTTCGAATAATCTCGAAAAATTGAAATGAGTCTATACTCCAAACCCTTGGACTTACATTGACGTGGCTCTGACATGAAGTTGACATATACGTTCCCTCATAGTGACTTAAGTTTTATCTCTCAGATTCCTACAGATCGGGAGATATTTGCCTTTTCAAAAATTGACATTTGAATAATCTCGAAAAATTGAAATGTCTCTCTCCTCCAAACCCTTAGACATACATTGACCAGACTCTGACATGAAGTTGACATATACGTTCCCTCAAAGCGACATAAGGTTTGTCTTTCAGATTCCTAAAGATAGGGAGATATTTGCCTTTTCAAAAATTGACTTTCGAATAATCTCGAAAAATTTAAATGTCTCTATCCTCCAAACCCTTGGACATACATTGACAAGACTCTGACAAGAAGTTGACATATAAGTTCCCTCAAATTGACATAAGTTTTGTCTCTCAGATTCCTACACATCGGGATGTATTTGCCTTTTCAAAAATTGACTTTCGAATAATCTCGAAAAATTCAAATGAGACTATACTCCAAACCCTTGGACTTACATTGATGTGGCTCTAACATGAAGTTGACATATACGTTCCCTCATAGTGACTTAAGTTTTGTCTCGCAGATTCCTACTGATCGGGGGATATTTGCCTTTTAAAAATTCATTTTCGAATAATCTCGAAAAATTGATATGTCTCTATCCTCCAAACCCTTGGACATAGATTGACTAGATTCTGACATGAAGTTGACATATACGTTCCCTCAAAGGGACATAAGTTTTGTCTCTCAGATTCCTACAGATCGGGAGACATTTGAATTTTCAAAAATTGACTTTCGAATAATCTCGAAAAATTGAAATGTTTCTATCCTCCAAACCCTTGGACATACTTTGACCAGACTCTGACATGAAGTTGACATATACGTTCCCTTAAAGTGACATAATGTTTGTCTCTCAGATTCCTACAGATCGGGAGATATTTGCCTTTTCAAAAATTGACTTTCGAATAATCTCGAAAAATTAAAATGTCTCTATCCTCCAAACCCTTGAACATACATTGACAAGACTCTGACATGAAGTTGACATATACGGTCCCTCAAAGTGACATAAATTTTGTCTCTCAGATCCTTTCAGATCGGGAGATATTTGCCTTTTCAAAAATTGACTTTCGAATAATCTCGAAAAATTTAAATGTCTCTATCCTCCAAACAGTTAGACATACACTGACGTGACTCTGACATGAAGTAGACATATACTTTCCCTCAAAGTTACATAAGTTTTGACACTCAGATTCCTACAGATCGGGAGATATTTGCCTTTTCAAAAATTGACTTTAGAATAATCTCTAAAAATTAAAATGTCTCTATCCTCCAACCCCTTGGACATACATTGACGTGGCTCTGACATGTAGTTGACATTTACGTTACCTCAAAGTGACATAGGTTTTGTCTCTCAGCTTCCTACAGATCGGGAGATATTTGCCTTTTCATAATTTGACTTTCGAATAATCTCGAAAAATTTAAATGTCTCTATCCTCCAAACCCTTGGACATACATTGACATAACTCTGACATGAAGTTGACATATACGTTCCCTCAAAGTGACATAAGTTTTGTCTCTCAGATTCCTACAGATCGGGAGATATTTGCCTTTTCAAAATTTCACTTTCGAATAATCTCGAAAAATTCAAATGAGTCTATACTCCAAACCCTTGGACTTACATTGACGTGGCTCTGACATGAAGTTGACATATACGTTCCCTCATAGTGACTTAAGTTTTATCTCTCAGATTCCTACAGATTGGGAGATATTTGCCTTTTCAAAAATTGACATTTGAATAATCTCGAAAAATTCAAATATTTCTATCCTCCAAACCCTTGGACATACTTTGACGTGACTCTGACATGAGGTTGACATAAACGTTCCCTCAAAGTTACATAAGTTTTGTCTCTCAGATTCCAACAGATCGGAGGATGTTTGCCTTTTCAAAAATTGATTTTCCAATAATCTCGAAAAATTGAAATGTCTCTCTCCTCCAAACCCTTAGACATACATTGACCAGACTCTGACATGAAGTTGACATATACGTTCCCTCAAAGCGACATAAGGTTTGTCTCTCAGATTCCTAAAGATAGGGAGATATTTGCCTTTTCAAAAATTGACTTTCGAATAATCTCGAAAAATTTAAATGTCTCTATCCTCCAAACCCTTGGACATACATTGACAAGACTCTGACATGAAGTTGACATATACGGTCCCTCAAATTGACATAAGTTTTGTCTCTCAGATTCCTACACATCGGGATGTATTTGCCTTTTCAAAAATTGACTTTCGAATAATCTCGAAAAATTCAAATGAGACTATACTCCAAACCCTTGGACTTACATTGATGTGGCTCTAACATGAAGTTGACATATACGTTCCCTCATAGTGACTTAAGTTTTGTCTCGCAGATTCCTACTGATCGGGGGATATTTGCCTTTTAAAAATTCATTTTCGAATAATCTCGAAAAATTGAAATGTCTCTATCCTCCAAACCCTTGGACATAGATTGACTAGACTCTGACATGAAGTTGACATATACGTTCCCTCAAAGGGACATAAGTTTTGTCTCTCAGATTCCTACAGATCGGGAGACATTTGAATTTTCAAAAATTGACTTTCGAATAATCTCGAAAAATTGAAATGTTTCTATCCTCCAAACCCTTGGACATACTTTGACCAGACTCTGACATGAAGTTGACATATACGTTCCCTTAAAGTGACATAAGGTTTGTCTCTCAGATTCCTACAGATCGGGAGATATTTGCCTTTTCAAAAATTGACTTTCGAATAATCTCGAAAAATTAAAATGTCTCTATCCTCCAAACCCTTGAACATACATTGACAAGACTCTGACATGAAGTTGACATATACGGTCCCTCAAAGTGACATAAATTTTGTCTCTCAGATCCTTACAGATCGGGAGATATTTGCCTTTTCAAAAATTGACTTTCGAATAATCTCGAAAAATTTAAATGTCTCTATCCTCCAAACAGTTAGACATACACTGACGTGACTCTGACATGAAGTAGACATATACTTTCCCTCAAAGTTACATAAGTTTTGACACTCAGATTCCTACAGATCGGGAGATATTTGCCTTTTCAAAAATTGACTTTAGAATAATCTCTAAAAATTAAAATGTCTCTATCCTCCAACCCCTTGGACATACATTGACGTGGCTCTGACATGTAGTTGACATTTACGTTACCTCAAAGTGACATAGGTTTTGTCTCTCAGCTTCCTACAGATCGGGAGATATTTGCCTTTTCATAATTTGACTTTCGAATAATCTCGAAAAATTTAAATGTCTCTATCCTCCAAACCCTTGGACATACATTGACATAACTCTGACATGAAGTTGACATATACGTTCCCTCAAAGTGACATAAGTTTTGTCTCTCAGATTCCTACAGATCGGGAGATATTTGCCTTTTCAAAATTTCACTTTCGAATAATCTCGAAAAATTCAAATGAGTCTATACTCCAAACCCTTGGACTTACATTGACGTGGCTCTGACATGAAGTTGACATATACGTTCCCTCATAGTGACTTAAGTTTTATCTCTCAGATTCCTACAGATTGGGAGATATTTGCCTTTTCAAAAATTGACATTTGAATAATCTCGAAAAATTCAAATATTTCTATCCTCCAAACCCTTGGACATACTTTGACGTGACTCTGACATGAGGTTGACATAAACGTTCCCTCAAAGTTACATAAGTTTTGTCTCTCAGATTCCAACAGATCGGAGGATGTTTGCCTTTTCAAAAATTGATTTTCCAATAATCTCGAAAAATTGAAATGTCTCTCTCCTCCAAACCCTTAGACATACATTGACCAGACTCTGACATGAAGTTGACATATACGTTCCCTCAAAGCGACATAAGGTTTGTCTCTCAGATTCCTAAAGATAGGGAGATATTTGCCTTTTCAAAAATTGACTTTCGAATAATCTCGAAAAATTTAAATGTCTCTATCCTCCAAACCCTTGGACATACATTGACAAGACTCTGACATGAAGTTGACATATACGGTCCCTCAAATTGACATAAGTTTTGTCTCTCAGATTCCTACACATCGGGATGTATTTGCCTTTTCAAAAATTGACTTTCGAATAATCTCGAAAAATTCAAATGAGACTATACTCCAAACCCTTGGACTTACATTGATGTGGCTCTAACATGAAGTTGACATATACGTTCCCTCATAGTGACTTAAGTTTTGTCTCGCAGATTCCTACTGATCGGGGGATATTTGCCTTTTAAAAATTCATTTTCGAATAATCTCGAAAAATTGAAATGTCTCTATCCTCCAAACCCTTGGACATAGATTGACTAGACTCTGACATGAAGTTGACATATACGTTCCCTTAAAGTGACATAAGGTTTGTCTCTCAGATTCCTACAGATCGGGAGATATTTGCCTTTTCAAAAATTGACTTTCGAATAATCTCGAAAAATTAAAATGTCTCTATCCTCCAAACCCTTGAACATACATTGACAAGACTCTGACATGAAGTTGACATATACGGTCCCTCAAAGTGACATAAATTTTGTCTCTCAGATCCTTACAGATCGGGAGATATTTGCCTTTTCAAAAATTGACTTTCGAATAATCTCGAAAAATTTAAATGTCTCTATCCTCCAAACAGTTAGACATACACTGACGTGACTCTGACATGAAGTAGACATATACTTTCCCTCAAAGTTACATAAGTTTTGACACTCAGATTCCTACAGATCGGGAGATATTTGCCTTTTCAAAAATTGACTTTAGAATAATCTCTAAAAATTAAAATGTCTCTATCCTCCAACCCCTTGGACATACATTGACGTGGCTCTGACATGTAGTTGACATTTACGTTACCTCAAAGTGACATAGGTTTTGTCTCTCAGCTTCCTACAGATCGGGAGATATTTGCCTTTTCATAATTTGACTTTCGAATAATCTCGAAAAATTTAAATGTCTCTCTCCTCCAAACCCTTGGACATACATTGACATAACTCTGACATGAAGTTGACATATACGTTCCCTCAAAGTGACATAAGTTTTGTCTCTCAGATTCCTACAGATCGGGAGATATTTGCCTTTTCAAAATTTCACTTTCGAATAATCTCGAAAAATTCAAATGAGTCTATACTCCAAACCCTTGGACTTACATTGACGTGGCTCTGACATGAAGTTGACATATACGTTCCCTCATAGTGACTTAAGTTTTATCTCTCAGATTCCTACAGATTGGGAGATATTTGCCTTTTCAAAAATTGACATTTGAATAATCTCGAAAAATTCAAATATTTCTATCCTCCAAACCCTTGGACATACTTTGACGTGACTCTGACATGAGGTTGACATAAACGTTCCCTCAAAGTTACATAAGTTTTGTCTCTCAGATTCCAACAGATCGGAGGATGTTTGCCTTTTCAAAAATTGATTTTCCAATAATCTCGAAAAATTGAAATGTCTCTCTCCTCCAAACCCTTAGACATACATTGACCAGACTCTGACATGAAGTTGACATATACGTTCCCTCAAAGCGACATAAGGTTTGTCTCTCAGATTCCTAAAGATAGGGAGATATTTGCCTTTTCAAAAATTGACTTTCGAATAATCTCGAAAAATTTAAATGTCTCTATCCTCCAAACCCTTGGACATACATTGACAAGACTCTGACATGAAGTTGACATATACGGTCCCTCAAATTGACATAAGTTTTGTCTCTCAGATTCCTACACATCGGGATGTATTTGCCTTTTCAAAAATTGACTTTCGAATAATCTCGAAAAATTCAAATGAGACTATACTCCAAACCCTTGGACTTACATTGATGTGGCTCTAACATGAAGTTGACATATACGTTCCCTCATAGTGACTTAAGTTTTGTCTCGCAGATTCCTACTGATCGGGGGATATTTGCCTTTTAAAAATTCATTTTCGAATAATCTCGAAAAATTGAAATGTCTCTATCCTCCAAACCCTTGGACATAGATTGACTAGACTCTGACATGAAGTTGACATATACGTTCCCTCAAAGGGACATAAGTTTTGTCTCTCAGATTCCTACAGATCGGGAGACATTTGAATTTTCAAAAATTGACTTTCGAATAATCTCGAAAAATTGAAATGTTTCTATCCTCCAAACCCTTGGACATACTTTGACCAGACTCTGACATGAAGTTGACATATACGTTCCCTTAAAGTGACATAAGGTTTGTCTCTCAGATTCCTACAGATCGGGAGATATTTGCCTTTTCAAAAATTGACTTTCGAATAATCTCGAAAAATTAAAATGTCTCTATCCTCCAAACCCTTGAACATACATTGACAAGACTCTGACATGAAGTTGACATATACGGTCCCTCAAAGTGACATAAATTTTGTCTCTCAGATCCTTACAGATCGGGAGATATTTGCCTTTTCAAAAATTGACTTTCGAATAATCTCGAAAAATTTAAATGTCTCTATCCTCCAAACAGTTAGACATACACTGACGTGACTCTGACATGAAGTAGACATATACTTTCCCTCAAAGTTACATAAGTTTTGACACTCAGATTCCTACAGATCGGGAGATATTTGCCTTTTCAAAAATTGACTTTAGAATAATCTCTAAAAATTAAAATGTCTCTATCCTCCAACCCCTTGGACATACATTGACGTGGCTCTGACATGTAGTTGACATTTACGTTACCTCAAAGTGACATACGTTTTGTCTCTCAGCTTCCTACAGATCGTGAGATATTTGCCTTTTCATAATTTGACTTTCGAATACTCTCGAAAAATTTAAATGTCTCTATCCTCCAAACCCTTGGACATACATTGACATAACTCTGACATGAAGTTGACATATACGTTCCCTCAAAGTGACATAAGTTTTGTCTCTCAGATTCCTACAGATCGGGAGATATTTTCCTTTTCAAAATTTCACTTTCGAATAATCTCGAAAAATTCAAATGAGTCTATACTCCAAACCCTTGGACTTACATTGACGTGGCTCTGACATGAAGTTGACATATACGTTCCCTCATAGTGACTTAAGTTTTATCTCTCAGATTCCTACAGATCGGGAGATATTTGCCTTTTCAAAAATTGACATTTGAATAATCTCGAAAAATTCAAATATCTCTATCCTCCAAACCCTTGGACATACTTCGTCGTGACTCTGACATGAAGTTGACATATACGTTCCCTCAAAGTTACATAAGTTTTGTCTTTCAGATTCCTACAGATCGGAAGATGTTTGCCTTTTCAAAAATTGACTTTCCAATAATCTCGAAAAATTGAAATGTCTCTATCCTCCAAACCCTTAGACATACATTGACCAGACTCTGACATGAAGTTGACATATACGTTCCCTCAAAGCGACATAAGGCTTGTCTCACAGATTCTTACAGATCGGGAGATATTTGCCTTTTCAAAAATTGACTTTCGAATAATCTCGAAAAATTTAAATGTCTCTATCCTCCAAACCCTTGGACATACATTGACAAGACTCTGACATGAAGTTGACATATACGTTCCCTCAAAGTGACACAAGTTTTGTCTCTCAGATTCCTACACATCGGGAGATATTTGCCTTTTCAAAAATTGACTTTCGAATAATCTCGAAAAATTCAAATGAGTCTATACTCCAAACCCTTGGACTTACATTGACGTGGCCCTGACATGAAGTTGACATATACGTTCCCTCATAGTGACTTAAGTTTTGTCTAGCAGATTCCTACTGATCGGGAGATATTTGCCTTTTAAAAATTCATTTTCGAATAATCTCGAAAAATTGAAATGTCTCTATCCTCCAAACCCTTGGACATAGATTGACTAGACTCTGACATGAAGTTGACATATACGTTCCCTCAAAGGGACATAAGTTTTGTCTCTCAGATTCCTACAGATCGGGAGATATTTGATTTTTCAAAAATTGACTTTCGAATAATTTCGAAAAATTGAAATGTTTCTATCCTAAAAACCCTTGGACATACTTTGACCAGACTCTGACTTGAAGTTTACATATACGTTCCCTTAAATTGACCTAAGGTTTGTCTCTCAGATTCCTACAGATCGGGAGATATTTGCCTTTTCAAAAATTGACTTTCGAATAATCTCGAAAAATTAAAATGTCTCTATCCTCCAAACCCTTGGACATACATTGACAAGACTCTGACATGAAGTTGACAAATACGTTCCCTCAAAGTGACATAAATGTTGTCTCTCAGATCCGTACAGATCGGGAGATATTTGCCTTTTCAAAAATTGACTTTCGAATAATATCGAAAAATTCAAATGTCTCTATCCTCCAAACCCATGGACATACATTGACGTGACTCTGACATGAAGTTGACATATACATTCCCTCAAATTGATATAAGTTTTGTCTCTCAGATTCCTACACATCGGGAGATATTTGCTTTTTCAAAAATTGACTATCGAATATTTTCGGAAAATTAAAATATTTCTATCCTCTTAACCCTTGGACATACATTGACGTGACTCTAACATGAAGTTGACATACACGTTCCCTCAAAGTGACATAAGGTTTGTGTCTCAGATTCGTACAGATCGGGAAATATTTGAATTTTCAAAAATTGTCTTTCGAATAATATCGAAAAATTTAAATGTCTCTATCCTCCAAACCCTTAGACATACATTGACGTGACTCTAACATGAAGTTGACATTCACGTTCCCTCAAAGTGACATAAGGTTTGTGTCTCAGATTAATACAGATCGGGAGATATTTGCCTTTTCATATATTGACTTTCGAATAATCTCGGAAAATTTAAATGTCTCTATCCTCCAAACAGTTAGACATACATTTTCGTGACTCTGACATGAAATTGACATATACTTTCAATCAAAGTGACAGAAGTTTTGTCTCTCACATACCTACAGATCGGGAGATATATGCCTTTTCAAAATTGACTTTCGAATAATCTCGAAAAATTAAAATGTCTCTATCCTCCAAACCCTTGGACATACATTGACGTGACTCTAACGTGAAGTTGACTTATACTTTCCCTCATAGTTACATAAGTTTTGTCTCGCAGATTCCTACAGATCGGGAGATATTTGCCTTTTCCTAAATTGACTTTAGAATAATCACTAAAAATTAAAATGTCTCTATCCTTCAAACCCTTGACATACATTGACGTGGCTCTGACATGAAGTGGACATATACGTTACCTCAAAGTGACATAAGTTTTGTCTTTCAGATTCGTACAGATCGGGAGATATTTGCCTTTTCAGAATTTGACTTTCGAATAATCTCGAAAAATTTAAATGTCTCTATCCTCCAAACCGTTGGACATACATTGACGTGACTCTGACATGAAGTTGACATATTCGTTCCCTCAAAGTGACATACGTTTTGTCCCTCAGATTCCTACAGATCGGTAGATATTTGCCTTTTCAAAAATTGACTTTCGAATAATCTCGAAAAATTTAAATGTCTCTATCCTCCAAACCCTTGGACATACATAAATGTGACTCTGACATGAAGTTGACATATACGTTCCCTCAAAGTGACATAAGTTTTGTCTCTCAGATTCCTACAGGTCGGGAGATATTTGCCTTTTCAAAAATTGATTTTCGAAAAATCTCGAAAAATTAAAATGTCTCTATCCTCCAAACCCTTTGACATACATTGACGTGGCTCTGACATGAAGTTGACATATACGTTCCCTCATAGTTACATAAGTTTTGTCTCTCAGATTCCTACAGATCGGGAGATATTTGCCTTTTTGAAAAATTGACTTTCGAATATTCTCTGAAAATTAAAATGTTTCTATCCTCCAAACCCTTGGACATACATTTACGTGACTCAGACATGAAGTGGACATATACATTCCCTCAAAGTGACATAAGATTTGTCTCTCAGATTCCTACAGATCAGGAGATATTTGCCTTTTCAAAAATTGACTTTAGAATAATCACTAAAAATTTAAATGTCTCTATCCTCCAAACCCTTGGACATTTATTGACGTGACTCTGACATGAAGTTGACATATTCGTTCCCTCAAGGTGACATAAGTTTTTTCTCTCAGATTCCTACATATAGGGAGACATTTGCCTTTTCAGAAATTGACTTTCGAATAATCTCCAGAAATTAAAATGTCTCTATCCTCCAAACCCTTGTGCATTCATTGACGTGACTCTGACATGAAGTTGATATATACGATCCCTCAAAGTGACATCAGGTTTGTCTCTCAGATTCCTACAGATCGGGTGATATTTGCATTTGAATAATTGACTTTCGAATAATCTCGAAGAATTTAAATGTCTCTATCCTCCAAACCCATATACATTCATTGACGTGACTCTGACATGATGTTGACATATACGTTCCCTCAAAGTTACATAAGATTTGTCTCTCAGATTCCTACAGATCGGGAGATATTTGCCTTTACAAAAATTGGCTTTGTAATAATCTCGAAAAATTTAAATGTCTCTATAATCCAAACACTTGGACATACATTGACGTGACTCTGACATGAAGTTGACATATACGTTCCCTCAAAGTGACATAAGTTTCTCTCTCGGATTCCTACTGATCGGGAGATATTTGCCTTTTCAGAAATTGACTTTCGATTAACCTCGAAAAATTAAAATGTCTCTATCCTCCAAACCTTTCGACATACATTGACGTCACTGTGACATGAAGTTGACACATACGTTCCCTCAAAGTGACATAAGGTTTGTCTCTCAGATTCCTACAGATCGGGAGATATTTGCCTTTTCAAAAATTGACTTTCGAATAATCTCGAAAAAATTAAATGTCTCTATCCTAAAAACCCTTGGACATACATTGACAAGACTCTGACATGAAGTTGACATATAAGTTCCCTCAAAGTGACATAAGTTTTGTCTCTCATATTCCTACACATCGGGAGATATTTGCCTTTTCAAAAATTGACACTCGAATAATATCGAAAAATTGAAATTTCTATCCTCCAAACCCTTGGACATACATTGACGTGACTCTGACATGAAGTTGACATATACGTTCCCTCAAATTGACATAAGTTTTGTCTCTCAGATTCCTACACATCGGGAGATATTTGCCTTTTCATAAATTGACTTTCGAATATTCTCGTTAAATTAAAATGTTTCTATTCTCCAAACCCTTGGACATACATTGACGTGACTCTGACATGAGGTTTACATATACGTTCCCTCAAAGTGACATAAGATTTGTCTCTCAGATTCCTACAGATCAGGAGATATTTGCCTTTTCAAAAATTGACTTTCGAATAATCTCGGAAAATTAAAATGTCTCTATCCTCTAAACCTTTGGAAATACATTGACAAGACTCTGACATGAAGTTGACATATACGTTCCCTCAAAGTGACATAAGTTTTGTCTCTCAGATTCCTACAGATCGGAAGATTTTTGCCCTTTCAAAAATTGACTTTCGAATAATCTCGAAAAATTTAAATGTCTCTATCCTCCAAACCCTTAGACATACATTGACGTGACTCTAACATGAAGTTTACATTCACGTTCCCTCAAAGTGACATAAGGTTTGTGTCTCAGATTAATACAGATCGGGAGATATTTGCTTTTTCAAAAATTGACTTTCGAATAATCTCGGAAAATTAAAATGTCTCTATCCTCTAAACCTTTGGAAATACATTGACAAGACTCTGACATGAAGTTGACATATACGTTCCCTCAAAGTGACATAAGTTTTGTCTCTCAGATTCCTACAGATCGGAAGATTTTTGCCCTTTCAAAAATTGACTTTCGAATAATCTCGAAAAATTAAAATGTCTCTATCCTCCAAACCCTTAGACATACATTGACGTGACTCTAACATGAAATTGACATACACGTTCCCTCAAAGTGACATATGGTTTGTGTCTCAGATTAATACAGATCGGGAGATATTTGCCTTTTCAAAAATTGATTTTCGAATAATCTCGAAATATTCAAATGAGTATATACTCCAAACCCTTGTACTTACATTGACGTGGCTCTGACATGAAGTCGACATATACGTTCCCTCAAAGTGACATAAGTTTTGTCTCTCAGATTCCTACAGATCGGGAAATATTTGCCTTTTCAATAATTGAATTTCGAATAATTTCACAGAATTTAAATATCTCTATCCTCCAAACAGTTAGACATACATTTTCGTGACTCTGACATGAAATTGACATATACTTTCCCTCAAAGTGACAGAAGTTTTGTCTCTCACATTCCTACAGATCGGGAGATATTTGCCTTTTCAAAAATTGTCTTTAGAATAATCTCTAAAAATTAAAATGTCTCTATCCTCCAAACCCTTGGACATACATTGACGTGACTCTGACATGAAGTTGACATTTACGTTACCTCAAAGTGACATAAGTTTTGTCTCTCAGATTCCTACATATCAGGAGATATTTGCCTTTTCAAAAATTGACACTCGAATAATATCGAAAAATTTAAATGTCTCTATCCTCCAAACCCTTGGACATACTTTGACGTGGCTCTGACATGAAGTTGACATATACGTTACTTCAAAGTGACATAAGTTTTGTCTCTCAGATTCCTACACATCGGGAGATATTTGCCTTTTCAAAAATTGACTCTCGAATAATATCGAAAAATTAAAATGTCTCTATCCTCCAAACCCTTGGACATACATTGACGTGACTCTCACATGAAGTTGACATATACGTTCCCTCAAATTGACATAAGTTTTGTCTCTCAGATTCCTACACATCGGGAGATATTTGCCTTTTCATAAATTGACTTTCGAATATTTTGGTTAAATTAAAATGTTTCTATCCTCCAAACCCCTGGACATACATTGACGTGACTCTGACATGAAGTTGACATATACGTTCCATCAAAGTGACATAAGATTTGCCTCTCAGATTCCTACAGATCAGGAGATATTTGCCTTTTCAAAAATTGACTTTCGAATAATTTCGAAAAATTAAAATGGGCTCTATCCTCTAAACCCTTGGATATACATTGACAAGACTCTGACATGAAGTTGACATATACGTTCCCTCAAAGTGACATAAGTTTTGTCTATGAGATTCCTACAGATCGGAAGATTTTTGACCTTTAAAAATTGACTTTCGAATAATCTCGAAAAATTTAAATGTCTCTATCCTCCAAACCCTTGGACATACATTGACGTGACTCTGACATGAAGTTGACATTCACGTTCCCTCAAAGTGACATAAGGTTTGTGTCTTAGATTAATACAGATCGGGAGATATTTGCCTTTTCAAAAATTGGCTTTCGAATAATCTCGGAAAATTTAAATGTCTCTATCCTCCAAACAGTTAGACATACATTTTCGTGACTCTGACATGAAGTTGAAATATACTTTCCCTCAAAGTGACAGAAGTTTTGTCTCTCACATTCCTACAGATCGGGAGATATATGCCTTTTCAAAATTTCACTTTCGAATAATCTCGAAAAATTCAAATGAGTCTATACTCCAAACCCTTGGACTTACATTGACGTGGCTCTGACATGAAGTTGACATATACGTTCCCTCATAGTGACTTAAGTTTTATATCTCAGATTCCTACAGATCGGGAGATATTTGCCTTTTCAAAAATTGACATTTGAATAATCTCGAAAAATTGAAATGTCTCTCTCCTCCAAACCCTTAGACATACATTGACCAGACTCTGACATGAAGTTGACATATACGTTCCCTCAAAGCGACATAAGGTTTGTCTTTCAGATTCCTAAAGATAGGGAGATATTTGCCTTTTCAAAAATTGACTTTCGAATAATCTCGAAAAATTTAAATGTCTCTATCCTCCAAACAGTTAGACATACACTGACGTGACTCTGACATGAAGTAGACATATACTTTCCCTCAAAGTTACATAAGTTTTGACACTCAGATTCCTACAGATCGGGAGATATTTGCCTTTTCAAAAATTGACTTTAGAATAATCTCTAAAAATTAAAATGTCTCTATCCTCCAACCCCTTGGACATACATTGACGTGGCTCTGACATGTAGTTGACATTTACGTTACCTCAAAGTGACATAGGTTTTGTCTCTCAGCTTCCTACAGATCGGGAGATATTTGCCTTTTCATAATTTGACTTTCGAATAATCTCGAAAAATTTAAATGTCTCTATCCTCCAAACCCTTGGACATACATTGACATAACTCTGACATGAAGTTGACATATACGTTCCCTCAAAGTGACATAAGTTTTGTCTCTCAGATTCCTACAGATCGGGAGATATTTGCCTTTTCAAAATTTCACTTTCGAATAATCACGAAAAATTCAAATGAGTCTATACTCCAAACCCTTGGACTTACATTGACGTGGCTCTGACATGAAGTTGACATATACGTTCCCTCATAGTGACTTAAGTTTTATCTCTCAGATTCCTACAGATCGGGAGATATTTGCCTTTTCAAAAATTGACATTTGAATAATCTCGAAAAATTCAAATATTTCTATCCTCCAAACCCTTGGACATACTTTGACGTGACTCTGACATGAGGTTGACATAAACGTTCCCTCAAAGTTACATAAGTTTTGTCTCTCAGATTCCAACAGATCGGAGGATGTTTGCCTTTTCAAAAATTGATTTTCCAATAATCTCGAAAAATTGAAATGTCTCTCTCCTCCAAACCCTTAGACATACATTGACCAGACTCTGACATGAAGTTGACATATACGTTCCCTCAAAGCGACATAAGGTTTGTCTCTCAGATTCCTAAAGATAGGGAGATATTTGCCTTTTCAAAAATTGACTTTCGAATAATCTCGAAAAATTTAAATGTCTCTATCCTCCAAACCCTTGGACATACATTGACAAGACTCTGACATGAAGTTGACATATACGGTCCCTCAAATTGACATAAGTTTTGTCTCTCAGATTCCTACACATCGGGATGTATTTGCCTTTTCAAAAATTGACTTTCGAATAATCTCGAAAAATTCAAATGAGACTATACTCCAAACCCTTGGACTTACATTGATGTGGCTCTAACATGAAGTTGACATATACGTTCCCTCATAGTGACTTAAGTTTTGTCTCGCAGATTCCTACTGATCGGGGGATATTTGCCTTTTAAAAATTCATTTTCGAATAATCTCGAAAAATTGAAATGTCTCTATCCTCCAAACCCTTGGACATAGATTGACTAGACTCTGACATGAAGTTGACATATACGTTCCCTCAAAGGGACATAAGTTTTGTCTCTCAGATTCCTACAGATCGGGAGACATTTGAATTTTCAGAAATTGACTTTCGAATAATCTCGAAAAATTGAAATGTTTCTATCCTCCAAACCCTTGGACATACTTTGACCAGACTCTGACATGAAGTTGACATATACGTTCCATTAAAGTGACATAAGGTTTGTCACTCAGATTCCTACAGATCGGGAGATATTTGCCTTTTCAAAAATTGACTTTCGAATAATCTCGAAAAATTAAAATGTCTCTATCCTCCAAACCCTTGAACATACATTGACAAGACTCTGACATGAAGTTGACATATACGGTCCCTCAAAGTGACATAAATTTTGTCTCTCAGATCCTTACAGATCGGGAGATATTTGCCTTTTCAAAAATTGACTTTCGAATAATCTCGAAAAATTTAAATGTCTCTATCCTCCAAACAGTTAGACATACACTGACGTGACTCTGACATGAAGTAGACATATACTTTCCCTCAAAGTTACATAAGTTTTGACACTCAGATTCCTACAGATCGGGAGATATTTGCCTTTTCAAAAATTGACTTTAGAATAATCTCTAAAAATTAAAATGTCTCTATCCTCCAACCCCTTGGACATACATTGACGTGGCTCTGACATGTAGTTGACATTTACGTTACCTCAAAGTGACATAGGTTTTGTCTCTCAGCTTCCTACAGATCGTGAGATATTTGCCTTTTCATAATTTGACTTTCGAATAATCTCGAAAAATTTAAATGTCTCTATCCTCCAAACCCTTGGACATACATTGACATAACTCTGACATGAAGTTGACATATACGTTCCCTCAAAGTGACATAAGTTTTGTCTCTCAGATTCCTACAGATCGGGAGATATTTTCCTTTTCAAAATTTCACTTTCGAATAATCTCGAAAAATTCAAATGAGTCTATACTCCAAACCCTTGGACTTACATTGACGTGGCTCTGACATGAAGTTGACATATACGTTCCCTCATAGTGTCTTAAGTTTTATCTCTCAGATTCCTACAGATCGGGAGATATTTGCCTTTTCAAAAATTGACATTTGAATAATCTCGAAAAATTCAAATATCTCTATCCTCCAAACCCTTGGACATACTTCGTCGTGACTCTGACATGAAGTTGACATATACGTTCCCTCAAAGTTACATAAGTTTTGTCTTTCAGATTCCTACAGATCGGAAGATGTTTGCCTTTTCAAAAATTGACTTTCCAATAATCTCGAAAAATTGAAATGTCTCTATCCTCCAAACCCTTAGACATACATTGACCAGACTCTGACATGAAGTTGACATATACGTTCCCTCAAAGCGACATAAGGTTTGTCTCTCAGATTCCTACAGATCGGGAGATATTTGCCTTTTCAAAAATTGACTTTCGAATAATCTCGAAAAATTAAAATGTCTCTATCCTCCAAACCCTTGGACATACATTGACAAGACTCTGACATGAAGTTGACAAATACGTTCCCTCAAAGTGACATAAATGTTGTCTCTCAGATCCGTACAGATCGGGAGATATTTGCCTTTTCAAAAATTGACTTTCGAATAATATCGAAAAATTCAAATGTCTCTATCCTCCAAACCCATGGACATACATTGACGTGACTCTGACATGAAGTTGACATATACATTCCCTCAAATTGACATAAGTTTTGTCTCTCAGATTCCTACACATCGGGAGATATTTGCTTTTTCAAAAATTGACTATCGAATATTTTCGGAAAATTAAAATATTTCTATCCTCTTAACCCTTGGACATACATTGACGTGACTCTAACATGAAGTTGACATACACGTTCCCTCAAAGTGACATAAGGTTTGTGTCTCAGATTCGTACAGATCGGGAAATATTTGAATTTTCAAAAATTGTCTTTCGAATAATATCGAAAAATTAAAATGTCTCTATCCTCCAAACCCTTGGGCATACATTGACGTGACTCTGACATGAAGTTGACATATACGTTCCCTCAACGTGACATAAGTTTTGTCTCTCAGATTCCTACAGATCGGGAGATATTTGCCTTTTCAAAAATTGACATTTGAATAATCTCGAACAATTCAAATATCTCTATCCTCCAAACCCTTGGACATACTTTAACGTGACTCTGACATGAAGTTGACATATACGTTCCCTCAAAGTGACATAAGTTTTGTCCCTCAGATTCAAACAGATCGGAAGATATTTGCCCTTTCAAAAATTGACTTTCAAATAATCTCGAAAAATTAAAATGTGTCTATCCTCCAAACCCTTAGACATACATTGACGTGACTCTGACATGAAGTTGACATACACGTTCCCTCAAAGTGACATAAGGTTTGTGTCTCAGATTCCTACAGATCAGGAGATATTTACGTTTTCAAAAATTGACTTTCGAATAATCTCGAAAAATTTAAATGTCTCTATCCTCCAAACCCTTGGACATACATTGACAAGACTCTGACATGAAGTTGACATATAAGTTCCCTCAAAGTGACATAAGTTTTGTCTCTCAGATTCCTACACATCGGGAGATATTAGCCTTTTGAAAAATACACTTTCGAATAATCTCGAAATAATAAAATGTCTCTATCCTCTAAACACTTGGACATACATTGACGTGACTCTGACATGAAGTTGACATATAATTTTCCTCAACGTGACATAAGTTTTGTCTCTCAGATTCCTACAGATCGGGAGATATTTGCCTCTTCTAAAATTGACATTTGAATAATCTCGAAAAATTCAAATGAGTCTATACTCCAAACCTTTGGTCATACTTTGACGTGACTCTGACATGAAGTAGACATATAAGTTCCCTAAAAGTGACATAAGTCTTGTCTCTCAGATTCCTACAGATCGGAAGATATTTGCCTTTTCAAAAATTGACTTTCGAATAATCTCGAAAAATTAAAATGTCTCTATCCTCCAAACCCTTAGACATACATTGACCAGACTCTGACATGAAGTTGACATATACGTTCCCTCAAAGCGACATAAGGTTTGTCTCTCAGATTCCTACAGATCGGAAGATGTTTGCCTTTTCAAAAATTGACTTTCCAATAATCTCGAAAAATTGAAATGTCTCTATCCTCTAAACCCTTGGACATACATTGACAAGACTCTGACATGAAGTTGACATATACGTTCCCTCAAATTGACATAAGTTTTGTCTTTCAGATTCCTACACATCGAGAGGTATTTGCCTTTTCAAAAATTGACTTTCGAATAATCTCGAAAAATTCAAATGTGCCTATACTCCAAACCCTTGGACTTACATTGACGTGGCTCTGACATGAAGTTGACATATACGTTCCCTCATAGTTACTTAAGTTTTGTCTCGCAGATTCCTACTGATCGGGAGATATTTGCCTTTTAAAAATTCATTTTCGAATAATGTCGAAAAATTTAAATGTCTCTATCCTCCAAACCCTTGGACATAGATTGACTAGACTCTGACATGAAGTTGACATATACATTCCCTCAAAGGGACATAAGTTTTGTCTCTCAGATTCCTACAGATCGGGAGATATTTGAATTTTCAAAAATTGACTTTCGAATAATCTCGAAAAATTGAAATGTTTCTATCCTCCAAACCCTTGGACATACTTTGACCAGACTCTGACATGACGTTTACATATACGTTCCCTTAAATTGACATTAGGTTTGTCTCTCAGATTAATACAGATCGGGAGATATTTGCCTTTTCAAAAATTGTCTTTCGAATAATCTCGAAAAATTAAAATGTCTCTATCCTCCAAACCCTTGGACATACATTGACAAGACTCTGACATGAAGTTGACATATACGTTCCCTCAAAGTGACATAAATTTTGTCTCTCAGATCCGTACAGATCGGGAGATATTTGCCTTTTCACAAAATGACACTCGAATAATATCGAAAAATTCAAATGTCTCTATCCTCCAAACCCATGGACATACATTGACGTGACTCTGACATGAAGTTGACATATATATTCCCTCAAATTGACATAAGTTTTGTCTCTCAGATTCCTACACATCGGGAGATATTTGCCTTTTCAAAAATTGACTTTCGAATATTCTCGGAAAATTAAAATATTTCTATCCTCTTAACCCTTGGACATACATTGACGTGTCTCTGACATGAAGTTGACATACACGTTCCCTCAAAGTGACATAAGGTTTGTGTCTCAGATTCGTACAGATCGGGAGATATTTGAATTTTCAAAAATTGTCTTTCGTATAATCTCGAAAAATTTAAATGTCTCTATCCTCCAAACCCTTGGACATACATTGACGTCACTCTGACATGAAGTTGACATATACGTTCCCTCAACGTGACATAGGTTTTGTCTCTCAGATTCCTACAGATCGGGAGATATTTGCCTTTTCAAAAATTGGCATTTGAATAATCTCGAACAATTCAAATATCTCTATCCTCCAAACCCTTAGACATACTTTGACGTGACTCTGACATGAAGTTGACATATACGTTCCCTCAAAGTGACATAAGTTTTGTCTCTCAGATTAGTACAGATCGGAAGATATTTGCCCTTTCAAAAATTGACTTTCGAATAATCTCGAAAAATTAAAATGTCTCTATCCTCCAAACCCTTAAACATACTTTGACGTGACTATAACATGAAGTTGACATACACGTTCCCTCAAAGTGACATAAGGTTTGTGTCTCAGTTTCCTACAGATCGGGAGATATTTGCCTTTTCAAAAATTGATTTTCGAATAATCTCGAAAAATTCAAATGAGTCTATACTCCAAACCCTTGGACATACATTCACGTGACTCTGACATGAAGTTGACATATACGTTCCCTCAACGTGACATAAGTTTTGTCTCTCAGATTCCTACAGATCGGGAGATATTTGCCTTTTCAAAAATTGACATTTGAATAATCTCGAACAATTCAAATATCTCTATCCTCCAAACCCTTGGACATACTTTGACGTGACTCTGACATGAAGTTGACATATACGTTCCCTCAAAGTGACATAAGTTTTGTCTCTCAGATTAGTACAGATCGGAAGATATTTGCCCTTTCAAAAATTGACTTTCGAATAATCTCGAAAAATTAAAATGTCTCTATCCTCCAAACCCTTGGACATACATTGACAAAACTCTGACATGAAGTTGACATATACGTTCCCTCAAAGTGACATAAGTTTTTTCTCTCAGATTCCTACAGATCGGGAGATATTTGCCTTTTCAAAATTTCACTTTCGAATAATCTCGAAAAATTCAAATGAGTCTATACTCCAAACCCTTGGACTTACATTGACGTGGCTCTGACATGAAGTTGACATATATGTTCCCTCAGAGTGACTTAAGTTTTATCTCTCAGATTCCTACAGATCAGGAGATATTTGCCTTTTCAAAAATTGACATTTGAATAATCTCGAAAAATTCAAATATTTCTATCCTCCAAACCCTTGGACATACTTTGACTAGACTCTGACATGAAGTTGACATATACGTTTCCTCAACGTGACATAAGTTTTGTCTCTCAGATTCCTACAGATCGGGAGATATTTGCCTTTTCAAAAATTGACATTTGAATAATCTCGAAAAATTCAAATATTTCTATCCTCCAAACCCTTGGATATACTTTGACTAGACTCTGACATGAAGTTGACATATACGTTCCCTCAAAGGGACATAAGTTTTGTCTCTCAGATTCCTACAGATCGGGAGATATTTGAATTTTCAAAAATTGACTTTCGAATAATCTCGAAAAATTGAAATGTTTCTATCCTCCAAACCCTTGGACATACTTTGACCAGACTCTGACATGATGTTTATATATACGTTAACTTAAATTGACATAAGGTTTGTCTCTCAGATTCCTACAGATCGGGAGATATTTGCCTTTTCAAAAATTGACTTTCGAATAATCTCGAAAAATTTAAATGTCTCTATCCTCCAAACCCTTGGAAATACATTGACCAGACTCTGACATGAAGTTGATATATACGTTCCCTAAAAGTGACATAAGTTGTGTCTCTCAGATTACTACAGATCGGAAGATGTTTGCCTTTTCAAAAATTGACACTCGAATAATATCGAAAAATTTAAATGTGTCTATCCTCCAAACCCTTGGACATACATTGACGTGACTCTCACATGAAGTTGACATATACGTTCCATCAAATTGACATAAGGTTTGTCTCTCAGATTCCTACACATCGGGAGATATTTGCCTTTTCAAGAATTGACTTTCGAATAATCTCGAAAAATTTAAATATTTCTATCCTCCAAACCCTTGGACATACATTGACGTGCCTCTGACATGAAGTTGACATACACGTTCCTTCAAAGTGAAATAAGGTTTGTGTCTCAGAATCCTACAGATCGGGAGATATTTGATTTCTTTTAAAAATTGACATTAACGTGACTCTGACATGAAGTTGACATACACGTTCCCTAAAAGTGACATAAGTTGTGTCTCTCAGATTACTACATATCGGGAGATATTTGAATTTTCAAAAATTGACTTTCGAATAATCTCGAAAAATTGAAATGTCTCTATCCTCCAAACCCTTGGACATACATTGACCACACTCTGACATGAAGTTGACATATACTTTCCGTCAAAGTGACATACGGTTTGTCTCTCAGATTCCTACAGATCGGGAGATGTTTGCCTTTTCAAAAATTGACTTTCGTATAATCTCGAAAAATTAAAATGTCTCTATCCTCCAAACCCTTGGACATACATTGACAAGACTCTGACATGAAGTTGACATATAAGTTCCCTCAAAGTGACATAAGTTTTGTCTCTCAGATTCCAACAGATCGGGAGATATTTGCTTTTACAAAAATTGACACTCGAATAATATCGAAAAATTTAAATGTGTCTATCCTCCAAACCCTTGGACATACATTGACAAGACACTGACATGAAGTTGACAAATACGTTCCCTCAAATTGACATAAGTTTTGTCTCTCAGATTCCTACACATCGGGAGATATTTGCTTTTTCAAAAATTGACTTTCGAATATTCTCGGAAAATTAAAATGTTTCTATCCTCCAAACCCTTGGACATACATTGACGTGACTCTGACATGAAGTTAAGATACACGGTCCCTCTAAGTGAGATAAGGCTTGTCTCTCAGATTCCTACAGATCGGGAGTTATTTGCCTTTTCAAAAATTGTCATTTGTATAATCTCGAAAAATTCAAATATCTCTATCCTCCAAACCCTTGGACATACATTGACGTGACTCTGAAATGAAGTTGACATATACGTTATCTCAAAGTGACATAAGTTTTGTCTCTCAGATTCCTACAGATCGGAAGATATTTGCCCTTTCAAATATTGATTTTCGAATAATCTCGAAAAATTCAAATGAGTCTATACTCCAAACCCTTGGACTTACATTGACTTGGCTATGACATGAAGTTGACATATACGTTCCCTCATAGAGACTTAAGTTTTGTCTCGCAGATTCCTACAGATCGGGAGATATTTGCCTTTTCAAAAATTCACTTTCGAATAATCTTGAAAAATTATAATGTCTCTATCCTCGAAGCCCTTAGACATTCATTGACGTGACTCTAACAAGAAGTTGACATACACGTTCCCTCAAAGTGACATAAGGTTTGTGTCTCAGTTTCCTAAAGATCGTGAGATATTTGCTTTTTCAAAAATTGATTTTCGGATAATCTCGAAAAATTCAAATGACTTTATACTCGAAACCCTTAGACTTAAATTGACGTGGCTCTGACATGAAGTTGACATATACGTTCCCTCAAAGTGACATAAGTTTTGTCTCTCAGGTTCCTACAGATCGGGAGATATTTGCCTTTTCAATAATTGACTTTCGAATAATCTCGGAAGATTTAAATGTCTCTATCCTCCAAACAGATAGACATACATTGACGTGACTCTGACATGAAGTTTACATATACTTTCCCTCAAAGTGACAGAAGTTTTGTCTCTCACATACCTACAGATCGGGAGATATATGACTTTTCACAAATTAACTTTTGAATAATCTCGAAAAATTAAAATGTCTCTATCCTCTAAACCTTTGGACATACATTGACGTGACTCTAACGTGAAGTTGACATATACTTTCCCTCAAAGTTACATAAGTTTTGACGCTCAGATTCCTACAGATCGGGAGATATTTGCCTTTTCAAAAATTGACTTTAGAATAATCTCTAAAAATATAAATGTCTCTATCCTCCAAACCCTTGGACATACATTGACGTGGCTCTGACATGAAGTTGACATATACGTTACCACAAAGTGACATAAGTTTTGTCTCACAGATTCCTACAGATCGGGAGATATTTGCCTTTTCATAATTTGACTATCGAATAATCTCGAAAAATTCAAATGAGTCTATACTCCAAACCCTTGGACTTACATTAACGTGGCTCTGACATGAAGTTGACATATACGTTCCCTCATGGTGACTTAAGTTTTATATCTCAGATTCCTACAGATCGGGAGATATTTGCCTTTTCAAAAATTGACATTTGAATAATCTCGAAAAATTCAAATATCTCTATCCTCCAAACCCTTTGACATACTTTGACGTGACTCTGACATGAAGTTGACATATACGTTCCCTAAAAGTGACATAAGTTTTGTCTCTCAGATTCCTACAGATCGGGAGATATTTGCCTTTTCAAAATTTGACTTTCGAATAATCTCGAAAAATTCAAATGAGCCTATACTCCAAACCCTTGGACTTACATTAACGTGGCTCTGACATGAAGTTGACATATACGTTCCCTCATGGTGACTTAAGTTTTATATCTCAGATTCCTACAGATCGGGAGATATTTGCCTTTTCAAAAATAGACATTTGAATAATCTCGAAAAATTCAAATATTTCTATCCTCCAAACCCTTGGACATACTTTGACGTGACTCTGACATGAAGTTGACATAAACGTTCCCTCAAAGTTACATAAGTTTTGTCTTTCAGATTCCTACAGATCGGAGGATGTTTGCCTTTTCAAAAATTGATTTTCCAATAATCTCGAAAAATTGAAATGTCTCTATCCTCCAAACCCTTAGACATACATTGACCAGACTCTGACATGAAGTTGACATATACGTTCCCTCAAAGCGACATAAGGTTTGTCTCTCAGATTCCTAAAGATAGGGAGATATTTGCCTTTTCAAAAATTGACTTTCGAATAATCTCGAAAAATTTAAATGTCTCTATCCTCCAAACCCTAGGACATACATTGACAAGACTCTGACAAGATGTTGACATATACGTTCCCTCAAATTGACATAAGTTTTGTCTCTCAGATTCCTACTGATCGGGAGATATTTGCCTTTTAAAAATTCATTTTCGAATAATCTCGAAAAATTGAAATGTCTCTATCCTCCAAACCCTTGGACATAGATTGACTAGACTCTGACATGAAGTTGACATATACGTTCCCTCAAAGGGACTTAAGTTTTGTCTCTCAGATTCCTACAGATCGGGAGACATTTGAATTTTCAAAAATTGACTTTCGAATAATCTCGAAAAATTGAAATGTCTCTATCCTCCAAACCCTTGGACATAGATTGACTAGACTCTGACATGAAGTTGACATATACGTTCCCTCAAAGGGACTTAAGTTTTGTCTCTCAGATTCCTACAGATCGGGAGATATTTGCCTTTTCAAAAATTGACTTTCGAATAATCTCGAAAAATTAAAATGTCTCTATCCTCCAAACCCTTGAACATACATTGACAAGACTCTGACATGAAGTTGACATATACGGTCCCTCAAAGTGACATAAATTTTGTCTCTCAGATCCTTACAGATCGGGAGATATTTGCCTTTTCAAAAATTGACTTTCGAATAATCTCGAAAAATTTAAATGTCTCTATCCTCCAAACAGTTAGACATACACTGACGTGACTCTGACATGAAGTTGACATATACTTTCCCTCAAAGTGACAGAAGTTTTGTCTCTCACATTCCTACAGATCGGGAGATACATGCCTTTACACAAATTGACTTTTGAATAATTTCGAAAAATTAAAATGTCTCTATCCTCCAAACCCTTGGACATACATTGACGTGACTCTAACGTGAAGTTGACATATACTTTCCCTCAAAGTTACATAAGTTTTGACGCTCAGATTCCTACAGATCGGGAGATATTTGCCTTTTCAAAAATTGACTTTAGAATAATCTCTAAAAATTAAAATGTCTCTATCCTCCAACCCCTTGGACATACATTGACGTGGCTCTGACATGAAGTTGACATATACGTTACCTCAAAGTGACATAGGTTTTGTCTCTCAGCTTCATACAGATCGGGAGATATTTGCCTTTTCAAAATTTCACTTTCGAATAATCTCGAAAAATTCAAATGAGTCTATACTCCAAACCCTTGGACTTACATTGACGTGGCTCTGACATGAAGTTGACATATACGTTCCCTCATAGTGACTTAAGTTTTATCTCTCAGATTCCTACAGATCGGGAGATATTTGCCTTTTCAAAAATTGACATTTGAATAATCTCGAAAAATTCAAATATCTCTATCCTCCAAACCCTTGGACATACTTTGTCGTGACTCTGACACGAAGTTGACATATACGTTCCCTCAAAGTTACATAAGTTTTGTCTTTCAGATTCCTACAGATCGGAAGATGTTTGCCTTTTCAAAGATTGACTTTCGAATAATCTCGAAAAATTTAAATGTCTCTATCCTCCAAACCCTTGGACATACATTGACGTGACTCTGACATGAAGTTGACATATAAGTACCCTCAAAGTGACATAAGTTTTGTTTCTCAGATTCGTACAGATCGGTAGATATTTGCCTTTTCAAAATTTGACACTCGAATAATATCGAAAAATTTAAATGTCTCTATCCTTCAAACCCTTGGACATACATTGACGTGACTCTGACATGAATTTGACATATACGTTCCCTCAGCGTGACATAAGTTTTGTCTCTCAGATTCCTACACATCGGGAGATATTAGCCTTTTGAAAAATACACTTTCGAATAATCTCGAAAAATTAAAATGTCTCTACCTTCCAAACCCTTGGACATACATTAACGTGACTCTGACATGAAGTTGACATATACGTTTCCTAAAATTGACATAAGTTTTGTCTCTCAGATTCCTACACATCGGGAGATATTAGCCTTCTGAAAAATACACTTTCGAATAATCTCGAAAAATTTAAATGTCTCTATCCTCCAAACCCTTGGACATACTTTGACGTGACTCTGACATGAAGTTGACATATACGTTCCCTAAAAGTGACACAAGTTTTGTCTCTCAGATTCCTACATATCGGGAGATATTTGAATTTTCAAAAATTGACTTTCGAATAATCTCGAAAAATTGAAATGTCTCTATCCTCCAAACCCTTGGACATACATTGACCACACTCTGACATGAAGTTGACATATACTTTCCGTCAAAGTGACATACGGTTTGTCTCTCAGATTCCTACAGATCGGGAGATGTTTGCCTTTTCAAAAATTGACTTTCGTATAATCTCGAAAAATTAAAATGTCTCTATCCTCCAAACCCTTGGACATACATTGACAAGACTCTGACATGAAGTTGACATATAAGTTCCCTCAAAGTGACATAAGTTTTGTCTCTCAGATTCCAACAGATCGGGAGATATTTGCCTTTACAAAACTTGACACTCGAATAATATCGAGAAATTAAAATGTCTCTATCCTCCAAACCCTTGGACATACATTGACAAGACACTGACATGAAGTTGACAAATACGTTCCCTCAAATTGACATAAGTTTTGTCTCTCAGATTCCTACACATCGGGAGATATTTGCTTTTTCAAAAATTGACTTTCGAATATTCTCGGAAAATTAAAATGTTTCTATCCTCCAAACCCTTGGACATACATTGACGTGACTCTGACATGAAGTTAAGATACACGGTCCCTCTAAGTGAGATAAGGCTTGTCTCTCAGATTCCTACAGATCGGGAGTTATTTGCCTTTTCAAAAATTGTCATTTGTATAATCTCGAAAAATTCAAATATCTCTATCCTCCAAACCCTTGGACATACATTGACGTGACTCTGAAATGAAGTTGACATATACGTTATCTCAAAGTGACATAAGTTTTGTCTCTCAGATTCCTACAGATCGGAAGATATTTGCCCTTTCAAATATTGATTTTCGAATAATCTCGAAAAATTCAAATGAGTCTATACTCCAAACCCTTGGACTTACATTGACTTGGCTATGACATGATGTTGACATATACGTTCCCTCATAGTGACTTAAGTTTTGTCTCGCAGATTCCTACAGATCGGGAGATATTTGCCTTTTCAAAAATTCACTTTCGAATAATCTCGAAAAATTATAATGTCTCTATCCTCGAAGCCCTTAGACATTCATTGACGTGACTCTAACAAGAAGTTGACATACACGTTCCCTCAAAGTGACATAAGGTTTGTGTCTCAGTTTCCTAAAGATCGTGAGATATTTGCTTTTTCAAAAATTGATTTTCGGATAATCTCGAAAAATTCAAATGACTTTATACTCGAAACCCTTAGACTTAAATTGACGTGGCTCTGACATGAAGTTGACATATACGTTCCCTCAAAGTGACATAAGTTTTGTCTCTCAGATTCCTACAGATCGGGAGATATTTGGCTTTTCAATAATTGACTTTCGAATAATCTCGGAAGATTTAAATGTCTCTATCCTCCAAACAGATAGACATACATTGACGTGACTCTGACATGAAGTTTACATATACTTTCCCTCAAAGTGACAGAAGTTTTGTCTCTCACATACCTACAGATCGGGAGATATATGACTTTTCACAAATTAACTTTTGAATAATCTCGAAAAATTAAAATGTCTCTATCCTCTAAACCTTTGGACATACATTGACGTGACTCTAACGTGAAGTTGACATATACTTTCCCTCAAAGTTACATAAGTTTTGACGCTCAGATTCCTACAGATCGGGAGATATTTGCCTTTTCAAAAATTGACTTTAGAATAATCTCTAAAAATATAAATGTCTCTATCCTCCAAACCCTTGGACATACATTGACGTGGCTCTGACATGAAGTTGACATATACGTTACCTCAAAGTGACATAAGTTTTGTCTCACAGATTCCTACAGATCGGGAGATATTTGCCTTTTCATAATTTGACTATCGAATAATCTCGAAAAATTCAAATGAGTCTATACTCCAAACCCTTGGACTTACATTAACGTGGCTCTGACATGAAGTTGACATATACGTTCCCTCATGGTGACTTAAGTTTTATATCTCAGATTCCTACAGATCGGGAGATATTTGCCTTTTCAAAAATTGACATTTGAATAATCTCGAAAAATTCAAATATCTCTATCCTCCAAACCCTTGGACATACTTTGACGTGACTCTGACATGAAGTTGACATATACGTTCCCTAAAAGTGACATAAGTTTTGTCTCTCAGATTCCTACAGATCGGGAGATATTTGCCTTTTCAAAATTTGACTTTCGAATAATCTCGAAAAATTCAAATGAGCCTATACTCCAAACCCTTGGACTTACATTAACGTGGCTCTGACATGAAGTTGACATATACGTTCCCTCATGGTGACTTAAGTTTTATATCTCAGATTCCTACAGATCGGGAGATATTTGCCTTTTCAAAAATAGACATTTGAATAATCTCGAAAAATTCAAATATTTCTATCCTCCAAACCCTTGGACATACTTTGACGTGACTCTGACATGAAGTTGACATAAACGTTCCCTCAAAGTTACATAAGTTTTGTCTTTCAGATTCCTACAGATCGGAGGATGTTTGCCTTTTCAAAAATTGATTTTCCAATAATCTCGAAAAATTGAAATGTCTCTATCCTCCAAACCCTTAGACATACATTGACCAGACTCTGACATGAAGTTGACATATACGTTCCCTCAAAGCGACATAAGGTTTGTCTCTCAGATTCCTAAAGATAGGGAGATATTTGCCTTTTCAAAAATTGACTTTCGAATAATCTCGAAAAATTTAAATGTCTCTATCCTCCAAACCCTAGGACATACATTGACAAGACTCTGACAAGATGTTGACATATACGTTCCCTCAAATTGACATAAGTTTTGTCTCTCAGATTCCTACTGATCGGGAGATATTTGCCTTTTAAAAATTCATTTTCGAATAATCTCGAAAAATTGAAATGTCTCTATCCTCCAAACCCTTGGACATAGATTGACTAGACTCTGACATGAAGTTGACATATACGTTCCCTCAAAGGGACTTAAGTTTTGTCTCTCAGATTCCTACAGATCGGGAGACATTTGAATTTTCAAAAATTGACTTTCGAATAATCTCGAAAAATTGAAATGTCTCTATCCTCCAAACCCTTGGACATAGATTGACTAGACTCTGACATGAAGTTGACATATACGTTCCCTCAAAGGGACTTAAGTTTTGTCTCTCAGATTCCTACAGATCGGGAGATATTTGCCTTTTCAAAAATTGACTTTCGAATAATCTCGAAAAATTAAAATGTCTCTATCCTCCAAACCCTTGAACATACATTGACAAGACTCTGACATGAAGTTGACATATACGGTCCCTCAAAGTGACATAAATTTTGTCTCTCAGATCCTTACAGATCGGGAGATATTTGCCTTTTCAAAAATTGACTTTCGAATAATCTCGAAAAATTTAAATGTCTCTATCCTCCAAACAGTTAGACATACACTGACGTGACTCTGACATGAAGTTGACATATACTTTCCCTCAAAGTGACAGAAGTTTTGTCTCTCACATTCCTACAGATCGGGAGATACATGCCTTTACACAAATTGACTTTTGAATAATTTCGAAAAATTAAAATGTCTCTATCCTCCAAACCCTTGGACATACATTGACGTGACTCTAACGTGAAGTTGACATATACTTTCCCTCAAAGTTACATAAGTTTTGACGCTCAGATTCCTACAGATCGGGAGATATTTGCCTTTTCAAAAATTGACTTTAGAATAATCTCTAAAAATTAAAATGTCTCTATCCTCCAACCCCTTGGACATACATTGACGTGGCTCTGACATGAAGTTGACATATACGTTACCTCAAAGTGACATAGGTTTTGTCTCTCAGCTTCCTACAGATCGGGAGATATTTGCCTTTTCAAAATTTCACTTTCGAATAATCTCGAAAAATTCAAATGAGTCTATACTCCAAACCCTTGGACTTACATTGACGTGGCTCTGACATGAAGTTGACATATACGTTCCCTCATAGTGACTTAAGTTTTATCTCTCAGATTCCTACAGATCGGGAGATATTTGCCTTTTCAAAAATTGACATTTGAATAATCTCGAAAAATTCAAATATCTCTATCCTCCAAACCCTTGGACATACTTTGTCGTGACTCTGACACGAAGTTGACATATACGTTCCCTCAAAGTTACATAAGTTTTGTCTTTCAGATTCCTACAGATCGGAAGATGTTTGCCTTTTCAAAGATTGACTTTCGAATAATCTCGAAAAATTTAAATGTCTCTATCCTCCAAACCCTTGGACATACATTGACGTGACTCTGACATGAAGTTGACATATAAGTACCCTCAAAGTGACATAAGTTTTGTTTCTCAGATTCGTACAGATCGGTAGATATTTGCCTTTTCAAAATTTGACACTCGAATAATATCGAAAAATTTAAATGTCTCTATCTTCCAAACCCTTGGACATACATTAACGTGACCCTGACATGAAGTTGACATATAAGTTCCCTCAAAGTGACATAAGTTTTGTCTCTCAGATTCCTACACATCGGGAGATATTAGCCTTTTGAAAAATACACTTTCGAATAATCTCGAAAAATTAAAATGTCTCTATCCTCTAAACACTTGGACATACATTGACGTGTCTCTGACATGAAGTTGACATATACGTTTCCTCAACGTGACATAAGTTTTGTCTCTCAGATTCCTACAGATCGGGAGATATTTGCCTTTTCAAAAATTGACATTTGAATAATCTCGAAAAATTCAAATGAGTCTATACTCCAAACCCTTGGTCATACTTTGACGTGACTCTGACATGAAGTTGACATATACGTTCCCTCATAGTGACTTAAGTTTTGTCTCGCAGATTCCTACTGATCGGGAGATATTTGCCTTTAAAAATTCATTTTCGAATAATCTCGAAAAATTTAAATGTCTCTATCCTCCAAACCCTTGGACATAGATTGACTAGACTCTGACATGAAGTTGACATATACGTTCCCTCAAAGGGACATAAGTTTTGTCTCTCAGATTACTACAGATCGGGAGATATATGACTTTTCACAAATTGACTTTTGAATAATCTCGAAAAATTAAAATGTCTCTATCCTCCAAACCCTTGGACATACATTGACGTGACTCTAACGTGAAGTTGACATATACTTTCCCTCAAAGTTTCATAAGTTTTGACGCTCAGATTCCTACAGATCAGGAGATATTTGCCTTTTCAAAAATTGACTTTAGAATAATCTCTAAAAATATAAATGTCTCTATCCTCCAAACCCTTGGACATACATTGACGTGGCTCTGACATGAATTTGACATATACGTTACCTCAGAGTGACATAAGTTTTGTCTCTCAGATTCCTACAGATCGGGAGATATTTGCCTTTTCAAAATTTGACTTTCGAATAATCTCGAAAAATTCAAATGAGCCTATACTCCAAACCCTTGGACTTACATTGACGTGGCTCTGACATGAAGTTGACATATACGTTACCTCAAAGTGACATAAGCTTTGTTTCTCAGATTCCTACAGATCGGGAGATATTTGCCTTTTCAAAAATTGACATTTGAATAATCTCGAAAAATTCAAATATCTCTATCCTCCAAACCCTTGGACATACTTTGACGTGACTCTGACATGAAGTTGACATATACGTTCCCTCAAAGTGACATAAGTTTTGTCTCTCAGATTCCTACAGATCGGGAGATATTTGCCTTTTCAAAATTTGACTTTCGAATAATCTCGAAAAATTCAAATGAGCCTATACTCCTAACCCTTGGACTTACATTAACGTGGCTCTGACATGAAGTTGACATATACGTTCCCTCATGGTGACTTAAGTTTTATATCTCAGATTCCTACAGATCGGGAGATATTTGCCTTTTCAAAAATTGACATTTGAATAATCTCGAAAAATTCAAATATTTCTATCCTCCAAACCCTTGGACATACTTTGACGTGACTCTGACATGAAGTTGACATAAACGTTCCCTCAAAGTTACATAAGTTTTGTCTTTCAGATTCCTACAGATCGGAGGATGTTTGCCTTTTCAATAATTGATTTTCCAATAATCTCGAAAAATTGAAATGTCTCTATCCTCCAAACCCTTAGACATACATTGACCAGACTCTGACATGAAGTTGACATATACGTTCCCTCAAAGCGACATAAGGTTTGTCTCTCAGATTCCTAAAGATAGGGAGATATTTGCCTTTTCAAAAATTGACTTTCGAATAATCTCGAAAAATTAAAATGTCTCTATCCTCCAAACCCTTGGACATACATTGACAAGACTCTGACAAGAAGTTGACATATACGTTCCCTCAAATTGACATAAGTTTTGTCTCTCAGATTCCTACACATCGGGAGGTATTTGCCTTTTCAAAAATTGACTTTCGAATAATCTCGAAAAATTCAAATGAGACTATACTCCAAACCCTTGGACTTACATTGACGTGGCTCTGACATGAAATTGACATATACGTTCCCTCATAGTGACTTAAGTTTTGTCTCGCAGATTCCTACTGATCGGGAGATATTTGCCTTTTAAAAATTCATTTTCGAATAATCTCGAAAAATTGAAATGTCTCTATCCTCCAAACCCTTGGACATAGATTGACTAGACTCTGACATGAAGTTGACATATACGTTCCCTCAAAGGGACATAAGTTTTGTCTCTCAGATTCCTACAGATCGGGAGATATTTGCCTTTTCAAAAATTGACTTTCGAATAATCTCGAAAAATTAAAATGTCTCTATCCTCCAAACCCTTGAACATACATTGACAAGACTCTGACATGAAGTTGACATATACGGTCCCTCAAAGTGACATAAATTTTGTTTCTCAGATCCTTACAGATCGGGAGATATTTGCCTTTTCAAAAATTGACTTTCGAATAATCTCGAAAAATTTAAATGTCTCTATCCTCCAAACAGTTAGACATACACTGACGTGACTCTGTCATGAAGTTGACATATACTTTCCCTCAAAGTGACAGAAGTTTTGTCTCTCACATTCCTACAGATCGGGAGATACATGCCTTTACACAAATTGACTTTTGAATAATTTCGAAAAATTAAAATGTCTCTATCCTCCAAACCCTTGGACATACATTGACGTGACTCTAACGTGAAGTTGACATATACTTTCCCTCAAAGTTACATAAGTTTTGACGCTCAGATTCCTACAGATCGGGAGATATTTGCCTTTTCAAAAATTGACTTTAGAATAATCTCTAAAAATTAAAATGTCTCTATCCTCCAACCCCTTGGACATACATTGACGTGGCTCTGACATGAAGTTGACATACACGTTACCTCAAAGTGGCATAGGTTTTGTCTCTCAGCTTCCTACAGATCGGGAGATATTTGCCTTTTCATAATTTGACTTTCGAATAATCTCGAAAAATTTAAATGTCTCTATCCTCCAAACCCTTGGACATACATTGACATAACTCTGACATGAAGTTGACATATACGTTCCCTCAAAGTGACATAAGTTTTGTCTCTCAGATTCCTACAGATCGGGAGATATTTGCCTTTTCAAAATTTCACTTTCGAATAATCTCGAAAAATTCAAATGAGTCTATACTCCAAACCCTTGGACTTACATTGACGTGGCTCTGACATGAAGTTGACATATACGTTCCCTCATAGTGACTTAAGTTTTATCTCTCAGATTCCTACAGATCGGGAGATGTTTGCCTTTTCAAAAATTGACTTTCCAATAATCTCGAAAAATTGAAATGTCTCTATCCTCCAAACCCTTAGACATACATTGACCAGACTCTGACATGAAGTTGACATATACGTTCCCTCAAAGCGACATAAGGCTTGTCTCTCACATTCCTACAGATCGGGAGATATTTGCCTTTTCAAAAATTAACTTTCGAATAATCTCGAAAAATTTAAATGTCTCTATCCTCCAAACCCTTGGACATACATTGACAAGACTCTGACATGAAGTTGACATATACGTTCCCTCAAAGTGACACAAGTTTTGTCTCTCAGATTCCTACACATCGGGAGGTATTTGCCTTTTCAAAAATTGACTTTCGAATAATCTCGAAAAATTCAAATGAGTCTATACTCCAAACCCTTGGACTTACATTGACGTGGCTCTGACATGAAGTTGACATATACGTTCCCTCATAGTGACTTAAGTTTTGTCTCGCAGATTCCTACTGATCGGGAGATATTTGCCTTTTAAAAATTCATTTTCGAATAATCTCGAAAAATTTAAATGTCTCTATCCTCCAAACCCTTGGACATAGATTGACTGGACTCTGACATGAAGTTGACGTATACGATCCCTCAAAGGGACATAAGTTTTGTCTCTCAGATTCCTACAGATCGGGAGATATTTGAATTTTCAAAAATTGACTTTCGAATAATTTCGAAAAATTGAAATGTCTCTATTCTCCAAGCCCTTAGACATACATTGACAAGACTCTGACATGAAGTTGACATATACGTTCCCTCAAAGTGACACAAGTTTTGTCTCTCAGATTCCTACACATCGTGAGATATTTGCTTTTTCAAAAATTGATTTTCGGATAATCTCGAAAAATTCAAATGACTTTATACTCCAAACCCTTGGACTTAAATTGACGTGGCTCTGACATGAAGTTGACATATACGTTCCCTCAAAGTGACATAAGTTTTGTCTCTCAGATTCCTACAGATCGGGAGATATTTGCCTTTTCAATAATTGACTTTCGAATAATCTCGGAAAATTTAAATGTCTCTATCCTCCAAACAGATAGACATACATTGACGTGACTCTGACATGAAGTTTACATATACTTTCCCTCAAAGTGACAGAAGTTATGTCTCTCACATTCCTACAGATCGGGAGATATATGACTTTTCACAAATTGACTTTTGAATAATCTCGAAAAATTAAAATGTCTCTCTCCTCCAAACCCTTGGACATACATTGACGTGACTCTAACGTCAAGTTGACATATACTTTCCCTCAAAGTTACATAAGTTTTGACGCTCAGATTCCTACAGATCGGGAGATATTTGCCTTTTCAAAAATTGACTTTAGAATAATCTCTAAAAATATAAATGTCTCTATCCTCCAAACCCTTGACAATACATTGACAAGCTCTGACATGAAGTTGACATATACGTTACCTCAAAGTGACATAAGTTTTGTCTCTCAGATTCCTACAGATCGGGAGATATTTGCCTTTTCAAAATTTGACTTTCGAATAATCTCGAAAAATTCAAATGAGCCTATACTCCAAACCCTTGGACTTACATTAACGTGGCTCTGACATGTTGTTGACATATACGTTCCCTCATGGTGACTTAAGTTTTATATCTCAGATTCCTACAGATCGGGAGATATTTGCCTTTTCAAAAATTGACATTTGAATAATCTCGAAAAATTGAAATGTCTCTATCCTCCAAACCCTTAGACATACATTGACCAGACTCTGACATGAAGTTGACATATACGTTCCCTCAAAGCGACATAAGGTTTGTCTCTCAGATTCCTAAAGATAGGGAGATATTTGCCTTTTCAAAAATTGACTTTCGAATAATCTCGAAAAATTTAAATGTCTCTATCCTCCAAACCCTTGGACATACATTGACAAGACTCTGACAAGAAGTTGACATATACGTTCCCTCAAATTGACATAAGTTTTGTCTCTCAGATTCCTACAGATCGGAAGATGTTTGCCTTTTCAAAAATTGACTTTCCAATAATCTCGAAAAATTGAAATGTCTCTATCCTCCAAACCCTTAGACATACATTGACCAGACTCTGACATGAAGTTGACATATACGTTCCCTCAAAGCGACATAAGGCTTGTCCCTCACATTCCTACAGATCGGGAGATATTTGCCTTTTCAAAAATTGACTTTCGAATAATCTCGAAAAATTTAAATGTCTCTATCCTCCAAACCCTTGGACATACATTGACAAGACTCTGACATGAAGTTGACATATACGTTCCCTCAAAGTGACACAAGTTTTGTCTCTCAGATTCCTACACATCGGGAGGTATTTGCCTTTTCAAAAATTGACTTTCGAATAATCTCGAAAAATTCAAATGAGTCTATACTCCAAACCCTTGGACTTACATTGACGTGGCTCTGACATGAAGTTGACATATACGTTCCCTCATAGTGACTTAAGTTTTGTCTCGCAGATTCCTACTGATTGGGAGATATTTGCCTTTTAATAATTCATTTTCGAATAATCTCGAAAAATTTAAATGTCTCTATCCTCCAAACCGTTGGACATAGATTGACTGGACTCTGACATGAAGTTGACGTATACGTTCCCTCAAAGGGACATAAGTTTTGTCTCTCAGATTCCTACAGATCGGGAGATATTTGAATTTTCAAAAATTGACTTTCGAATAATTTCGAAAAATTTAAATGTTTCTATCCTCCAAACCCTTGGACATACTTTGACCAGACTCTGACTTGAAGTTTACATATACGTTCCCTTAAATTGACCTAAGGTTTGTCTCTCAGATTCCTACAGATCGGGAGATATTTGCCTTTTCAAAAATTGACTTTCGAATAATCTCGAGAAATTAAAATGTCTCTATCCTCCAAACCCTTGGACATACATTGACAAGACTCTGACATGAAGTTGACATATACGTTCCCTCAAAGTGACATAAATGTTGTCTCTCAGATCCGTACAGATCGGGAGATATTTGCCTTTTCAAAAATTGACACTCGAATAATATCGAAAAATTCAAATGTCTCTATCCTCCAAACCCATGGACATACATTGACGTTACTCTGACATGAAATTGACAATTACATTCCCTCAAGTTGACATAAGTTTTGTCTCTCAGATTCCTACACATCGGGAGATATTTGAATTTTCAAAAATTGTCTTTCGAATAATCTCGAAAAATTAAAATGTCTCTATCCTCCAAACCCTTAGACATACATTGACGTGACTCTGACATGAAGTTGACATATACGTTCCCTCAACGTGACATAAGTTTTGTCTCTCAGATTCCTACAGATCGGGAGATATTTGCCTTTTCAAAAATTGACATTTGAATAATCTCGAACAATTCAAATATCTCTATCCTCCAAACCCTTGGACATACTTTGACGTGACTCTGACATGAAGTTGACACATACGTTCCCTCAAAGTGACATAAGTTTTGTCTCTCAGATTCAAACAGATCGGAAGATATTTGCCCTTTCAAAAATTGACTTTCAAATAATCTCGAAAAATTAAAATGTCTCTATCCTCCAAACCCTTAGACATACATTGACGTGACTCTAACATGAAGTTGACATACACGTTCCCTCAAAGTGACATAAGGTTTGTGTCTCAGATTCCTACAGATCAGGAGATATTTAAGTTTTCAAAAATTGACTTTCGAATAATCTCGAAAAATTTAAATGTCTCCTCCAAACCCTTGGACATACATTCACAAGACTCTGACATGAAGTTGACATATAAGTTCCCTCAAAGTGACATAAGTTTTGTCTCTCAGATTCCTACAGATCGGTAGATATTTGCCTTTTCAAAATTTGACACTCGAATAATATCGAAAAATTAAAGTGTCTCTATCTTCCAAACCCTTGGACATACATTAACGTGACTCTGATATGAAGTTGACATATAAGTTTCCTCAACGTGACATAAGTTTTGTCTCTCAGATTCCTACAGATCGGGAGATATTTGCCTTTTCAAAAATTGACATTTGAATAATCTCGAAAAATTCAAATGAGTCTATACTCCAAACCTTTTGTCATACTTTGACGTGACTCTGACATGAAGTAGACATATACGTTCCCTAAAAGTGACATAAGTCTTGTCTCTCAGATTCCTACAGATCGGAAGATATTTGCCTTTTCAAAAATTGACTTTCGAATAATCTCGAAAAATTGAAATGTCTCTATCCTCCAAACCCTTGGACCTACATTGACGTGGCTCTGACATGAAGCTGACATTTACATTCCCTCAAATTGACATAAGTTTTGTCTCTCAGATTCCTACACATCGGGAGATATTTGCTTTTTCAAAAATTGACTTTCGAATATTCTCGGAAAATTAAAATATTTCTATCCTCTGAACCCTTGGACATACATTGACGTGACTCTGACATGAAGTTGACATACACGTTCCCTCAAAGTGACATAAGGTTTGTGTCTCAGATTCGTACAGATCGGGAGATATTTGAATTTTCAAAAATTGTCTTTCGAATAATCTCGAAAAATTAAAATGTCTCTATCCTCCAAACCCTTGGACATACATTGACGTGACTCTGACTTGAAGTTGACATATACATTCCCTCAACGTGACATAAGTTTTGTCTCTCAGATTCCTACAGATCGGGAGATATTTGCCTTTTCAAAATTTGACATTTGAATAATCTCGAACAATTCAAATATCTCTATCCTCCAAACACTTGGACATACTTTGACGTGACTCTGACATGAAGTTGACATATACGTTCCCTCAAAGTGACATAAGTTTTGTCACTCAGATTCAAACAGATCGGAAGATATTTGCCCTTTCAAAAATTGACTTTCGAATAATCTCGAAAAATTAAAATGTCTCTATCCTCCAAACCCTTAGACATACATTGACGTGACTCTAACATGAAGTTGACATACACGTTCCCTCAAAGTGACATAAGGTTTGTGTCTCAGATTCCTACAGATCAGGAGATATTTACCTTTTCAAAAATTGACTTTCGAATAATCTCGAAAAATTTAAATGTCTCTATCCTCCAAACCCTTGGACATACATTGACAAGACTGTGACATGAAGTTGACATATAAGTTCCCTCAAAGTGACATAAGTTTTGTTTCTCAGATTCGTACAGATCGGTAGATATTTGCCTTTTCAAAATTTGACACTCGAATAATATCGAAAAATTAAAATGTCTCTATCTTCCAAACCCTTGGACATACATTAACGTGACCCTGACATGAAGTTGACATATAAGTTCCCTCAAAGTGACATAAGTTCTGTCTCTCAGATTCCTACACATCGGGAGATAATAGCCTTTTGAAAAATACACTTTCGAATAATCTCGAAAAATTTAAATGTCTCTATCCTCTAAACACTTGGACATACATTGACGTGACTCTGACATGAAGTTGACATATACGTTTCCTCAACGTGACATAATTTTTGTCTCTCAGATTCCTACAGATCGGGAGATATTTGCCTTTTCAAAAATTGACATTTGAATAATCTCGAAAAATTCAAATGAGTCTATACTCCAAACCCTTGGTCATACTTTGACGTGACTCTGACATGAAGTAGACATATAGGTTCCCTAAAAGTGACATAAGTCTTGTCTCTCAGATTCGTACAGATCGGAAGATATTTGCCTTTTCAAAAATTGACTTTCGAATAATCTCAAAAAATTGAAATGTCTCTATCCTCCAAACACTTAGACATACATTGACCAGACTCTGACATGAAGTTGACATATACGTTCCCTGAAAGCGACATAAGTTTAGTCTCTCAGATTCCTACACATCGGGAGGTATTTGCCTTTTCAAAAATTGACTTTCGAATAATCTCGAAAAATTCAAATGAGTCTATACTCGAAACCCTTGGACTTACATTGACGTGCCTCTGACATGAAGTTCACATATACGTTCCCTCATAGTGACTTAAGTTTTGTCTCGCAGATTCCTACTGATCGGGAGATATTTGCCTTTTAAAAATTCATTTTCGAATAATCTCGAAAAATTTAAATATCTCTATCCTCCAAACCCTTGGACATAGATTGACTAGACTCTGACATGAAGTTGACATATACGTTCCCTCAACGTGACATAAGTTTTGTCTCTCAGATCCTTAAAGATCGGGAGATATTTGACTTTTCAAAAATTGACACTCGAATAATATCGAAAAATTCAAATGTCTCTATCCTCCAAACCCATGGACATACATTGACGTGACTCTGACATGAAGTTGACATATACATTCCCTCAAATTGACATAAGTTTTGTCTCTCAGATTCCTACACATCGGGAGATATTTGCTTTTTCAAAAATTGACTTTCGAATATTCTCGGAAAATTTAAATATTTCTATCCTCTTAACCCTTGGACATACATTGACGTGACTCTGACATGAAGTTGACATACACGTTCCCTCAAAGTGACATAAGGTTTGTGTCTCAGATTCGTACAGATCGGGAGATATTTGAATTTTCAAAAATTGTCTTTCGAATAATCTCGAAAAATTTAAATGTCTCTATCCTCCAAACCCTTGGACATACATTGACGTGACTCTGACATGAAGTTGACATATACGTTCCCTCAACGTGACATAAGTTTTGTCTCTCAGATTCCTACAGATCGGGAGATATTTGCCTTTTCAAAAATTGACATTTGAATAATCTCGAACAATTCAAATATCTCTATCCTCCAAACCCTTGGACATACTTTGACGTGACTCTGACATGAAGTTGACATATACGTTCCCTCAAAGTGACATAAGTTTTGTCTCTCAGATTAGTACAGATCGGAAGATATTTGCCCTTTCAAAAATTGACTTTCGAATAATCTCGAAAAATTAAAATGTCTCTATCCTCCAAACCCTTAGACATACTTTGACGTGACTATAACATGAAGTTGACATACACGTTCCCTCAAAGTGACATAAGGTTTGTGTCTCAGTTTCCTACAGATCGGGAGATATTTGCCTTTTCAAAAATTGATTTTCGAATAATCTCGAAAAATTCAAATGAGTCTATACTCCAAACCCTTGGACATACAATGACGTGACTCTGACATGAAGTTGACATATACGTTCCCTCAACGTGACATAAGTTTTGTCTCACAGATTCCTACAGATCGGGAGATATTTGCCTTTTCAAAAATTGACATTTGAATAATCTCGAACAATTGAAATATCTCTATCCTCCAAACCCTTGGACATACTTTGACGTGACTCTGACATGAAGTTGACATATACGTTCCCTCAATGTGACATAAGTTTTGTCTCTCAGATTAGTGCAGATCGGAAGATATTTGCCCTTTCAAAAATTGACTTTCGAATAATCTCGAAAAATTAAAATGTCTCTATCCTCCAAACCCTTAGACATACTTTGACGTGACTATAACATGAAGTTTACATACACGTTCCCTCAAAGTGACATAAGTTTTGTCTCTCAGATTCCTACAGATCGGGAGATATTTGCCTTTTCAAAAATTGACTTTCGAATAATCTCGAAAAATTTAAATGTCTCTATCCTCCAAACAGTTAGACATATACTGACGTGACTCTGACATGAAGTTGACATATACTTTCCCTCAAAGTGACAGAAGTTTTGTCTCTCACATTCCTACAGATAGGGAGATATATGCCTTTTCAAAAATTGACTTTCGAATAATCTCGAAAAATTAAAATGTCTCTATCCTCCAAACCCTTGGACATACATTGACGTGATTCTAACGTGAAGTTGACATACACGTTCCCTCAAAGTGACATAAGGTTTGTGTCTCAGATTCCTACAGATCAGGAGATATTTACGTTTTCAAAAATTGACTTTCGAATAATCTCGAAAAATTTAAATGTCTCTATCCTCCAAACCCTTGGACATACAGTGACAAGACTCTGACATGAAGTTGACATATAAGTTCCCACAAAGTGACATAAGTTTTGTCTCTCAGATTCGTACAGATCGGTAGATATTTGCCTTTTCAAAATTTGACACTCGAATAATATCGAAAAATTAAAGTGTCTCTATCTTCCAAACCCTTGGACATACATTAACGTGACTCTGACATGAAGTTGACATATAAGTTCGCTCAAAGTGACATAAATTTTGTCTCTCAGATTCCTACACATCGGGAGATATTAGCCTTTTGAAAAATACACTTTCGAATAATCTCGAAAAAATAAAATGTCTCTATCCTCTAAACACTTGGACATACATTGACGTGACTCTGACATGAAGTTGACATATACGTTTCCTCAACGTGACATAAGTTTTGTCTCTCAGATTCCTACAGATCGGGATATATTTGCGTTTTCAAAAATTGACATTTGAATAATCTCGAAAAATTCAAATGAGTCTATACTCCAAACCTTTGGTCATACTTTGACGTGACTCTGACATGAAGTAGACATATACGTTCCCTAAAAGTGACAAAAGTCTTGTCTCTCAGATTCCTACAGATCGGAAGATATTTGCCTTTTCAAAAATTGACTTTCGAATAATCTCGAGAAATTGAAATGTCTCTATCCTCCAAACCCTTAGACATACATTGACCAGACTCTGACATGAAGTTGACATATACGTTCCCTCAAAGCGACATAAGGTTTGTCTCTCAGATTCCTACAGATCGGGAGATATTTGCCTTTTCAAAAATTGACTTTCGAATAATCTCGAAAAATTTAAATGTCTCTATCCTCAAACCCTTGGACATACATTGACAAGACTCTGACATGAAGTTGACATATACGTTCCCTCAAATTGACATAAGTTTTGTATCTCAGATTCCTACACATCGGGAGGTATTTGCCTTTTCAAAAATTGACTTTCGAATAATCTCGAAAAATTCAAATGAGTCTATACTCCAAACCTTTGGACTTACATTGACGTTGCTCTGACATGAAGTTGACATATACGTTCCCTCATAGTGACTTAAGTTTTGTCTCGCAGATTCCTACTGATCGGGAGATATTTGCCTTTTAAAAATTCATTTTCGAATAATCTCGAAAAATTGAAATGTCTCTATCCTCCAAACCCTTGGATATAGATTGACTAGACTCTGACATGAAGTTGACATATACGTTCCCTCAAAGGGACATAAGTTTTGTCTCTCAGATTCCTACAGATCGGGAGATATTTGAATTTTCAAAAATTGACTTTCGAATAATCTCGAAAAATTGAAATGTTTCTATCCTCCAAACCCTTGGACATACTTTGACCAGACTCTGACATGATGTTTACATATACGTTCCCTTAAATTGACTTAAGGTTTGTCTCTCAGATTCCTACAGATCGGGAGATATTTGCCTTTTCAAAAATTGACTTTCGAATAATCTCGAAAAATTAAAATGTCTCTATCCTCCAAACCCTTGGACATACATTGACAAGACTCTGACATGTAGTTGACATATACGTTCCCTCAAAGTGACATAAATTTTGTCTCTCAGATCCGTACAGATCGGGAGATATTTGCCTTTTCAAAAATTGACACTCGAATAAAATCGAAAAATTCAAATGTCTCTATCCTCCAAACCCATGGACATACATTGACGTTACTCTGACATAAAGTTGACATATACATTCCCTCAAATTGACATAAGTTTTGTCTCTCAGATTCCTACACATCGGGAGATATTTGCTTTTTCAAAAATTGACTTTCGAATATTCTCGGAAAATTAAAATATTTCTATCCTCTTAACCCTTATACATACATTGACGTGACTCTGACATGAAGTTGACATACACGTTCTCTCAAAGTGACATAAGGTTTGTGTCTCAGATTCGTACAGATCGGGAGATATTTGAATTTTCAAAAATTGTCTTTCGAATAATCTCGAAAAATTAAAATGTCTCTATCCTCCAAACCCTTGGACATACATTGACGTGACTCTGACATGAAGTTGACATATACGTTCCCTCAACGTGACATAAGTTTTGTCTCTCAGATTCCTACAGATCGGGAGATATTTGCCTTTTCAAAATTTGACATTTGAATAATCTCGAACAATTCAAATATCTCTATCCTCCAAACCCTTGGACATACTTTGACGTGACTCTGACATGAAGTTGACATATACGTTCCCTCAAAGTGACATAAGTTTTGTCACTCAGATTCAAACAGATCGGAAGATATTTGCCCTTTCAAAAATTGACTTTCGAATAATCTCGAAAAATTAAAATGTCTCTATCCTCCAAACCCTTAGACATACATTGACGTGACTCTAACATGAAGTTGACATACACGTTCCCTCAAAGTGACATAAGGTTTGTGTCTCAGATTCCTACAGATCAGGAGATATTTACCTTTTCAAAGATTGACTTTCGAATAATCTCGAAAAATTTAAATGTCTCTATCCTCCAAACCCTTGGACATACATTGACAAGACTCTGACATGAAGTTGACATATAAGTTCCCTCAAAGTGACATAAGTTTTGTTTCTCAGATTCGTACAGATCGGTAGATATTTGCCTTTTCAAAATTTGACACTCGAATAATATCGAAAAATTAAAATGTCTCTATCTTCCAAATCCTTGGACATACATTAACGTGACCCTGACATGAAGTTGACATATAAGTTCCCTCAAAGTGACATAAGTTTTGTCTCTCAGATTCCTACACATCGGGAGATATTAGCCTTTTGAAAAATACACTTTCGAATAATCTCGAAAAATTAAAATGTCTCTATCCTCTAAACACTTGGACATACATTGACGTGACTCTGACATGAAGTTGACATATACGTTTCCTCAACGTGACATAAGTTTTGTCTCTCAGATTCCTACAGATCGGGAGATATTTGCCTTTTCAAAAATTGACTTTCGAATAATATCGGAAAATTCAAATGAGTCTATACTCCAAACCCTTGGTCATACTTTGACGTGACACTGACATGAAGTAGACATATACGTTCCCTAAAAGTGACATAAGTCTTGTCTCTCAGATTCCTACAGATCGGAAGATATTTGCCTTTTCAAAAATTGACTTTCGAATAATCTCAAAAAATTTAAATGTCTCTATCCTCCAAACCCTTAGACATACATTGACCAGACTCTGACATGAAGTTGACATATACGTTCCCTGAAAGCGACATCAGGTTTGTCTCTCAGATTCCTACTGATCGGGAGATATTTGCCTTTTCAAAAATTGACTTTCGAATAATCTCGAAAAATTTAAATGTCTCTATCCTCCAAACCCTTGGACATACATTGACAAGACTCTGACATGAAGTTGACATATACGTTCCCTCAAATTGACATAAGTTTTGTCTCTCAGATTCCTACACATCGGGAGGTATTTGCCTTTTCAAAAATTGACTTTCGAATAATCTCGAAAAATTCAAATGAGTCTATACTCCAAACCCTTGGACTTACATTGACGTGGCTCTGACATGAAGTTGACATACACGTTCCCTCAAAGTGACATAAGGTTTGTGTCTCAGATTCGTACAGATCGGGAGATATTTGAATTTTCAAAAATTGTCTTTCGAATAATCTCGAAAAATTAAAATGTCTCTATCCTCCAAACCCTTGGACATACATTGACGTGACTCTGACTTGAAGTTGACATATACATTCCCTCAACGTGACATAAGTTTTGTCTCTCAGATTCCTACAGATCGGGAGATATTTGCCTTTTCAAAATTTGACATTTGAATAATCTCGAACAATTCAAATATCTCTATCCTCCAAACACTTGGACATACTTTGACGTGACTCTGACATGAAGTTGACATATACGTTCCCTCAAAGTGACATAAGTTTTGTCACTCAGATTCAAACAGATCGGAAGATATTTGCCCTTTCAAAAATTGACTTTCGAATAATCTCGAAAAATTAAAATGTCTCTATCCTCCAAACCCTTAGACATACATTGACGTGACTCTAACATGAAGTTGACATACACGTTCCCTCAAAGTGACATAAGGTTTGTGTCTCAGATTCCTACAGATCAGGAGATATTTACCTTTTCAAAAATTGACTTTCGAATAATCTCGAAAAATTTAAATGTCTCTATCCTCCAAACCCTTGGACATACATTGACAAGACTGTGACATGAAGTTGACATATAAGTTCCCTCAAAGTGACATAAGTTTTGTTTCTCAGATTCGTACAGATCGGTAGATATTTGCCTTTTCAAAATTTGACACTCGAATAATATCGAAAAATTAAAATGTCTCTATCTTCCAAACCCTTGGACATACATTAACGTGACCCTGACATGAAGTTGACATATAAGTTCCCTCAAAGTGACATAAGTTCTGTCTCTCAGATTCCTACACATCGGGAGATAATAGCCTTTTGAAAAATACACTTTCGAATAATCTCAAAAAATTTAAATGTCTCTATCCTCTAAACACTTGGACATACATTGACGTGACTCTGACATGAAGTTGACATATACGTTTCCTCAACGTGACATAATTTTTGTCTCTCAGATTCCTACAGATCGGGAGATATTTGCCTTTTCAAAAATTGACATTTGAATAATCTCGAAAAATTCAAATGAGTCTATACTCCAAACCCTTGGTCATACTTTGACGTGACTCTGACATGAAGTAGACATATACGTTCCCTAAAAGTGACATAATTCTTGTCTCTCAGATTCGTACAGATCGGAAGATATTTGCCTTTTCAAAAATTGACTTTCGAATAATCTCAAAAAATTGAAATGTCTCTATCCTCCAAACACTTAGACATACATTGACCAGACTCTGACATGAAGTTGACATATACGTTCCCTGAAAGCGACATAAGGTTTGTCTCTCAGATTCCTACAGATCGGGAGATATTTGCCTTTTCAAAAATTGACTTTCGAATAATCTCGAAAAATTTAAATGTCTCTATCCTCCAAACCCTTGGACATACATTGACAAGACCCTGACATGAAGTTGACACATACTTTCCCTGAAATTGACATAAGTTTAGTCTCTCAGATTCCTACACATCGGGAGGTATTTGCCTTTTCAAAAATTGACTTTCGAATAATCTCGAAAAATTCAAATGAGTCTATACTCGAAACCCTTGGACTTACATTGACGTGCCTCTGACATGAAGTTCACATATACGTTCCCTCATAGTGACTTAAGTTTTGTCTCGCAGATTCCTACTGATCGGGAGATATTTGCCTTTTAAAAATTCATTTTCGAATAATCTCGAAAAATTTAAATATCTCTATCCTCCAAACCCTTGGACATAGATTGACTAGACTCTGACATGAAGTTGACATATACGTTCCCTCAACGTGACATAAGTTTTGTCTCTCAGATCCTTAAAGATCGGGAGATATTTGACTTTTCAAAAATTGACACTCGAATAATATCGAAAAATTCAAATGTCTCTATCCTCCAAACCCATGGACATACATTGACGTGACTCTGACATGAAGTTGACATATACATTCCCTCAAATTAACATAAGTTTTGTCTCTCAGATTCCTACACATCGGGAGATACTTGCTTTTTCAAAAATTGACTTTCGAATATTCTCGGAAAATTTAAATATTTCTATCCTCTTAACCCTTGGACATACATTGACGTGACTCTGACATGAAGTTGACATACACGTTCCCTCAAAGTGACATAAGGTTTGTGTCTCAGATTCGTACAGATCGGGAGATATTTGAATTTTCAAAAATTGTCTTTCGAATAATCTCGAAAAATTTAAATGTCTCTATCCTCCAAACCCTTGGACATACATTGACGTGACTCTGACATGAAGTTGACATATACGTTCCCTCAACGTGACATAAGTTTTGTCTCTCAGATTCCTACAGATCGGGAGATATTTGCCTTTTCAAAAATTGACATTTGAATAATCTCGAACAATTCAAATATCTCTATCCTCCAAACCCTTGGACATACTTTGAAGTGACTCTGACATGAAGTTGACATATACGTTCCCTCAAAGTGACATAAGTTTTGTCTCTCAGATTAGTACAGATCGGAAGATATTTGCCCTTTCAAAAATTGACTTTCGAATAATCTCGAAAAATTAAAATGTCTCTATCCTCCAAACCCTTAGACATACTTTGACGTGACTATAACATGAAGTTGACATACACGTTCCCTCAAAGTGACATAAGGTTTGTGTCTCAGTTTCCTACAGATCGGGAGATATTTGCCTTTTCAAAAATTGATTTTCGAATAATCTCGAAAAATTCAAATGAGTCTATACTCCAAACCCTTGGACATACAATGACGTGACTCTGACATGAAGTTGACATATACGTTCCCTCAACGTGACATAAGTTTTGTCTCTCAGATTCCTACAGATCGGGAGATATTTGCCTTTTCAAAAATTGACATTTGAATAATCTCGAACAATTGAAATATCTCTATCCTCCAAACCCTTGGACATACTTTGACGTGACTCTGACATGAAGTTGACATATACGTTCCCTCAATGTGACATAAGTTTTGTCTCTCAGATTAGTGCAGATCGGAAGATATTTGCCCTTTCAAAAATTGACTTTCGAATAATCTCGAAAAATTAAAATGTCTCTATCCTCCAAACCCTTAGACATACTTTGACGTGACTATAACATGAAGTTTACATACACGTTCCCTCAAAGTGACATAAGTTTTGTCTCTCAGATTCCTACAGATCGGGAGATATTTGCCTTTTCAAAAATTGACTTTCGAATAATCTCGAAAAATTTAAATGTCTCTATCCTCCAAACAGTTAGACATATACTGACGTGACTCTGACATGAAGTTGACATATACTTTCCCTCAAAGTGACAGAAGTTTTGTCTCTCACATTCCTACAGATAGGGAGATATATGCCTTTTCAAAAATTGACTTTCGAATAATCTCGAAAAATTAAAATGTCTCTATCCTCCAAACCCTTGGACATACATTGACGTGATTCTAACGTGAAGTTGACATACACGTTCCCTCAAAGTGACATAAGGTTTGTGTCTCAGATTCCTACAGATCAGGAGATATTTACGTTTTCAAAAATTGACTTTCGAATAATCTCGAAAAATTTAAATGTCTCTATCCTCCAAACCCTTGGACATACAGTGACAAGACTCTGACATGAAGTTGACATATAAGTTCCCACAAAGTGACATAAGTTTTGTCTCTCAGATTCGTACAGATCGGTAGATATTTGCCTTTTCAAAATTTGACACTCGAATAATATCGAAAAATTAAAGTGTCTCTATCTTCCAAACCCTTGGACATACATTAACGTGACTCTGACATGAAGTTGACATATAAGTTCGCTCAAAGTGACATAAATTTTGTCTCTCAGATTCCTACACATCGGGAGATATTAGCCTTTTGAAAAATACACTTTCGAATAATCTCGAAAAAATAAAATTCCTCTATCCTCTAAACACTTGGACATACATTGACGTGACTCTGACATGAAGTTGACATATACGTTTCCTCAACGTGACATAAGTTTTGTCTCTCAGATTCCTACAGATCGGGATATATTTGCGTTTTCAAAAATTGACATTTGAATAATCTCGAAAAATTCAAATGAGTCTATACTCCAAACCTTTGGTCATACTTTGACGTGACTCTGACATGAAGTAGACATATACGTTCCCTAAAAGTGACAAAAGTCTTGTCTCTCAGATTCCTACAGATCGGAAGATATTTGCCTTTTCAAAAATTGACTTTCGAATAATCTCGAAAAATTGAAATGTCTCTATCCTCCAAACCCTTAGACATACATTGACCAGACTCTGACATGAAGTTGACATATACATTCCCTCAAAGCGACATAAGGTTTGTCTCTCAGATTCCTACAGATCGGGAGATATTTGCCTTTTCAAAAATTGACTTTCGAATAATCTCGAAAAATTTAAATGTCTCTATCCTCAAACCCTTGGACATACATTGACAAGACTCTGACATGAAGTTGACATATACGTTCCCTCAAATTGACATAAGTTTTGTATCTCAGATTCCTACACATCGGGAGGTATTTGCCTTTTCAAAAATTGACTTTCGAATAATCTCGAAAAATTCAAATGAGTCTATACTCCAAACCTTTGGACTTACATTGACGTTGCTCTGACATGAAGTTGACATATACGTTCCCTCATAGTGACTTAAGTTTTGTCTCGCAGATTCCTACTGATCGGGAGATATTTGCCTTTTAAAAATTCATTTTCGAATAATCTCGAAAAATTGAAATGTCTCTATCCTCCAAACCCTTGGATATAGATTGACTAGACTCTGACATGAAGTTGACATATACGTTCCCTCAAAGGGACATAAGTTTTGTCTCTCAGATTCCTACAGATCGGGAGATATTTGAATTTTCAAAAATTGACTTTCGAATAATCTCGAAAAATTGAAATGTTTCTATCCTCCAAACCCTTGGACATACTTTGACCAGACTCTGACATGAAGTTTACATATACGTTCCCTTAAATTGACTTAAGGTTTGTCTCTCAGATTCCTACAGATCGGGAGATATTTGCCTTTTCAAAAATTGACTTTCGAATAATCTCGAAAAATTAAAATGTCTCTATCCTCCAAACCCTTGGACATACATTGACAAGACTCTGACATGTAGTTGACATATACGTTCCCTCAAAGTGACATAAATTTTGTCTCTCAGATCCGTACAGATCGGGAGATATTTGCCTTTTCAAAAATTGACACTCGAATAAAATCGAAAAATTCAAATGTCTCTATCCTCCAAACCCATGGACATACATTGACGTTACTCTGACATAAAGTTGACATATACATTCCCTCAAATTGACATAAGTTTTGTCTCTCAGATTCCTACACATCGGGAGATATTTGCTTTTTCAAGAATTGACTTTCGAATATTCTCGGAAAATTAAAATATTTCTATCCTCTTAACCCTTATACATACATTGACGTGACTCTGACATGAAGTTGACATACACGTTCTCTCAAAGTGACATAAGGTTTGTGTCTCAGATTCGTACAGATCGGGAGATATTTGAATTTTCAAAAATTGTCTTTCGAATAATCTCGAAAAATTTAAATGTCTCTATCCTCCAAACCCTTGGACATACATTGACGTGACTCTGACATGAAGTTGACATATACGTTCCCTCAACGTGACATAAGTTTTGTCTCTCAGATTCCTACAGATCGGGAGATATTTGCCTTTTCAAAATTTGACATTTGAATAATCTCGAACAATTCAAATATCTCTATCCTCCAAACCCTTGGACATACCTTGACGTGACTCTGACATGAAGTTGACATATACGTTCCCTCAAAGTGACATAAGTTTTGTCACTCAGATTCAAACAGATCGGAAGATATTTGCCCTTTCAAAAATTGACTTTCGAATAATCTCGAAAAATTAAAATGTCTCTATCCTCCAAACCCTTAGACATACATTGACGTGACTCTAACATGAAGTTGACATACACGTTCCCTCAAAGTGACATAAGGTTTGTGTCTCAGATTCCTACAGATCAGGAGATATTTACCTTTTCAAAGATTGACTTTCGAATAATCTCGAAAAATTTAAATGTCTCTATCCTCCAAACCCTTGGACATACATTGACAAGACTCTGACATGAAGTTAACATATAAGTTCCCTCAAAGTGACATAAGTTTTGTTTCTCAGATTCGTACAGATCGGTAGATATTTGCCTTTTCAAAATTTGACACTCGAATAATATCGAAAAATTAAAATGTCTCTATCTTCCAAACCCTTGGACATACATTAACGTGACCCTGACATGAAGTTGACATATAAGTTCCCTCAAAGTGACATAAGTTTTGTCTCTCAGATTCCTACACATCGGGAGATATTAGCCTTTTGAAAAATACACTTTCGAATAATCTCGAAAAATTAAAATGTCTCTATCCTCTAAACACTTGGGCATACATTGACGTGACTCTGACATGAAGTTGACATATACGTTTCCTCAACGTGACATAAGTTTTGTCTCTCAGATTCCTACAGATCGGGAGATATTTGCCTTTTCAAAAATTGACTTTCGAATAATATCGGAAAATTCAAATGAGTCTATACTCCAAACCCTTGGTCATACTTTGACGTGACACTGACATGAAGTAGACATATACGTTCCCTAAAAGTGACATAAGTCTTGTCTCTCAAATTCCTACAGATCGGAAGATATTTGCCTTTTCAAAAATTGACTTTCGAATAATCTCAAAAAATTTAAATGTCTCTATCCTCCAAACCCTTAGACATACATTGACCAGACTCTGACATGAAGTTGACATATACGTTCCCTGAAAGCGACATCAGGTTTGTCTCTCAGATTCCTACAGATCGGGAGATATTTGCCTTTTCAAAAATTGACTTTCGAATAATCTCGAAAAATTTAAATGTCTCTATCCTCCAAACCCTTGGACATACATTGACAAGACTCTGACATGAAGTTGACATATACGTTCCCTCAATGTGACATAAGTTTTGTCTCTCAGATTAGTGCAGATCGGAAGATATTTGCCCTTTCAAAAATTGACTTTCGAATAATCTCGAAAAATTAAAATGTCTCTATCCTCCAAACCCTTAGACATACTTTGACGTGACTATAACATGAAGTTTACATACACGTTCCCTCAAAGTGACATAAGTTTTGTCTCTCAGATTCCTACAGATCGGGAGATATTTGCCTTTTCAAAAATTGACTTTCGAATAATCTCGAAAAATTTAAATGTCTCTATCCTCCAAACAGTTAGACATATACTGACGTGACTCTGACATGAAGTTGACATATACTTTCCCTCAAAGTGACAGAAGTTTTGTCTCTCACATTCCTACAGATAGGGAGATATATGCCTTTTCAAAAATTGACTTTCGAATAATCTCGAAAAATTAAAATGTCTCTATCCTCCAAACCCTTGGACATACATTGACGTGATTCTAACGTGAAGTTGACATACACGTTCCCTCAAAGTGACATAAGGTTTGTGTCTCAGATTCCTACAGATCAGGAGATATTTACGTTTTCAAAAATTGACTTTCGAATAATCTCGAAAAATTTAAATGTCTCTATCCTCCAAACCCTTGGACATACAGTGACAAGACTCTGACATGAAGTTGACATATAAGTTCCCACAAAGTGACATAAGTTTTGTCTCTCAGATTCGTACAGATCGGTAGATATTTGCCTTTTCAAAATTTGACACTCGAATAATATCGAAAAATTAAAGTGTCTCTATCTTCCAAACCCTTGGACATACATTAACGTGACTCTGACATGAAGTTGACATATAAGTTCGCTCAAAGTGACATAAATTTTGTCTCTCAGATTCCTACACATCGGGAGATATTAGCCTTTTGAAAAATACACTTTCGAATAATCTCGAAAAAATAAAATGCCTCTATCCTCTAAACACTTGGACATACATTGACGTGACTCTGACATGAAGTTGACATATACGTTTCCTCAACGTGACATAAGTTTTGTCTCTCAGATTCCTACAGATCGGGATATATTTGCGTTTTCAAAAATTGACATTTGAATAATCTCGAAAAATTCAAATGAGTCTATACTCCAAACCTTTGGTCATACTTTGACGTGACTCTGACATGAAGTAGACATATACGTTCCCTAAAAGTGACAAAAGTCTTGTCTCTCAGATTCCTACAGATCGGAAGATATTTGCCTTTTCAAAAATTGACTTTCGAATAATCTCGAAAAATTGAAATGTCTCTATCCTCCAAACCCTTAGACATACATTGACCAGACTCTGACATGAAGTTGACATATACATTCCCTCAAAGCGACATAAGGTTTGTCTCTCAGATTCCTACAGATCGGGAGATATTTGCCTTTTCAAAAATTGACTTTCGAATAATCTCGAAAAATTTAAATGTCTCTATCCTCAAACCCTTGGACATACATTGACAAGACTCTGACATGAAGTTGACATATACGTTCCCTCAAATTGACATAAGTTTTGTATCTCAGATTCCTACACATCGGGAGGTATTTGCCTTTTCAAAAATTGACTTTCGAATAATCTCGAAAAATTCAAATGAGTCTATACTCCAAACCTTTGGACTTACATTGACGTTGCTCTGACATGAAGTTGACATATACGTTCCCTCATAGTGACTTAAGTTTTGTCTCGCAGATTCCTACTGATCGGGAGATATTTGCCTTTTAAAAATTCATTTTCGAATAATCTCGAAAAATTGAAATGTCTCTATCCTCCAAACCCTTGGATATAGATTGACTAGACTCTGACATGAAGTTGACATATACGTTCCCTCAAAGGGACATAAGTTTTGTCTCTCAGATTCCTACAGATCGGGAGATATTTGAATTTTCAAAAATTGACTTTCGAATAATCTCGAAAAATTGAAATGTTTCTATCCTCCAAACCCTTGGACATACTTTGACCAGACTCTGACATGAAGTTTACATATACGTTCCCTTAAATTGACTTAAGGTTTGTCTCTCAGATTCCTACAGATCGGGAGATATTTGCCTTTTCAAAAATTGACTTTCGAATAATCTCGAAAAATTAAAATGTCTCTATCCTCCAAACCCTTGGACATACATTGACAAGACTCTGACATGTAGTTGACATATACGTTCCCTCAAAGTGACATAAATTTTGTCTCTCAGATCCGTACAGATCGGGAGATATTTGCCTTTTCAAAAATTGACACTCGAATAAAATCGAAAAATTCAAATGTCTCTATCCTCCAAACCCATGGACATACATTGACGTTACTCTGACATAAAGTTGACATATACATTCCCTCAAATTGACATAAGTTTTGTCTCTCAGATTCCTACACATCGGGAGATATTTGCTTTTTCAAGTATTGACTTTCGAATATTCTCGGAAAATTAAAATATTTCTATCCTCTTAACCCTTATACATACATTGACGTGACTCTGACATGAAGTTGACATACACGTTCTCTCAAAGTGACATAAGGTTTGTGTCTCAGATTCGTACAGATCGGGAGATATTTGAATTTTCAAAAATTGTCTTTCGAATAATCTCGAAAAATTTAAATGTCTCTATCCTCCAAACCCTTGGACATACATTGACGTGACTCTGACATGAAGTTGACATATACGTTCCCTCAACGTGACATAAGTTTTGTCTCTCAGATTCCTACAGATCGGGAGATATTTGCCTTTTCAAAATTTGACATTTGAATAATCTCGAACAATTCAAATATCTCTATCCTCCAAACCCTTGGACATACTTTGACGTGACTCTGACATGAAGTTGACATATACGTTCCCTCAAAGTGACATAAGTTTTGTCACTCAGATTCAAACAGATCGGAAGATATTTGCCCTTTCAAAAATTGACTTTCGAATAATCTCGAAAAATTAAAATGTCTCTATCCTCCAAACCCTTAGACATACATTGACGTGACTCTAACATGAAGTTGACATACACGTTCCCTCAAAGTGACATAAGGTTTGTGTCTCAGATTCCTACAGATCAGGAGATATTTACCTTTTCAAAGATTGACTTTCGAATAATCTCGAAAAATTTAAATGTCTCTATCCTCCAAACCCTTGGACATACATTGACAAGACTCTGACATGAAGTTGACATATAAGTTCCCTCAAAGTGACATAAGTTTTGTTTCTCAGATTCGTACAGATCGGTAGATATTTGCCTTTTCAAAATTTGACACTCGAATAATATCGAAAAATTAAAATGTCTCTATCTTCCAAACCCTTGGACATACATTAACGTGACCCTGACATGAAGTTGACATATAAGTTCCCTCAAAGTGACATAAGTTTTGTCTCTCAGATTCCTACACATCGGGAGATATTAGCCTTTTGAAAAATACACTTTCGAATAATCTCGAAAAATTAAAATGTCTCTATCCTCTAAACACTTGGGCATACATTGACGTGACTCTGACATGAAGTTGACATATACGTTTCCTCAACGTGACATAAGTTTTGTCTCTCAGATTCCTACAGATCGGGAGATATTTGCCTTTTCAAAAATTGACTTTCGAATAATATCGGAAAATTCAAATGAGTCTATACTCCAAACCCTTTGTCATACTTTGACGTGACACTGACATGAAGTAGACATATACGTTCCCTAAAAGTGACATAAGTCTTGTCTCTCAAATTCCTACAGATCGGAAGATATTTGCCTTTTCAAAAATTGACTTTCGAATAATCTCAAAAAATTTAAATGTCTCTATCCTCCAAACCCTTAGACATACATTGACCAGACTCTGACATGAAGTTGACATATACGTTCCCTGAAAGCGACATCAGGTTTGTCTCTCAGATTCCTACAGATCGGGAGATATTTGCCTTTTCAAAAATTGACTTTCGAATAATCTCGAAAAATTTAAATGTCTCTATCCTCCAAACCCTTGGACATACATTGACAAGACTCTGACATGAAGTTGACATATACGTTCCCTCAAATTGACATAAGTTTTGTCTCTCAGATTCCTACACATCGGGAGGTATTTGCCTTTTCAAAAATTGACTTTCGAATAATCTCGAAAAATTCAAATGAGTCTATACTCCAAACCCTTGGACTTACATTGACGTGGCTCTGACATGAAGTTGACATATACGTTCCCTCATAGTGACTTAAGTTTTGTCTCGCAGATTCCTACTGATCGGGAGATATTTGCCTTTTAAAAATTCATTTTCGAATAATCTCGAAAAATTTAAATGTCTCTATCCTCCAAACCCTTGGACATAGATTGACTAGACTCTGACATGAAGTTGACATATACGTTCCCTCAAAGGGACATAAGTTTTGTCTCTCAGATTCCTACAGATCGGGAGATATTTGAATTTTCAAAAATTGACTTTCAAATAATCTCGAAAAATTGAAATGTTTCTATCCTCCAAACCCTTGGACATACTTTGACCAGACTCTGACATGACGTTTACATATACGTTCCCTTAAATTGACATAAGTTTTGTCTCTCAGATTCCTACAGATCGGGAGATATTTGCCTTTTCTAAAATTGACTTTCGAATAATCTCGAAAAATTTAAATGTCTCTATCCTCCAAACCCTTGGACATACATTGACCAGACTCTGACATGAAGTTGACATATACGTTCCCTCAAAGTGACATAAGGTTTGTGTCTCAGATTCCTACAGATCGGGAAATATTTGCCTTTTCAAAAATTGACTTTCGAATAATCTCGAAAAATTTAAATGTCTCTATCCTCCAAACCCTTGGACATACATTGACCAGACTCTGACATGAAGTTGACATATACGTTCCCTCAAAGTGACATAAGGTTTGTGTCTCAGATTCCTACAGATCGGGAAATATTTGCCTTTTCAAAAATTGACTTTCCAATAATCTCGAAAAATTGAAATGTCTCTTTCCTCCAAACCCTTAGACATACATTGACCAGACTCTGACATGAAGTTGACATATACGTTCCCTCATAGCGACATAAGGTTTGTCTCTCAGATTCTTACAGATCGGGAGTTATTTGCCTTTCAAAAATTGACTTTCGAATAATCTTGAAAAATTGAAATGTCTCTTTCCTCCAAACCCTTAGACATACATTGACGTGACTCTAACATGAAGTTGACATACACGTTCCCTCAAAGTGACATAAGTTTTGTGTCTCAGATTCCTACAGATCAGGAGATATTTACCTTTTCAAAGATTGACTTTCGAATAATCTCGAAAAATTTAAATGTCTCTATCCTCCAAACCCTTGGACATACATTGACAAGACTCTGACATGAAGTTGACATATAAGTTCCCTCAAAGTGACATAAGTTTTGTTTCTCAGATTCGTACAGATCGGTAGATATTTGCCTTTTCAAAATTTGACACTCGAATAATATCGAAAAATTAAAATGTCTCTATCTTCCAAACCCTTGGACATACATTAACGTGACCCTGACATGAAGTTGAAATATAAGTTCCCTCAAAGTGACATAAGTTTTGTCTCTCAGATTCCTACACATCGGGAGATATTAGCCTTTTGAAAAATACACTTTCGAATAATCTCGAAAAATTAAAATGTCTCTATCCTCTAAACACTTGGACATACATTGACGTGACTCTGACATGAAGTTGACATATACGTTTCCTCAACGTGACATAAGTTTTGTCTCTCAGATTCCTACAGATCGGGAGATATTTGCCTTTTCAAAAATTGACATTTGAATAATCTCGAAAAATTCAAATGAGTCTATACTCCAAACCCTTGGTCATACTTTGACGTGACACTGACATGAAGTAGACATATACGTTCCCTAAAAGTGACATAAGTCTTGTCTCTCAGATTCCTACAGATCGGAAGATATTTGCCTTTTCAAAAATTGATTTTCGAATAATCTCAAAAAATTGAAATATTTCTATCCTCCAAACCCTTAGACATACATTGACCAGACTCTGACATGAAGTTTACATATACGTTCCCTGAAAGCGACATCAGGTTTGTCTCTCAGATTCCTACAGATCGGGAGATATTTGCCTTTTCAAAAATTGACTTTCGAATAATTTCGAAAAATTTAAATGTCTCTATCCTCCAAACCCTTGGACATACATTGACAAGACTCTGACATGAAGTTGACATATACGTTCCCTCAAATTGACATAAGTTTTGTCTCTCAGATTCCTACACATCGGGAGGTATTTGCCTTTTCAAAAATTTACTTTCGAATAATCTCGAAAAATTCAAATGAGTCTATACTCCAAACCCTTGGACTTACATTGACGTGGCTCTGACATGAAGTTGACATATTCGTTCCCTCATAGTGACTTAAGTTTTGTCTCGCAGATTCCTACAGATCGGGAGATATTTGAATTTTCAAAAATTGACTTTCGAATAATCTCGAAAAATTAAAATGTTTCTATCCTCCAAACCCTTGGACATACTTTGACCAGACTCTGACATGACGTTTACATATACGTTCCCTTAAATTGACATAAGTTTTGTCTCTCAGATTCCTACAGATCGGGAGATATTTGCCTTTTCAAAAATTGACTTTCGAATAATCTCGAAAAATTTAAATGTCTCTATCCTCCAAACCCTTGGACATATATTGACCAAACTCTGACATGAAGTTGACATATACGTTCCCTCAAAGTGACATAAGGTTTGTGTCTCAGATTCCTACAGATCGGGAAATATTTACCTTTTCAAAAATTGACTTTCGAATAATCTCGAAAAATTTAAATGTCTCTATCCTCCAAACCCTTGGACATACATTGACCAGACTCTGACATGAAGTTGACATATACGTTCCCTAAAAGTGACATAAGTTTTGTCTCTCAGATTCCTACAGATCGGAAGATGTTTGCCTTTTCAAAAATTGACTTTCCAATAATCTCGAAAAATTGAAATGTCTCTTTCCTCCAAACCCTTAGACATACATTGACCAGACTCTGACATGAAGTTGACATATACGTTCCCTCAAAGCGACATAAGGTTTGTCTCTCAGATTCCTACAGATCGGGAGTTATTTGCCTTTCAAAAATTGACTTTCGAATAATCTTGAAAAATTTAAATGTCTCTATCCTCCAAACCCTTGGACATACATTGACAAGACTCTGACATGAAGTTAACATATAAGTTCCCTCAAAGTGACATAAGTTTTGTTTCTCAGATTCGTACAGATCGGTAGATATTTGCCTTTTCAAAATTTGACACTCGAATAATATCGAAAAATTAAAATGTCTCTATCTTCCAAACCCTTGGACATACATTAACGTGACCCTGACATGAAGTTGACATATAAGTTCCCTCAAAGTGACATAAGTTTTGTCTCTCAGATTCCTACACATCGGGAGATATTAGCCTTTTGAAAAATACACTTTCGAATAATCTCGAAAAATTAAAATGTCTCTATCCTCTAAACACTTGGACATACATTGACGTGACTCTGACATGAAGTTGACATATACGTTTCCTCAACGTGACATAAGTTTTGTCTCTCAGATTCCTACAGATCGGGAGATATTTGCCTTTTCAAAAATTGACATTTGAATAATCTCGAAAAATTCAAATGAGTCTATACTCCAAACCCTTGGTCATACTTTGACGTGACACTGACATGAAGTAGACATATACGTTCCCTAAAAGTGACATAAGTCTTGTCTCTCAGATTCCTACAGATCGGAAGATATTTGCCTTTTCAAAAATTGACTTTCGAATAATCTCAAAAAATTTAAATGTCTCTATCCTCCAAACCCTTAGACATACATTGACCAGACTCTGACATGAAGTTGACATATACGAGGGTCGCTCATTAAATAATGCCCCATATTTTTTTTCTCAGCCAATAATGAAGATAGAAAAGTGTACTTTTACATGCTTGAGATTTGATGTTTCTCACGTTCGTGTACGGAGTTTCAAATGATTCCAACCAATGGCGGAGCTGTAGTGAACTGTTAAAATGGCGTCTGTGAACGACTCTCGTTACAAGCAACGAGCTGTAATTGAATTCTTTTTTGCTGAAAAAGAAACTGTGGTGAACATTCATAAATGTTTGTGTGCTGTGTATGGAAGCTGTGCAGTCGATAGGAGCACCGTTGGTCGCTGGGCTAAGAGAGTTAAAGCTTCAGGAAGTGAAGAAACCGAGCTCCATGATCTGCCGCGCTCTGGGCGTCCTGCCACAGTCACCACTCCAGACATGTTGAACCGCGCGAATGCCATTATTCGTGAGGATCGGCGGGTCACAACTCGACAATTGGCCCAACAGCTTTCAGTCAGCAATGGAAGTGTAATTGCAATTATCCGGGCTCTTGCATATTCGAAGGTGTGCGCAAGATGGGTTCCACGAAGTCTCACAGCAGACCACAGGATTCAAAGGAAAACAATTTCTTCTGAATTGTTGGAAGCGTTTTGATGCTGAGGGATCATTACAGGTGACGAAACCTGGATACACCACTTTGAGCCGGAGACAAAAAGGCAGTCAATGGAGTGGCATCATCCTCAATCACCGAGAAAGAAGAAATTCAAGACAACTCCCTCCGCCGGAAAAGTCATGATGACTGTCTATTGGGACAGTGATGGATTCATTCTTATCGATGTAATGCCAAGAGGTGCGAGACGCGTACATCGGGACCCTGAAACCCTCAAGAAGCGTTTCCGACGAGCTCGGCCTCACAAGCATCCAGCAGAAATTTTGCTCCTGCACGACAATGCACGCCCTCACACAAGTCCGAGAACCCGGGAAGAAATCACCAAATTGGGTTGGACGGTGCTGCCCCATCCACCCTCCGACTTTCATCTCTTTGGGCCTCTCAAAGATGCTATCCGCGGAACAAGATTTGAAGATGACGAGAGCGTGATTCAAGCAGTGAGGACATGGCTACATGCACAGGACAAGAGCTGGTACCGGCAAGGCATGCACGCACTTGTTCCACGATGGCGTAAAGCCGTACAAGTTGATGGGGACTATGTGGAAAAATAGTATGTGTAAGGGAAACATTGATTTATATTGTCACTAAATTTCAGCCATCTTGAATAAATATATTCTGAGGAAAAAAATGTGGGGCATTACTTAATGAGCGATCCTCGTACGTTCCCTGAAAGCGACATAAGGTTTGTCTCTCAGATTCCTACAGATCGGGAGATATTTGCCTTTTCAAAAATTGACTTTTGAATAATCTCGAAAAATTTAAATGTCTCTATCCTCCAAACCCTTGGACATACATTGACAAGACTCTGACATGAAGTTGACATATACGTTCCCTCAAATTGACATAAGTTTTGTCTCTCAGATTCCTGCACATCGGGAGGTATTTGCCTTTTCAAAAATTGACTTTCGAATAATCTCGAAAAATTCAAATGAGTCTATACTCCAAACCCTTGGACTTACATTGACGTGGCTCTGACATGAAGTTGACATATACGTTCCCTCATAGTGACTTAAGTTTTGTCTCGCAGATTCCTACTGATCGGGAGATATTTGCCTTTTAAAAATTCATTTTCGAATAATCTCGAAAAATTTAAATGTCTCTATCCTCCAAACCCTTGGACATAGATTGACTAGACTCTGACATGAAGTTGACATATACGTTCCCTCAAAGGGACATAAGTTTTGTCTCTCAGATTCCTACAGATCGGGAGATATTTGAATTTTCAAAAATTGACTTTCGAATAATCTCGAAAAATTGAAATGTTTCTATCCTCCAAACCCTTGGACATACTTTGACCAGACTCTGATATGACGTTTACATATACGTTCCCTTAAATTGACATAAGTTTTGTCTCTCAGATTAATACAGATCGGGAGATATTTGCCTTTTCAAAAATTGACTTTCAAATAATCTCGAAAAATTTAAATGTCTCTATCCTCCAAACCCTTGGACATACATTGACCAGACTCTGACATGAAGTTGACATATACGTTCCCTCAAAGTGACATAAGGTTTGTGTCTCAGATTCCTACAGATCGGGAAATATTTGCCTTTTCAAAAATTGACTTTCGAATAATCTCGAAAAATTTAAATGTCTCTATCCTCCAAACCCTTGGACATACATTGACCAGACTCTGACATGAAGTTGACATATACGTTCCCTAAAAGTGACATAAGTTTTGTCTCTCAGATTCCTACAGATCGGAAGATGTTTGCCTTTTCAAAAATTGACTTTCCAATAATCTCGAAAAATTTAAATGTCTCTTTCCTCCAAACTCTTAGACATACATTGACCAGACTCTGACATGAAGTTGACATATACGTTCCCTCAAAGCGACATAAGGTTTGTCTCTCAGATTCTTACAGATCGGGAGTTATTTGCCTTTCAAAAATTGACTTTCGAATAATCTTGAAAAATTTAAATGTCTCTATCCTCCAAACCCTTAGACATACATCGACCAGACTCTGACATGAAGTTGACATATACGTTCCCTCAAAGTGACATAAGGTTTGTGTCTCAGATTCCTACAGATCGGGAAATATTTGCCTTTTCAAAAATTGACTTTCCAATAATCTCGAAAAATTGAAATGTCTCTTTCCTCCAAACCCTTAGACATACATTGACCAGACTCTGACATGAAGTTGACATATACGTTCCCTCATAGCGACATAAGGTTTGTCTCTCAGATTCTTACAGATCGGGAGTTATTTGCCTTTCAAAAATTGACTTTCGAATAATCTTGAAAAATTGAAATGTCTCTTTCCTCCAAACCCTTAGACATACATTGACGTGACTCTAACATGAAGTTGACATACACGTTCCCTCAAAGTGACATAAGTTTTGTGTCTCAGATTCCTACAGATCAGGAGATATTTACCTTTTCAAAGATTGACTTTCGAATAATCTCGAAAAATTTAAATGTCTCTATCCTCCAAACCCTTGGACATACATTGACAAGACTCTGACATGAAGTTGACATATAAGTTCCCTCAAAGTGACATAAGTTTTGTTTCTCAGATTCGTACAGATCGGTAGATATTTGCCTTTTCAAAATTTGACACTCGAATAATATCGAAAAATTAAAATGTCTCTATCTTCCAAACCCTTGGACATACATTAACGTGACCCTGACATGAAGTTGAAATATAAGTTCCCTCAAAGTGACATAAGTTTTGTCTCTCAGATTCCTACACATCGGGAGATATTAGCCTTTTGAAAAATACACTTTCGAATAATCTCGAAAAATTAAAATGTCTCTATCCTCTAAACACTTGGACATACATTGACGTGACTCTGACATGAAGTTGACATATACGTTTCCTCAACGTGACATAAGTTTTGTCTCTCAGATTCCTACAGATCGGGAGATATTTGCCTTTTCAAAAATTGACATTTGAATAATCTCGAAAAATTCAAATGAGTCTATACTCCAAACCCTTGGTCATACTTTGACGTGACACTGACATGAAGTAGACATATACGTTCCCTAAAAGTGACATAAGTCTTGTCTCTCAGATTCCTACAGATCGGAAGATATTTGCCTTTTCAAAAATTGATTTTCGAATAATCTCAAAAAATTGAAATATTTCTATCCTCCAAACCCTTAGACATACATTGACCAGACTCTGACATGAAGTTTACATATACGTTCCCTGAAAGCGACATCAGGTTTGTCTCTCAGATTCCTACAGATCGGGAGATATTTGCCTTTTCAAAAATTGACTTTCGAATAATTTCGAAAAATTTAAATGTCTCTATCCTCCAAACCCTTGGACATACATTGACAAGACTCTGACATGAAGTTGACATATACGTTCCCTCAAATTGACATAAGTTTTGTCTCTCAGATTCCTACACATCGGGAGGTATTTGCCTTTTCAAAAATTTACTTTCGAATAATCTCGAAAAATTCAAATGAGTCTATACTCCAAACCCTTGGACTTACATTGACGTGGCTCTGACATGAAGTTGACATATTCGTTCCCTCATAGTGACTTAAGTTTTGTCTCGCAGATTCCTACAGATCGGGAGATATTTGAATTTTCAAAAATTGACTTTCGAATAATCTCGAAAAATTAAAATGTTTCTATCCTCCAAACCCTTGGACATACTTTGACCAGACTCTGACATGACGTTTACATATACGTTCCCTTAAATTGACATAAGTTTTGTCTCTCAGATTCCTACAGATCGGGAGATATTTGCCTTTTCAAAAATTGACTTTCGAATAATCTCGAAAAATTTAAATGTCTCTATCCTCCAAACCCTTGGACATATATTGACCAAACTCTGACATGAAGTTGACATATACGTTCCCTCAAAGTGACATAAGGTTTGTGTCTCAGATTCCTACAGATCGGGAAATATTTACCTTTTCAAAAATTGACTTTCGAATAATCTCGAAAAATTTAAATGTCTCTATCCTCCAAACCCTTGGACATACATTGACCAGACTCTGACATGAAGTTGACATATACGTTCCCTAAAAGTGACATAAGTTTTGTCTCTCAGATTCCTACAGATCGGAAGATGTTTGCCTTTTCAAAAATTGACTTTCCAATAATCTCGAAAAATTGAAATGTCTCTTTCCTCCAAACCCTTAGACATACATTGACCAGACTCTGACATGAAGTTGACATATACGTTCCCTCAAAGCGACATAAGGTTTGTCTCTCAGATTCCTACAGATCGGGAGTTATTTGCCTTTCAAAAATTGACTTTCGAATAATCTTGAAAAATTTAAATGTCTCTATCCTCCAAACCCTTGGACATACATTGACAAGACTCTGACATGAAGTTAACATATAAGTTCCCTCAAAGTGACATAAGTTTTGTTTCTCAGATTCGTACAGATCGGTAGATATTTGCCTTTTCAAAATTTGACACTCGAATAATATCGAAAAATTAAAATGTCTCTATCTTCCAAACCCTTGGACATACATTAACGTGACCCTGACATGAAGTTGACATATAAGTTCCCTCAAAGTGACATAAGTTTTGTCTCTCAGATTCCTACACATCGGGAGATATTAGCCTTTTGAAAAATACACTTTCGAATAATCTCGAAAAATTAAAATGTCTCTATCCTCTAAACACTTGGACATACATTGACGTGACTCTGACATGAAGTTGACATATACGTTTCCTCAACGTGACATAAGTTTTGTCTCTCAGATTCCTACAGATCGGGAGATATTTGCCTTTTCAAAAATTGACATTTGAATAATCTCGAAAAATTCAAATGAGTCTATACTCCAAACCCTTGGTCATACTTTGACGTGACACTGACATGAAGTAGACATATACGTTCCCTAAAAGTGACATAAGTCTTGTCTCTCAGATTCCTACAGATCGGAAGATATTTGCCTTTTCAAAAATTGACTTTCGAATAATCTCAAAAAATTTAAATGTCTCTATCCTCCAAACCCTTAGACATACATTGACCAGACTCTGACATGAAGTTGACATATACGAGGGTCGCTCATTAAATAATGCCCCATATTTTTTTTCTCAGCCAATAATGAAGATAGAAAAGTGTACTTTTACATGCTTGAGATTTGATGTTTCTCACGTTCGTGTACGGAGTTTCAAATGATTCCAACCAATGGCGGAGCTGTAGTGAACTGTTAAAATGGCGTCTGTGAACGACTCTCGTTACAAGCAACGAGCTGTAATTGAATTCTTTTTTGCTGAAAAAGAAACTGTGGTGAACATTCATAAATGTTTGTGTGCTGTGTATGGAAGCTGTGCAGTCGATAGGAGCACCGTTGGTCGCTGGGCTAAGAGAGTTAAAGCTTCAGGAAGTGAAGAAACCGAGCTCCATGATCTGCCGCGCTCTGGGCGTCCTGCCACAGTCACCACTCCAGACATGTTGAACCGCGCGAATGCCATTATTCGTGAGGATCGGCGGGTCACAACTCGACAATTGGCCCAACAGCTTTCAGTCAGCAATGGAAGTGTAATTGCAATTATCCGGGCTCTTGCATATTCGAAGGTGTGCGCAAGATGGGTTCCACGAAGTCTCACAGCAGACCACAGGATTCAAAGGAAAACAATTTCTTCTGAATTGTTGGAAGCGTTTTGATGCTGAGGGATCATTACAGGTGACGAAACCTGGATACACCACTTTGAGCCGGAGACAAAAAGGCAGTCAATGGAGTGGCATCATCCTCAATCACCGAGAAAGAAGAAATTCAAGACAACTCCCTCCGCCGGAAAAGTCATGATGACTGTCTATTGGGACAGTGATGGATTCATTCTTATCGATGTAATGCCAAGAGGTGCGAGACGCGTACATCGGGACCCTGAAACCCTCAAGAAGCGTTTCCGACGAGCTCGGCCTCACAAGCATCCAGCAGAAATTTTGCTCCTGCACGACAATGCACGCCCTCACACAAGTCCGAGAACCCGGGAAGAAATCACCAAATTGGGTTGGACGGTGCTGCCCCATCCACCCTCCGACTTTCATCTCTTTGGGCCTCTCAAAGATGCTATCCGCGGAACAAGATTTGAAGATGACGAGAGCGTGATTCAAGCAGTGAGGACATGGCTACATGCACAGGACAAGAGCTGGTACCGGCAAGGCATGCACGCACTTGTTCCACGATGGCGTAAAGCCGTACAAGTTGATGGGGACTATGTGGAAAAATAGTATGTGTAAGGGAAACATTGATTTATATTGTCACTAAATTTCAGCCATCTTGAATAAATATATTCTGAGGAAAAAAATGTGGGGCATTACTTAATGAGCGATCCTCGTACGTTCCCTGAAAGCGACATAAGGTTTGTCTCTCAGATTCCTACAGATCGGGAGATATTTGCCTTTTCAAAAATTGACTTTTGAATAATCTCGAAAAATTTAAATGTCTCTATCCTCCAAACCCTTGGACATACATTGACAAGACTCTGACATGAAGTTGACATATACGTTCCCTCAAATTGACATAAGTTTTGTCTCTCAGATTCCTGCACATCGGGAGGTATTTGCCTTTTCAAAAATTGACTTTCGAATAATCTCGAAAAATTCAAATGAGTCTATACTCCAAACCCTTGGACTTACATTGACGTGGCTCTGACATGAAGTTGACATATACGTTCCCTCATAGTGACTTAAGTTTTGTCTCGCAGATTCCTACTGATCGGGAGATATTTGCCTTTTAAAAATTCATTTTCGAATAATCTCGAAAAATTTAAATGTCTCTATCCTCCAAACCCTTGGACATAGATTGACTAGACTCTGACATGAAGTTGACATATACGTTCCCTCAAAGGGACATAAGTTTTGTCTCTCAGATTCCTACAGATCGGGAGATATTTGAATTTTCAAAAATTGACTTTCGAATAATCTCGAAAAATTGAAATGTTTCTATCCTCCAAACCCTTGGACATACTTTGACCAGACTCTGATATGACGTTTACATATACGTTCCCTTAAATTGACATAAGTTTTGTCTCTCAGATTAATACAGATCGGGAGATATTTGCCTTTTCAAAAATTGACTTTCAAATAATCTCGAAAAATTTAAATGTCTCTATCCTCCAAACCCTTGGACATACATTGACCAGACTCTGACATGAAGTTGACATATACGTTCCCTCAAAGTGACATAAGGTTTGTGTCTCAGATTCCTACAGATCGGGAAATATTTGCCTTTTCAAAAATTGACTTTCGAATAATCTCGAAAAATTTAAATGTCTCTATCCTCCAAACCCTTGGACATACATTGACCAGACTCTGACATGAAGTTGACATATACGTTCCCTAAAAGTGACATAAGTTTTGTCTCTCAGATTCCTACAGATCGGAAGATGTTTGCCTTTTCAAAAATTGACTTTCCAATAATCTCGAAAAATTTAAATGTCTCTTTCCTCCAAACTCTTAGACATACATTGACCAGACTCTGACATGAAGTTGACATATACGTTCCCTCAAAGCGACATAAGGTTTGTCTCTCAGATTCTTACAGATCGGGAGTTATTTGCCTTTCAAAAATTGACTTTCGAATAATCTTGAAAAATTTAAATGTCTCTATCCTCCAAACCCTTAGACATACATCGACCAGACTCTAACATGAAGTTGACATACACGTTCCCTCAAAGTGACATAAGTTTTGTGTCTCAGATTCCTACAGATCAGGAGATATTTACCTTTTCAAAGATTGACTTTCGAATAATCTCGAAAAATTTAAATGTCTCTATCTTCCAAACCCTTGGACATACATTAACGTGACCCTGACATGAAGTTGAAATATAAGTTCCCTCAAAGTGACATAAGTTTTGTCTCTCAGATTCCTACACATCGGGAGATATTAGCCTTTTGAAAAATACACTTTCGAATAATCTCGAAAAATTAAAATGTCTCTATCCTCTAAACACTTGGACATACATTGACGTGACTCTGACATGAAGTTGACATATACGTTTCCTCAAAGTGACATAAGTTTTGTCTCTCAGATTCCTACAGATCGGGAGATATTTGCCTTTTCAAAAATTGACATTTGAATAATCTCGAAAAATTCAAATGAGTCTATACTCCAAACCCTTGGTCATACTTTGACGTGACACTGACATGAAGTAGACATATACGTTCCCTAAAAGTGAGATAAGTCTTGTCTCTCAGATTCCTACAGATCGGAATATATTTGCCTTTTCAAAAATTGATTTTCGAATAATCTCAAAAAATTGAAATGTCTCTATCCTCCAAACCCTTAGACATACATTGACCAGACTCTGACATGAAGTTTACATATACGTTCCCTGAAAGCGACATCAGGTTTGTCTCTCAGATTCCTACAGATCGGGAGATATTTGCCTTTTCAAAAATTGACTTTCGAATAATTTCGAAAAATTTAAATGTCTCTATCCTCCAAACCCTTGGACATACATTGACAAGACTCTGACATGAAGTTGACATATACGTTCCCTCAAATTGACATAAGTTTTGTCTCTCAGATTCCTACACATCGGGAGGTATTTGCCTTTTCAAAAATTTACTTTCGAATAATCTCGAAAAATTCAAATGAGTCTATACTCCAAACCCTTGGACTTACATTGACGTGGCTCTGACATGAAGTTGACATATTCGTTCCCTCATAGTGACTTAAGTTTTGTCTCGCAGATTCCTACAGATCGGGAGATATTTGAATTTTCAAAAATTGACTTTCGAATAATCTCGAAAAATTAAAATGTTTCTATCCTCCAAACCCTTGGACATACTTTGACCAGACTCTGACATGACGTTTACATATACGTTCCCTTAAATTGACATAAGTTTTGTCTCTCAGATTCCTACAGATCGGGAGATATTTGCCTTTTCAAAAATTGACTTTCGAATAATCTCGAAAAATTTAAATGTCTCTATCCTCCAAACCCTTGGACATACATTGACCAGACTCTGACATGAAGTTGACATATACGTTCCCTCAAAGTGACATAAGGTTTGTGTCTCAGATTCCTACAGATCGGGAAATATTTACCTTTTAAAAAATTGTCTTTCGAATAATCTCGAAAAATTTAAATGTCTCTATCCTCCAAACCCTTGGACATACATTGACCAGACTCTGACATGAAGTTGACATATACGTTCCCTAAAAGTGACATAAGTTTTGTCTCTCAGATTCCTACAGATCGGAAGATGTTTGTCTTTTCAAAAATTGACTTTCCAATAATCTCGAAAAATTGAAATGTCTCTTTCCTCCAAACCCTTAGACATACATTGACCAGACTCTGACATGAAGTTGACATATACGTTCCCTCAAAGCGACATAAGGTTTGTCTCTCAGATTCCTACAGATCGGAAGTTATTTGCCTTTCAAAAATTGACTTTCGAATAATCTTGAAAAATTTAAATGTCTCTATCCTCCAAACCCTTGGACATACATTGACAAGACTCTGACATGAAGTTGACATATAAGTTCCCTCAAAGTGACATAAGTTTTGTCTCTCAGATTCGTACAGATCGGGAGATATTTGCTTTTACAAAAATTGACACTCGAATAATATCGAAAAATTTAAATGTCTCTATCCTCCAAACCCTTGGACATACATTGACGTGACTCTGACATGAAGTTAAGATACACGGTCCCTCAAAGTGAGATAAGGCTTGTCTCTCAGATTCCTACAGATCGGAAGATGTTTGCCTTTTCAAAAATTGACTTTCCAATAATCTCGAAAAATTAAAATGTCTCTTTTTCTTCCAAACCCTTAGACATACATTGACCAGACTCTGACATGAAGTTGACATATACGTTCCCTCAAAGCGACATAAGGTTTGTCTCTCAGATTCCTACAGATCGGGAGTTATTTGCCTTTCAAAAATTGACTTTCGAATAATCTTGAAAAATTTAAATGTCTCTATCCTTCAAACCCTTGGACACACATTGACAAGACTCTGACATGAAGTTGACATATAAGTTCCCTCAAAGTGACATAAGTTTTGTCTCTCAGATTCGTACAGATCGGGAGATATTTGCTTTTACAAAAATTGACACTCAAATAATATCGAAAAATTAAAATGTCTCTATCCTCCAAACTCTTGGACATACATTGACGTGACTCTCACATGAAGTTGACATATACGTTCCCTCAAATTGACATAAGTTTCGTCTCTCAGATTCCTACACATCGGGAGATATTTGCCTTTTCAAAAATTGACTTTCCAATAATCTCGAAAAATTTAAATGTTTCTATCCTCCAAACCCTTGGACATACATTGACGTGCCTCTGACATGAAGTTGACATACACGTTCCTTCAAAGTGACATAAGGTTTGTGTCTCAGATTACTACAGATCGGGAGATATTTGAATTTTTAAAAATTGACTTTCGAATAATCTGGAAAAATTAAAATGTCTCTATCCTCCAAACCCTTGGACAAACATTGACGTGACTCTGACATGAAGTTGACATATACGTTCCCTCAACGTGACATCAGTTTTGTCTCTCAGATTCCTACAGATCGGGAGATATTTGCCTTTTAAAAATTGACATTTGAATAATCTCGAAAAATTCAAATATCTCTATCCTCCAAACCCTTGGACATACTTCGACGTGAGTCTCAGATGAAGTTGACATATACGTTCCCTCAAAGTGACATAAGTTTTGTCTCTCAGATTCCTACAGATCGGAAGATATTTGCCCTTTCAAAAATTGACTTTCGAATAATCTCGAAAAATAAAAATGTCTCTATCCTCCAAACCCTTAGACATACAATGACGTGACTCAAACATGAAGTTGACATACACGTTCCCTCAAAGTGACATAAGGTTTGTTTCTCAGATTCCTATAGATCGGGAGATATTTGCCTTTAAAAAATTGATTTTCGAATAATCTCGAAGAATTCAAATGAGTCTATACTCCAAACCATTCGACTTACATTGACGTGACTATGACATGAAGTTGACATATACGTTCCCTCAAAGTGACACAAGTTTTGTCTCTCAGATTCCTACAGATCGGGAGATATTTGAATTTTCAAAAATTGACATTTGAATAATCTCGAAAAATTCAAATATCTCTATCCTCCAAACCCTTGGACATACTTTGACGTGACTCTGACATGAAGTTGACATATACGTTCCCTCAAAGTGACACAAGTTTTGTCTCTCAGATTCCTACAGATCGGGAGATATTTGAATTTTCAAAAATTGACTTTCGAATAATCTCGAAAAATTGATTTGTCTCTATCCTCCAAACCCTTGGACATACATTGACCACACTCTGACGTGAAGTTGACATATACGTTCCCTCAAAGTGACATAAGGTTTGTCTCTCAGATTCCTACAGATCGGGAGTTATTTGCCTTTTCAAAAATTGACTTTCGTATAATCTCGAAAAATTAAAATGTATTTATCCTCCAAACCCTTGGACATACATTGACAAGACACTGACATGAAGTTGACATATAAGTTCCCTCAAAGTGACATAAGTTTTGTCTCTCAGATTCCTACAGATCGGGAGATATTTGCCTTTACAAAAATTGACATTCGAATAATATCGAGAAATTAAAATGTCTCTATCCTCCAAACCCTTGGACATACATTGACAAGACTCTGACATGAAGTTGACAAATATGTTCCCTCAAATTGACATAAGTTTTGTCTCTCAGATTCCTACACATCGGGAGATATTTGCCTTTTCAAAAATTGACTTTCGAATATTCTCGGAAATTTAAAATGTTTCTATCCTCCAAACCCTTGGACATACATTGACGTGACTCTGATATGAAGTGAAGATACACGGTCCCTCAAAGTGAGATAAGGCTTGTAACTCAGATTCCTACAGATCGGGAGTTATTTGCCTTTTCAGAAATTGTCATTTGAATAATCTCGAAAAATTCAAATATCTCTATCCTCCAAACCCTTGGAAATACATTGACGTGACTCTGACATGAAGTTCACATATACGTTCCCTCAAAGTGACATAAGTTTTGTCTCTCAGATTCCTACAGATCGGAAGATATTTGCCCTTTCAAATATTGATTTTCGAATAATCTCGAAAAATTCAAATGAGTCTATACTCCAAACCCTTTGACTTACATTGACTTGGCTATGACATGAAGTTGACATATACGTTCCCTCATAGTGACTTAAGTTTTGTCTCGCAGATTCCTACAGATCGGGAAATATTTGCCTTTTCAAAAATTCACTTTCGAATAATCTCGAAAAATTTAAATGTCTCTATCCTCCAAACCCTTGGACATACATTGACTAGAATCTGACATGAAGTTGACATATACGTTCCCTCAAAGGGACATAAGTTTTGTCTCTCAGATTCCTACAGATCGGGAGATATTTGCCTTTTCAAAAATTGACTTTCGAATAATCTCGAAAAATTAAAATGTCTCTATCCTCCAAACCCTTGGACATACATTGACGTGACTCTGACATGAAGTTGACATATACGTTTCCTCAAAGTGACATAAGTTTTGTCTCTGAGATTCCTACAGATCGGGAGATATTTGAATTTTCAAAAATTGACTTTTGAATAATCTCGAACAATTCAAATATCTCTATCCTCCAAACCCTTTGACATACTTTTACGTGACTCAGACATGAAGTTGACATAAACGTTCCCTCAAAGTGACATAAGTTTTGTCTCTCAGATTCCTACAGATCGGAAGATATTTGCCCTTTCAAAAATTGACTTTCGAATAATCTAGAAAAATTAAAATGTCTCTATCCTCCAAGCCCTTAGACATACATTGACGTGACTCTAACGTGAAGTTGACATACACGTTCCCTCAAAGTGACATAAGGTTTGTGTCTCAGTTTTCTAAAGATCGGGAGATATTTGCCTTTTCAAATATTGATTTTCGGGTAATCTCGAAAAATTCAAATGACTCTATACTCCAAACCCTTGGACTTACATTGACGTGGCTCTGACATGAAGTTGACACATACGTTCCCTCAAAGTGACATAAGTTTTGTCTCTCAGATTCTTACAGATCGGGAGATATTTGCCTTTTCAAAAATTGACTTTCGAATAATCTCGGAAAATTTAAATGTCTCTATCCACCAAACAGATAGACATACATTGACGTGACTCTGACATGAAGTTTACATATACTTTCCTTCAAAGTGACAGAAGTTTTGTCTCTCACATTCCTACAGTGCGGGAGATATATGACTTTTCACAAATTGACTTTTGAATAATCTCGAAAAATTAAAATGTCTCTATCCTCCAAACCCTTGGACATACATTGACGTGACTCTAACGTGAAGTTGACATACACTTTCCCTCAAAGTTACATAAGTTTTGACGCTCAGATTCCTACAGATCGGGAGATATTTGCCTTTTCAAAAATTGACTTTAGAATAATCTCTAAAAATATAAATGTCCCTATCCTCCAAACCCTTGGACATACATTGACGTGGCTCTGACATGAAGTTGACATATACGTTACCTCAAAGTGACATAAGTTTTGTCTCTCAGATTCCTACAGATCGGGAGATATTTGCCTTTTCAAAATTTGACTTTCGAATAATCTCGAAAAATTTAAATGTCTCTATCCTCCAAACCCTTGGACATACATTGACGTGACTCTAACATGAAATTGACATACACGTTCCATCAAAGTGACATAAGGTTTGTGTCTCAGATTCCTACAGATCGGGAGATATTTGCCTTTTCAAAAATTGATTTTCGAATAATCTCGAAAAATTCAATTGAGACTATACTCCAAACCCTTGGACTTACAATGACGTGGCTCTGACATGAAGTTGACATATACGTTCCCTCATAGTGACTTAAGTTTTGTCTCTCAGATTCTTACAGATCGGGATATATTTGCCTTTTCATAAATTGACATTTGAATAATCTCGAAAAATTCAAATATCTCTATCCTCCAAACCCTTGGACATACTTTGACGTGACTCTGACATTAAGTTGACATATACGTTCCCTCAAAGCGACACAAGTTTTGTCTCTCAGATTCCTACAGATCGGGAGATATTTGAATTTTCAAAAATTGACTTTCGAATAATCTCGAAAAATTGGAATGTCTCTATCCTCCAAACCCTTGGACATACATTGACCACACTCTGACATGAAGTTGACATATACGTTCCCTCAAAGTGACATCAGGTTTGTCTCTCAGATTCCTACAGATCGGGAGATGTTTGCCTTTTCAAAAATTGACTTTCGTATAATCTCTCAAAATTAAAATGTCTCTATCCTCCAAACCCTTGGACATACATTGACAAGGCTCTGACATGAAGTTGACATATAAGTTCCCTCAAAGTGACATAAGTTTTGTCTCTCAGATTCCTACAGATCGGGAGATATTTGCCTTTACAAAAATTGACACTCGAATAATATCGAGAAATTAAAATGTCTCTATCCTCCAAACCCTTGGACATACATTGACAAGACTCTGACATGAAGTTGACAAATACGTTCCCTCAAATTGACATAAGTTTTGTCTCTCAGATTCCTACACATCGGGAGATATTTGCTTTTTCAAAAATTGACTTTCGAATATTCTCGGAAAATTAAAATGTTTCTATCCTCCAAACCCTTGGACATACATTGACATGACTGTGACATGAAGTTAAGATACACGGTCCCTCAAAGTGAGATAAGGCTTGTCTCTCAGATTCCTACAGATCGGGAGTTATTTGCCTTTTCAAAAATTGTCATTTGTATAATCTCGAAAAATTCAAATATCTCTATCCTCCATACCCTTGGACATACATTGACGTGACTCTGACATGAAGTTGACATATACGTTCGCTCAAAGTGACATAAGTTTTGTCTCTCAGATTCCTACAGATCGGAAGATATTTGCCCTTTCAAATATTGATTTTCGAATAGTCTCGAAAAATTCAAATGAGTCTATATTCCAAACCCTTGGACTTACATGAAGTTGACATATACGTTCCCTCATAGTGCTTTAAGTTTTGTCTCGCAGATTCCTACAGATCGGGAGATATTTGCCTTTTCAAAAATTCACTTTCGAATAAACTCGAAAAATTTAAATGTCTCTATCCTCCAAACCCTTGGACATACATTGACTAGAATCTGACATGAAGTTGACATTTACGTTCCCTCAAAGTGACATAAGTTTTGTCTCTCAGATTCCTACAGATCGGGAGATATTTGCCTGATCAAAAATTGACTTTCGAATAATCTCGAAAAATTAAAATGTCTCTATCCTCCAAACCCTTGGACATACATTGACGTGACTCTGACATGAAGTTGACATATACGTTCCCTCAAAGTGACATAAGTTTTGTCTCTGAGATTCCTACAGATCGGGAGATATTTGAATTTTCAAAAATTGACTTTAGAATAATCTAGAACAATTCAAATATCTCTATCCTCCAAACCCTTTGACATACTTTGACGTGACTCAGACATGAAGTTGACATAAACGTTACCTCAAAGTGACATAAGTTTTGTCTCTCAGATTCCTACAGATCGGAAGATATTTGCCCTTTCAAAAATTGACTTTCGAATAATCTCGAAAAATTAAAATGTCTCTATCCTCCAAGCCCTTAGACATACATTGACGTGACTCTAACATGAAGTTGACATACACGTTCCCTCAAAGTGATATAAGGTTTGTGTCTCAGTTTCCTAAAGATCGGGAGATATTTGCCTTTTAAAAAATTGATTTTCGGATTATCTCGAAAAATTCAAATGACATTATACTCCAAACCCTTGGACTAAAATTGACGTGGCACTGACATGAAGTTGACATATATGTTCCCTCAAAGTGACATAAGTTTTGTCTCTCAGATTCCTACAGATCGGGAGATATTTGCCTTTTCAATAATTGACTTTCGAATAATCTCGGAAAATTTAAATGTCTCTATCCTCCAAACAGATAGACATACATTGACGTGACTCTGACATGAAGTTTACATATACTTCCCCTCAAAGTGACAGAAGTTTTGTCTCTCAGATTCCTACAGATCGGGAGATATTTGCCTTTTCAAAAATTGACTTTAGAATAATCTCTAAAAATATAAATGTCTCTATCCTCCAAACCCTTGGACATACATTGACGTGACTCTAACGTGAAGTTGACATATACTTTCCCTCAAAGTTACATAAGTTTTGACGCTCATATTCCTACAGATCGGGAGATATTTGCCTTTTCAAAAATTGACTTTAGAATAATCTCTAAAAATATAAATGTCTCTATCCTCCAAACCCTTGGACATACATTAACGTGGCTCTGACATGAAGTTGACATATACGTTCCCTCATGGTGACTTAAGTTTTATATCTCAGATTCCTACAGATCGGGAGATATTTGCCTTTTCAAAAATTGACATTTGAATAATCTCGAAAAATTCAAATATCTCTATCCTCCAAACCCTTGGACATACTTTGACGTGACTCTGAAATGAATATTGACATATACGTTCCCTCAAAGTGACATAAGTTTTGTCTCTCAGATTCCTACACATCGGGAGATATTTGCCTTTTCAAAATTTGACCTTCGAATAATCTCGAAAAATTCAAATGAGCCTATACTCCAAACCCTTGGACTTACATTAACGTGGCTCTGACATGAAGTTGACATATACGTTCCCTCATGGTGACTAAAGTTTTATATATCAGATTCCTACAGATCGGGAGATATTTGCCTTTTCAAAAATTGACATTTGAATAATCTCGAAAAATTCAAATATCTCTATCCTCAAAACCCTTGGACATACTTTGACGTGACTCTGACATGAAGTTGACATATACGTTCCCTCAAAGTTACATCAGTTTTGTCTTTCAGATTCCTACAGATCGGAAGATGTTTGCCTTTTCAAAAATTGACTTTCGAATAATCTCGAAAAATTGAAATGTCTCTATCCTCCAAACCCTTGGACATACATTGACCAGACCCTGACATGAAGTTGACATATACGTTCCCTCAAAGTGACATAAGGTTTGTGTCTCAGATTCCTACAGATCTTGAGATATTTGCCTTTTCAAAAATTGACTTTCGAATAATCTCGAAAAATTTAAAAGTCTCTATCCTCCAAACCCTTGGACATACATTGACCAGACTCTGACATGAAGTTGACATATACGTTCCCTCAAAGTGACATAAGTTTTGTCTCTCAGATTCCTACAGATCGGAAGATGTTTGCCTTTTCAAAAATTGACTTTCCAATAATCTCGAAAAATTGAAATGTCTCTTTCCTCCAAACCCTTAGACATACATTGACCAGACTCTGACATGAAGTTGACATATACGTTCCCTCAAAGCGACATAAGGTTTGTCTCTCAGATTCCTACAGATCGGGAGTTATTTGCCTTTCAAAAATTGACTTTCGAATAATCTTGAAAAATTTAAATGTCTCTATCCTCCAAACCCTTGGACACACATTGACAAGACTCTGACATGAAGTTGACATTTAAGTTCCCTCAAAGTGACATAAGTTTTGTCTGTCAGATTCGTACAGATCGGGAGATATTTGCTTTTACAAAAATTGACACTCGAATAATATCGAAAAATTTAAATGTCTCTATCCTCCAAACCCTTGGACATACATTGACCACACTCTGACGTGAAGTTGACATATACGTTCCCTCAAAGTGACATAAGGTTTGTCTCTCAGATTCCTACAGATCGGGAGTTATTTGCCTTTTCAAAAATTGACTTTCGTATAATCTCGAAAAATTAAAATGTCTCTATCCTCCAAACCCTTGGACATACATTGACAAGACACTGACATGAAGTTGACATATAAGTTCCCTCAAAGTGACATAAGTTTTGTCTCTCAGATTCCTACACATCGGGAGATATTTGCCTTTTCAAAAATTGACTTTCGAATAATCTCGAAAAATTTAAATGTTTCTATCCTCCAAACCCTTGGACATACATTGACGTGCCTCTGACATGAAGTTGACATACACGTTCCTTCAAAGTGACATAAGGTTTGTGTCTCAGACTCCTACAGATCGGGAGATATTTGAATTTTTAAAAATTGTCTTTCGAATAATCTGGAAAAATTAAAATGTCTCTATCCTCCAAACCCTTGGACAAACATTGACGTGACTCTGACATGAAGTTGACATATACGTTCCCTCAACGTGACATCAGTTTTGTCTCTCAGATTCCTACAGATCGGGAGATATTTGCCTTTTAAAAATTGACATTTGAATAATCTCGAAAAATTCAAAAATCTCTATCCTCCAAACCCTTGGACATACTTCGACGTGAGTCTCAGATGAAGTTGACATATACGTTTCCTCAAAGTGACATAAGTTTTGTCTCTCAGATTCCTACAGATCGGAAGATATTTGCCCTTTCAAAAATTGACTTTCGAATAATCTCGAAAAATAAAAATGTCTCTATCCTCCAAACCCTTAGACATACAATGACGTGACTCAAACATGAAGTTGACATACACGTTCCCTCAAAGTGACATAAGGTTTGTTTCTCAGATTCCTATAGATCGGGAGATATTTGCCTTTAAAGAATTGATTTTCGAATAATCTCGAAGAATTCAAATATCTCTATCCTCCAAACCCTTGGACATACTTTGACGTGACTCTGACATGAAGTTGACATATACGTTCCCTCAAAGTGACACAAGTTTTGTCTCTCAGATTCCTACAGATCGGGAGATATTTGAATTTTCAAAAATTGACTTTCGAATAATCTCGAAAAATTGATTTGTCTCTATCCTCCAAACCCTTGGACATACATTGACCACACTCTGACGTGAAGTTGACATATACGTTCCCTCAAAGTGACATAAGGTTTGTCTCTCAGATTCCTACAGATCGGGAGTTATTTGCCTTTTCAAAAATTGACTTTCGTATAATCTCGAAAAATTAAAATGTCTCTATCCTCCAAACCCTTGGACATACATTGACAAGACACTGACATGAAGTTGACATATAAGTTCCCTCAAAGTGACATAAGTTTTGTCTCTCAGATTCCTACAGATCGGGAGATATTTGCCTTTACAAAAATTGACACTCGAATAATATCGAGAAATTAAAATGTCTCTATCCTCCAAACCCTTGGACATACATTGACAAGACTCTGACATGAAGTTGACAAATACGTTCCCTCAAATTGACATAAGTTTTGTCTCTCAGATTCCTACACATCGGGAGATATTTGCCTTTTCAAAAATTGACTTTCGAATATTCTCGGAAATTTAAAATGTTTCTATCCTCCAAACCCTTGGACATACATTGACGTGACTCTGATATGAAGTGAAGATACACGGTCCCTCAAAGTGAGATAAGGCTTGTCACTCAGATTCCTACAGATCGGGAGTTATTTGCCTTTTCAGAAATTGTCATTTGAATAATCTCGAAAAATTCAAATATCTCTATCCTCCAAACCCTTGGAAATACATTGACGTGACTCTGACATGAAGTTCACATATACGTTCCCTCAAAGTGACATAAGTTTTGTCTCTCAGATTCCTACAGATCGGAAGATATTTGCCCTTTCAAATATTGATTTTCGAATAATCTCGAAAAATTCAAATTAGTCTATACTCCAAACCCTTTGACTTACATTGACTTGGCTATGACATGAAGTTGACATATACGTTCCCTCATAGTGACTTAAGTTTTGTCTCGCAGATTCCTACAGATCGGGAAATATTTGCCTTTTCAAAAATTCACTTTCGAATAATCTCGAAAAATTTAAATGTCTCTATCCTCCAAACCCTTGGACATACATTGACTAGAATCTGACATGAAGTTGACATATACGTTCCCTCAAAGGGACATAAGTTTTGTCTCTCAGATTCCTACAGATCGGGAGATATTTGCCTTTTCAAAAATTGACTTTCGAATAATCTCGAAAAATTAAAATGTCTCTATCCTCCAAACCCTTGGACATACATTGACGTGACTCTGACATGAAGTTGACATATACGTTCCCTCAAAGTGACATAAGTTTTGTCTCTGAGATTCCTACAGATCGGGAGATATTTGAATTTTCAAAAATTGACTTTCGAATAATCTCGAACAATTCAAATATCTCTATCCTCCAAACCCTTTGACATACTTTTACGTGACTCAGACATGAAGTTGACATAAACGTTCCCTCAAAGTGACATAAGTTTTGTCTCTCAGATTCCTACAGATCGGAAGATATTTGCCCTTTCAAAAATTGACTTTCGAATAATCTAGAAAAATTAAAATGTCTCTATCCTCCAAGCCCTTAGACATACATTGACGTGACTCTAACATGAAGTTGACATACACGTTCCCTCAAAGTGACATAAGGTTTGTGTCTCAGTTTCCTAAAGATCGGGAGATATTTGCCTTTTCAAAAATTGATTTTCGGATAATCTCGAAAAATTCAAATGACTCTATACTCCAAACCCTTGGACTTACATTGACGTGGCTCTGACATGAAGTTGACACATACGTTCCCTCAAAGTGACATAAGTTTTGTCTCTCAGATTCCTACAGATCGGGAGATATTTGCCTTTTCAAAAATTGACTTTCGAATAATCTCGGAAAATTTAAATTTCTCTATCCTCCAAACAGATAGACATACATTGACGTGACTCTGACATGAAGTTTACATATACTTTCCTTCAAAGTGACAGAAGTTTTGTCTCTCACATTCCTACAGTGCGGGAGATATATGACTTTTCACAAATTGACTTTTGAATAATCTCGAAAAATTAAAATGTCTCTATCCTCCAAACCCTTGGACATACATTGACGTGACTCTAACGTGAAGTTGACATACACTTTCCCTCAAAGTTACATAAGTTTTGACGCTCAGATTCCTACAGATCGGGAGATATTTGCCTTTTCAAAAATTGACTTTAGAATAATCTCTAAAAATATAAATGTCCCTATCCTCCAAACCCTTGGACATACATTGACGTGGCTCTGACATGAAGTTGACATATACGTTACCTCAAAGTGACATAAGTTTTGTCTCTCAGATTCCTACAGATCGGGAGATATTTGCCTTTTCAAAATTTGACTTTCGAATAATCTCGAAAAATTTAAATGTCTCTATCCTCCAAACCCTTGGACATACATTGACGTGACTCTAACATGAAATTGACATACACGTTCCATCAAAGTGACATAAGGTTTGTGTCTCAGATTCCTACAGATCGGGAGTTATTTGCCTTTTCAAAAATTGATTTTCGAATAATCTCGAAAAATTCAATTGAGACTATACTCCAAACCCTTGGACTTACAATGACGTGGCTCTGACATGAAGTTGACATATACGTTCCCTCATAGTGACTTAAGTTTTGTCTCTCAGATTCTTACAGATCGGGATATATTTGCCTTTTCATAAATTGACATTTGAATAATCTCGAAAAATTCAAATATCTCTATCCTCCAAACCCTTGGACATACTTTGACGTGACTCTGACATTAAATTGACATATACGTTCCCTCAAAGTGACACAAGTTTTGTCTCTCAGATTCCTACAGATCGGGAGATATTTGAATTTTCACAAATTGACTTTCGAATAATCTCGAAAAATTGGAATGTCTCTATCCTCCAAACCCTTGGACATACATTGACCACACTCTGACATGAAGTTGACATATACGTTCCCTCAAAGTGACATCAGGTTTGTCTCTCTGATTCCTACAGATCGGGAGATGTTTGCCTTTTCAAAAATTGACTTTCGTATAATCTCTCAAAATTAAAATGTCTCTATCCTCCAAACCCTTGGACATACATTGACAAGGCTCTGACATGAAGTTGACATATAAGTTCCCTCAAAGTGACATAAGTTTTGTCTCTCAGATTCCTACAGATCGGGAGATATTTGCCTTTACAAAAATTGACACTCGAATAATATCGAGAAATTAAAATGTCTCTATCCTCCAAACCCTTGGACATACATTGACAAGACTCTGACATGAAGTTGACAAATACGTTCCCTCAAATTGACATAAGTTTTGTCTCTCAGATTCCTACACATCGGGAGATATTTGCTTTTTTAAAAATTGACTTTCGAATATTCTCGGAAAATTAAAATGTTTCTATCCTCCAAACCCTTGGACATACATTGACGTGCCTCTGACATGAAGTTAAGATACACGGTCCCTCAAAGTGAGATAAGGCTTGTCTCTCAGATTCCTACAGATCGGGAGTTATTTGCCTTTTCAAAAATTGTCATTTGTATAATCTCGAAAAATTCAAATATCTCTATCCTCCATACCCTTGGACATACATTGACGTGACTCTGACATGAAGTTGACATATACGTTCGCTCAAAGTGACATAAGTTTTGTCTCTCAGATTCCTACAGATCGGAAGATATTTGCCCTTTCAAATATTGATTTTCGAATAGTCTCGAAAAATTCAAATGAGTCTATACTCCAAACCCTTGGACTTACATGAAGTTGACATATACGTTCCCTCATAGTGCTTTAAGTTTTGTCTCGCAGATTCCTACAGATCGGGAGATATTTGCCTTTTCAAAAATTCACTTTCGAATAAAGTCGAAAAATTTAAATGTCTCTATCCTCCAAACCCTTGGACATACATTGACTAGAATCTGACATGAAGTTGACATTTACGTTCCCTCAAAGTGACATAAGTTTTGTCTCTCAGATTCCTACAGATCGGGAGATATTTGCCTTTTCAAAAATTGACTTTCAAATAATCTCGAAAAATTAAAATGTCTCTATAATCCAAACCCTTGGACATACATTGCCGTGACTCTGACATGAAGTTGACATATACGTTCCCTCAAAGTGACATAAGTTTTGTCTCTGAGATTCCTACAGATCGGGAGATATTTGAATTTTCAAAAATTGACTTTAGAATAATCTAGAACAATTCAAATATCTCTATCCTCCAAACCCTTTGACATACTTTGACGTGACTCAGACATGAAGTTGACATAAACGTTACCTCAAAGTGACATAAGTTTTGTCTCTCAGATTCCTACAGATCGGAAGATATTTGCCCTTTCAAAAATTGACTTTCGAATAATCTCGAAAAATTAAAATGTCTCTATCCTCCAAGCCCTTAGACATACATTGACGTGACTCTAACATGAAGTTGACATACACGTTCCCTCAAAGTGATATAAGGTTTGTGTCTCAGTTTCCTAAAGATCGGGAGATATTTGCCTTTTAAAAAATTGATTTTCGGATTATCTCGAAAAATTCAAATGACATTATACTCCAAACCCTTGGACTAAAATTGACGTGGCACTGACATGAAGTTGACATATATGTTCCCTCAAAGTGACATAAGTTTTGTCTCTCAGATTCCTACAGATCGGGAGATATTTGCCTTTTCAATAATTGACTTTCGAATAATCTCGGAAAATTTAAATGTCTCTATCCTCCAAACAGATAGACATACATTGACGTGACTCTGACATGAAGTTTACATATACTTTCCCTCAAAGTGACAGAAGTTTTGTCTCTCAGATTCCTACAGATCGGGAGATATATGACTTTTCACAAATTGACTTTTGAATAATCTCGAAAAATTAAAATGTCTCTATCCTCCAAACCCTTGGACATACATTGACGTGACTCTAACGTGAAGTTGACATATACTTTCCCTCAAAGTTACATAAGTTTTGACGCTCAGATTCCTACAGATCGGGAGATATTTGCCTTTTCAAAAATTGACTTTAGAATAATCTCTAAAAATATAAATGTCTCTATCCTCCAAACCCTTGGACATACATTGACGTGGCTCTGACATGAAGTTGACATATACGTTACCTCAAAGTGACATAAGTTTTGTCTCTCAGATTCCAACAGATCGGGAGATATTTGCCTTTTCAAAATTTGATTTTCGAATAATCTCGAAAAATTCAAATGAGCCTATACTCCAAACCCTTGGACTTACATTAACGTGGCTCTGACATGAAGTTGACATATACGTTCCCTCATGGTGACTTAAGTTTTATATCTCAGATTCCTACAGATCGGGAGATATTTGCCTTTTCAAAAATTGACATTTGAATAATCTCGAAAAATTCAAATATCTCTATCCTCCAAACCCTTGGACATACTTTGACGTGACTCTGAAATGAATATTGACATATACGTTCCCTCAAAGTGACATAAGTTTTGTCTCTCAGATTCCTACACATCGGGAGATATTTGCCTTTTCAAAATTTGACCTTCGAATAATCTCGAAAAATTCAAATGAGCCTATACTCCAAACCCTTGGACTTACATTAACGTGGCTCTGACATGAAGTTGACATATACGTTCCCTCATGGTGACTAAAGTTTTATATATCAGATTCCTACAGATCGGGAGATATTTGCCTTTTCAGAAATTGACATTTGAATAATCTCGAAAAATTCAAATATCTCTATCCTCAAAACCCTTGGACATACTTTGACGTGACTCTGACATGAAGTTGACATATACGTTCCCTCAAAGTTACATCAGTTTTGTCTTTCAGATTCCTACAGATCGGAAGATGTTTGCCTTTTCAAAAATTGACTTTCGAATAATCTCGAAAAATTGAAATGTCTCTATCCTCCAAACCCTTGGACATACATTGACCAGACCCTGACATGAAGTTGACATATACGTTCCCTCAAAGTGACATAAGGTTTGTGTCTCAGATTCCTACAGATCTTGAGATATTTGCCTTTTCAAAAATTGACTTTCGAATAATCTCGAAAAATTTAAAAGTCTCTATCCTCCAAACCCTTGGACATACATTGACCAGACTCTGACATGAAGTTGACATATACGTTCCCTCAAAGTGACATAAGTTTTGTCTCTCAGATTCCTACAGATCGGAAGATGTTTGCCTTTTCAAAAATTGACTTTCCAATAATCTCGAAAAATTGAAATGTCTCTTTCTTCCAAACCCTTAGACATACATTGACCAGACTCTGACATGAAGTTGACATATACGTTCCCTCAAAGCGACATAAGGTTTGTCTCTCAGATTCCTACAGATCGGGAGTTATTTGCCTTTCAAAAATTGACTTTCGAATAATCTTGAAAAATTTAAATGTCTCTATCCTCCAAACCCTTGGACACACATTGACAAGACTCTGACATGAAGTTGACATTTAAGTTCCCTCAAAGTGACATAAGTTTTGTCTCTCAGATTCGTACAGATCGGGAGATATTTGCTTTTACAAAAATTGACACTCGAATAATATCGAAAAATTAAAATGTCTCTATCCTCCAAATTCTTGGACATACATTGACGTGACTCTCACATGAAGTTGACATATACGTTCCCTCAAATTGACATAATTTTTGTCTCTCAGATTCCTACACATCGGGAGATATTTGCCTTTTCAAAAATTGACTTTCGAATAATCTCGAAAAATTTAAATGTTTCTATCCTCCAAACCCTTGGACATACATTGACAAGACTCTGACATGAAGTTGACATACACGTTCCTTCAAAGTGACATAAGGTTTGTGTCTCAGACTCCTACAGATCGGGAGATATTTGAATTTTTAAAAATTGACTTTCGAATAATCTGGAAAAATTAAAATGTCTCTATCCTCCAAACCCTTGGACATACATTGACGTGACTCTGACATGAAGTTGACATATACGTTCCCTAAACGTGACATCAGTTTTGTCTCTCAGATTCCTACAGATCGGGAGATATTTGCCTTTTAAAAATTGACATTTGAATAATCTCGAAAAATTCAAATATCTCTATCCTCCAAACACTTGGACATACTTCGACGTGAGTCTGAGATGAAGTTGACATATACGTTCCCTCAAAGTGACATAAGTTTTGTCTCTCAGATTCCTACAGATCTGGAGATATTTGCCTTTTCAATAATTGACTTTCGAATAATCTCGGAAAATTTAAATGTCTCTATCCTCCAAACAGATAGACATACATTGACGTGACTCTGACATGAAGTTTACATATACTTTCCCTCAAAGTGACAGAAGTTTTGTCTCTCACATTCCTACAGATCGGGAGATATATGACTTTTCACAAATTGACTTTTGAATAATCTCGAAAAATTAAAATGTCTCTATCCTCCAAACCCTTGGACATACATTGACGCGACTCTAACGGGAAGTTGACATACACTTTCCCTCAAAGTTACATAAGTTTTGACGCTCAGATTCCTACAGATCGGGAGATATTTGCCTTTTCAAAAATTGACTTTAGAATAATCTCTAAAAATATAAATGTCCCTATCCTCCAAACCCTTGGACATACATTGACGTGACTCTGACATGAAGTTGACATATACGTTATCTCAAAGTGACATAAGTTTTGTCTCTCAGATTCGTACAGATCGGGAGATATTTGCTTTTACAAAAATTGACACTCGAATAATATCGAAAAATTAAAATGTCTCTATCCTCCAAACTCTTGGACATACATTGACGTGACTCTCACATGAAGTTGACATATACGTTCCCTCAAATTGACATAATTTTTGTCTCTCAGATTCCTACACATCGGGAGATATTTGCCTTTTCAAAAATTGACTTTCGAATAATCTCGAAAAATTAAAATGTCTCTATCCTCCAAACCCTTGGACATACATTGACGTGACTCTGACATGAAGTTGACATATACGTTCCCTCAACGTGACATAAGTTTTGTCTCTCAGATCCATACAGATCGGGAGATATTTGCCTTTTCAAAAATTGACACTCGAATAATCTCGAAAAATTCAAATGTCTCTTTCCTCCAAACCCTTGGACATACATTGACGTGACTCTGACATGAAGTTGACATACACGTTATCTCAAAGTGACATAAGGTTTGTGTCTCAGATTCCTACAGATCGGGAGATATTTGAATTTTCAAAAATTGTCTTTCGAATAATCTCGAAAAATTAAAATGTCTCTATCCTCCAAACCCTTATACACAAATTGACGTGACTCTGACATGAAGTTGACAAATACGTTCCCTCAAATTGACATAAGTATTGTTTCTCAGATTCCTACAGATCGGGAGATATTTGCCTTTTCAGAAATTGACATTTGAATAATCTCGAACAATTCAAATATCTCTATCCTCCAAACCCTTGGACATACATTGACAAGACTCTGACATGAAGTTGACAAATACGTTCCCTCAAATTGACTTAAGTTTTGTCTCTCAGATTCCTACACATCGGGAGATATTTGCTTTTTCAAAAATTGACTTTCGAATATTCTCGGAAAATTAAAATTTTTCTATCCTCCAAACCCTTGGACATACATTGACGTGACTCTGACATGAAGTTAAGATACACGGTCCCTCAAAGTGAGATAAGGCTTGTCTCTCAGATTCCTACAGATCGGGAGTTATTTGCCTTTTCAAAAATTGTCATTTGTATAATCTCGAAAAATTCAAATATCTCTATCCTCCAAACCCTTGGACATACATTGACGTGACTCTGACATGAAGTTGACATATACGTTCGCTCAAAGTGACATAAGTTTTGTCTCTCAGATTCCTACAGATCGGAAGATATTTGCCCTTTCAAATATTGATTTTCGAATAGTCTCGAAAAATTCAAATGAGTCTATACTCCAAACCCTTGGACTTACATTGACTTGGCTATGACATGAAGTTGACATATACGTTCCCTCATAGTGATTTAAGTTTTGTCTCGCAGATTCCTACAGATGGGAGATATTTGCCTTTTCAAAAATTCACTTTCGAATAATCTCGAAAAATTTAAATGTCTCTATCCTCCAAACCCTTGGACATACATTGACTAGAATCTGACATGAAGTTGACATTTACGTTCCCTCAAAGGGACATAAGTTTTGTCTCTCAGATTCCTACAGATCGGGAGATATTTGCCTTTTCAAAAATTGACTTTCGAATAATCTCGAAAAATTAAAATGTTTCTATCCTCCAAACCCTTGGACATACATTGACGTGACTCTGACATGAAGTTGACATATACGTTCCCTCAAAGTGACATAAGTTTTGTCTCTGAGATTCCTACAGATCGGGAGATATTTGAATTTTCAAAAATTGACTTTCGAATAATCTAGAACAATTCAAATATCTCTATCCTCCAAACCCTTTGACATACTTTGACGTGACTCAGACATGAAGTTGACATAAACGTTCCCTCAAAGTGACATAAGTTTTGTCTCTCAGATTGCTACAGATCGGAAGATATTTGCCCTTTCAAAAATTGACTTTCGAATAATCTCGAAAAATTAAAATGTCTCTATCCTCCAAGCCCTTAGACATACATTGACGTGACTCCAACATGAAGTTGACATACACGTTCCCTCAAAGTGACATAAGGTTTGTGTCTCAGTTTCCTAAAGATCGGGAGATATTTGCCTTTTCAAAAATTGATTTTCGGATAATCTCGAAAAATTCAAATGACTTTATACTCCAAACCCTTGGACTAAAATTGACGTGGCACTGACATGAAGTTGACATATACGTTCCCTCAAAGTGACATAAGTTTTGTCTCTCAGATTCCTACAGATCGGGAGATATTTGCCTTTTCAATAATTGACTTTCGAATAATCTCGGAAAATTTAAATGTCTCTATCCTCGAAACAGATAGACATACATTGACGTGACTCTGACATGAAGTTTACATATACTTTCCCTCAAAGTGACAGAAGTTTTGTCTCTCAGATTCCTACAGATCGGGAGATATATGACTTTTCACAAATTGACTTTTGAATAATCTCGAAAAATTAAAATGTCTCTATCCCTCAAACCCTTGGACATACATTGACGTGGCTCTGACATGAAGTTGACATATACGTTACCTCAAAGTGACATAAGTTTTGTGTCTCAGATTCCAACAGATCGGGAGATATTTGCCTTTTCAAAATTTGATTTTCGAATAATCTCGAAAAATTCAAATGAGCCTATACTCCAAACCCTTGGACTTACATTAACGTGGCTCTGACATGAAGTTGACATATACGTTCCCTCATGGTGACTTAAGTTTTATATCTCAGATTCCTACAGATCGGGAGATATTTGCCTTTTCAAAAATTGACATTTGAATAATCTCGAAAAATTCAAATATCTCTATCCTCCAAAAACTTGGTCATACTTTGACGTGACTCTGAAATGAATATTGATATATACGTTCCCTCAAAGTGACATAAGTTTTGTCTCTCAGATTCCTACAGATCGGGAGATATTTGCCTTTTCAAAATTTGACCTTCGAATAATCTCGAAAAATTCAAATGAGCCTATACTCCAAACAGTTGGACTTACATTAACGTGGCTCTGACATGAAGTTGACATATACGTTCCCTCATGGTGACTTAAGTTTTATATCTCAGATTCCTACAGATCGGGAGATATTTGCCTTTTCAAAAATTGACATTTGAATAATCTCGAAAAATTCAAATATCTCTATCCTCAAAACCCTTGGACATACTTTGACGTGACTCTGACATGAAGTTGACATATTCGTTCCCTCAAAGTTACATCAGTTTTGTCTTTCAGATTCCTACAGATCGGAAGATGTTTGCCTTTTCAAAAATTGACTTTCGAATAATCTCGAAAAATTGAAATGTCTCTATCCTCCAAACCCTTGGACATACATTGACCAGACCCTGACATGAAGTTGACATATACGTTCCCTCAAAGTGACATAAGGTTTGTGTCTCAGATTCCTACAGATCTTGAGATATTTGGATTTTCAAAAATTGACTTTCGAATAATCTCGACAAATTTAAAAGTCTCTATCCTCCAAACCCTTGGACATACATTGACCAGACTCTGACATGAAGTTGACATATACGTTCCCTCAAAGTGACATAAGCTTTGTCTCTCAGATTCCTACAGATCGGAAGATGTTTGCCTTTTCAAAAATTGACTTTCCAATAATCTCGAAAAATTGAAATGTCTCTTTCCTCCAAACCCTTAGACATACATTGACCAGACTCTGACATGAAGTTGACATATACGTTCCCTCAAAGCGACATAAGGTTTGTCTCTCAGATTCCTACAGATCGGGAGTTATTTGCCTTTCAAAAATTGACTTTCGAATAATCTTGAAAAATTTAAATGTCTCTATCCTCCAAACCCTTGGACACACATTGACAAGACTCTGACATGAAGTTGACATTTAAGTTCCCTCAAAGTGACATAAGTTTTGTCTCTCAGATTCGTACAGATCGGGAGATATTTGCTTTTACAAAAATTGACACTCGAATAATATCGAAAAATTAAAATGTCTCTATCCTCCAAACTCTTGGACATACATTGACGTGACTCTCACATGAAGTTGACATATACGTTCCCTCAAATTGACATAATATTTGTCTCTCAGATTCCTACACATCGGGAGATATTTGCCTTTTCAAAAATTGACTTTCGAATAATCTCGAAAAATTTAAATGTTTCTATCCTCCAAACCCTTGGACATACATTGACGTGCCTCTGACATGAAGTTGACATACACGTTCCTTCAAAGTGACATAAGGTTTGTGTCTCAGATTCCTACAGATCGGGAGATATTTGAATTTTTAAAAATTGACTTTCGAATAATCTGGAAAAATTAAAATGTCTCTATCCTCCAAACCCTTGGACATACATTGACGTGACTCTGACATGAAGTTGACATATACGTTCCCTCAACGTGACATCAGTTTTGTCTCTCAGATTCCTACAGATCGGGAGATATTTGCCTTTTAAAAATTGACATTTGAATAATCTCGAAAAATTCAAATATCTCTATCCTCCAAACCCTTGGACATACTTCGACGTGAGTCTGAGATGAAGTTGACATATACGTTCCCTCAAAGTGACATAAGTTTTGTCTCTCAGATTCCTACAGATCGGAAGATATTTGCCCTTTCAAAAATTGACTTTCGAATAATCTCGAAAAATAAAAATGTGTCTATCCTCCAAACCCTTAGACATACATAGACGTGACTCAAACATGAAGTTGACATACACGTTCCCTCAAAGTGACATAAGGTTTGTGTCTCAGATTCCTACAGATCGGGAGATATTTGCCTTTAAAGAATTGATTTTCGAATAATCTCGAAAAATTCAAATGAGTCTATACTCCAAACCCTTCGACTTACATTGACGAGGCTCTGACATGAAGTTGACATATACGTTCCCTCATAGTGACTTCAGTTTTGTCTCGCAGATTCCTACTGATCGGGAGATATTTGCCTTTTAAAAATTCATTTTCGAATAATCTTGAAAAATTGAAATGTCTCTATCCTCCAAACCCTTGGACATAGATTGACTAGACTCTGACATGAAGTTGACATATACGTTCCCTCAAAGGGACATAAGTTTTGTCTCTCAGGTCTCTACAGATCGGGAGATATTTGAATTTTCAAAAATTGACTTTCGAATAATCTCGAAAAATTGAAATGTTTCTTTCCTCCAAACTATTGGACATACTTTGACCAGACTCTGACATGAAGTTGACATATACGTTCCCTTAAAGTGACATAAGGTTTGTCTCTCAGATTCCTACAGATCGGGAGATATTTGCCTTTTCAAAAATTGACTTTCGAATAATCTCGAAAAATTAAAATGTCTCTATCCTCCAAACCCTTTGACATACATTGACGTGACTCTGACATGAAGTTGACATATACGTTCCCTCAACGTGACATAAGTTTTGTCTCTCAGATCCGTACAGATCGGGAGATATTTGCCTTTTCAAAAATTGACACTCGAATAATCTCGAAAAATTCAAATGTCTCTTTCCTCCAAACCCTTGGACATACATTGACGTGACTCTGACATGAAGTTGACATATACATTCCCTCAAAGTGACATAAGTTTTGACTCTCAGATTCCTACACATCGGGAGATATTTGCTTTTTCAAAAATTGACTTTCGAATATTCTCGGAAAATTAAAATATTTCTATCCTTCAAACCCTTGGACATACATTGACGTGACTCTAACATGAAGTTGACATACACGTTATCTCAAAGTGACATAAGGTTTGTGTCTCAGATTCCTACAGATCGGGAGATATTTGAATTTTCAAAAATTGTCTTTCGAATAATCTCGAAAAATTAAAATGTCTCTATCCTCCAAACCCTTATACACAAATTGACGTGACTCTGACATGAAGTTGACATATACGTTCCCTCAACGTGACATAAGTTTTGTTTCTCAGATTCCTACAGATCGGGAGATATTTGCCTTTTCAGAAATTGACATTTGAATAATCTCGAACAATTCAAATATCTCTATCCTCCAAACCCTTGGACATACTTTGACGTGACTCTGACATGAAGTTGACATATACGTTCCCTCAAAGTGACATAAGTTTTGTCTCTCAGATTCCTACAGATCGGAAGATATTTGCCCTTTCAAAAATTGACTTTCGAATAATCTCGAAAAATTAAAATGTCTCTATCCTCCAAACCCTTTGACATACTTTGACGTGACTCTGACATGAAGTTGACAAATACGTTCCCTCAAAGTGACATAAGTTTTGTCTCTCAGATTCCTACAGATCGGAAGATATTTGCCCTTTCAAAAATTGACTTTCGAATAATCTCAAAAAATTAAAATGTCTCTATCCTCCAAGCCCTTAGACATACATTGACGTGACTCTAACATGAAGTTGACATACACGTTCCCTCAAAGTGACATAAGTTTTGTGTCTCAGTTTCCTAAAGATCGGGAGATATTTGCCTTTTCAAAAATTGATTTTCGGATAATCTCGCAAAATTCAAATGACTTTATACTCCAAACCCTTGGACTTAAATTGACGTGGCTCTGACATGAAGTTGACATATACGTTCCCTCAAAGTGACATAAGTTTTGTCTCTCAGATTCCTACAGATCGGGAGATATTTGCCTTTTCAATAATTGACTTTCGAATAATCTCGGAAAATTTAAATGTCTCTATCCTCCAAACAGATAGACATACATTGACGTGACTCTGACATGAAGTTTACATATACTTTCCCTCAAAGTGACAGAAGTTTTGTCTCTCACATTCCTACAGATCGGGAGATATATGACTTTTCACAAATTGACTTTTGAATAATCTCGAAAAATTAAAATGTCTCTATCCTCCAAACCCTTGGACATACATTGACGTGACTCTAACGGGAAGTTGACATACACTTTCCCTCAAAGTTACATAAGTTTTGACGCTCAGATTCCTACAGATCGGGAGATATTTGCCTTTTCAAAAATTGACTTTAGAATAATCTCTAAAAATATAAATGTCCCTATCCTCCAAACCCTTGGACATACATTGACGTGACTCTGACATGAAGTTGACATATACGTTATCTCAAAGTGACATAAGTTTTGTCTCTCAGATTCGTACAGATCGGGAGATAGGTGCTTTTACAAAAATTGACACTCGAATAATATCGAAAAATTAAAATGTCTCTATCCTCCAAACTCTTGGACATACATTGACGTGACTCTCACATGAAGTTGACATATACGTTCCCTCAAATTGACATAATTTTTGTCTCTCAGATTCCTACACATCGGGAGATATTTGCCTTTTCAAAAATTGACTTTCGAATAATCTCGAAAAATTTAAATGTTTCTATCCTCCAAACCCTTGGACATACATTGACGTGCCTCTGACATGAAGTTGACATACACGTTCCTTCAAAGTGACATAAGGTTTGTGTCTCAGATTCCTACAGATCGGGAGATATTTGAATTTTCAAAAATTGACTTTCGTATAATCTCGAAAAATTAAAATGTCTCTATCCTCCAAACCCTTGGACATACATTGACAAGACTCTGACATGAAGTTGACATATAAGTTCCCTAAAAGTGACATAAGTTTTGTCTCTCAGATTCCTACAGATCGGGAGATATTTGCCTTTACAAAAATTGACACTCGAATAATATCGAGAAATTAAAATGTCTCTATCCTCCAAACCCTTGGACATACATTGACAAGACTCTGACATGAAGTTGACAAATACGTTCCCTCAAATTGACATAAGTTTTGTCTCTCAGATTCCTACACATCGGGAGATATTTGCTTTTTCAAAAATTGACTTTCGAATACTCTCGGAAAATTAAAATGTTTCTATCCTCCAAACCCTTGGACATACATTGACGTGACTTTGACATGAAGTTAAGATACACGGTCCCTCAAAGTGAGAAAAGGCTTGTCTCTCAGATTCCTACATATCGGGAGTTATTTGCCTTTTCAAAAATTGTCATTTGTATAATCTCGAAAAATTCAAATATCTCTATCCTCCAAACCCTTGGACATACATTGACGTGACTCTGACATGAAGTTGACATATACGTTCCCTCAAAGTGACATAAGTTTTGTCTCTCAGATTCCTACAGATCGGAAGATATTTGCCCTTTCAAATATTGATTTTCGAATAATCTCGAAAAATTCAAATGAGTCTATACTCCAAACCCTTGGACTTACATTGACTTGGCTATGACATGAAGTTGACATATACGTTCCCTCATAGTGACTTAAGTTTTGTCTCGCAGATTCCTACAGATCGGGAGATATTTGCCTTTTCAAAAATTCACTTTCGAATAATCTCGAAAAATTTAAATGTCTCTATCCTCCAAACACTTGGACATACATTGACTAGAATCTGACATGAAGTTGACATTTACGTTCCCTCAAAGGGACATAAGTTTTGTCTCTCAGATTCCTACAGATCGGGAGATATTTGCCTTTTCAAAAATTGACTTTCGAATAATCTCGAAAAATTAAAATGTCTCTATCCTACAAACCCTTGGACATACATTGACGTGACTCTGACATGAAGTTGACATATACGTTCCCTCAAAGTGACATAAGTTTTGTCTCTGAGATTCCTACAGATCGGGAGATATTTGATTTTTCAAAAATTGACTTTCGAATAATCTAGAACAATTCAAATATCTCTATCCTCCAAACCCTTTGACATACTTTGACGTGACTCAGACATGAAGTTGACATAAACTTTCCCTCAAAGTGACATAAGTTTTGTCTCTCAGATTCCTACAGATCGGAAGATATTTGCCCTTTCAAAAATTGACTTTCGAATAATCTCGAAAAATTAAAATGTCTCTATCCTCCAAGCCCTTAGACATACATTGACGTGACTCTAACATGAAGTTGACATACACGTTCCCTCAAAGTGACATAAGGTTTGTGTCTCAGATTCCTACAGATCGGAAGATGTTTGAATTTTCAAAAATTGACTTTCCAATAATCTCGAAAAATTGAAATGTCTCTTTCCTCCAAACCCTTAGACATACATTGACCAGACTCTGACATGAAGTTGACATATACGTTCCCTCAAAGCGACATAAGGTTTGTCTCTCAGATTCGTACAGATCGGGAGTTATTTGCCTTTCAAAAATTGACTTTCGAATAATCTTAAAAAATTTAAATGTCTCTATCCTCCAAACCCTTGGACACACATTGACAAGACTCTGACATGAAGTTGACATATAAGTTCCCTCAAAGTGACATAAGTTTTGTCTCTCAGATTCCTACACATCGGGAAATATTTGCCTTTTCAAAAATTGACTTTCGAATAATCTCGAAAAATTTAAATTTTTCTATCCTCCAAACCCTTGGACATACATTGACGTGCCTCTGACATGAAGTTGACATATACGTTATTTCAAAGTGACATAAGGTTTGTGTCTCAGATTCCTACAGATCGGGAGATATTTGAATTTTTAAAAATTGACTTTCGAATAATCTGGAAAATTTAAAATGTCTCTATCCTCCAAACCCTTGGACATACATTGACGTGACCCTGACATGAAGTTGACATATACGTTCCCTCAACGTGACATCAGTTTTGTCTCTCAGATTCCTACAGATCGGGAGATATTTGCCTTTTAAAAATTGACATTTGAATAATCTCGAAAAATTCAAATATCTCTATCCTCCAAACCCTTGGACATACTTCGACGTGAGTCTGAGATGAAGTTGACATATACGTTCCCTCAAAGTGACATAAGTTTTGTCTCTCAGATTCCTACAGATCGGAAGATATTTGAACTTTCAAAAATTGACTTTCGAATAATCTCGAAAAATAAAAATGTCTCTATCCTCCAAACCCTTAGACATACATTGACGTGACCAAAACATGAAGTTGACATACACGTTCCCTCAAAGCGACATAAGGTTTGTCTCTCAGATTCGTACAGATCGGGAGTTATTTGCCTTTCAAAAATTGACTTTCGAATAATCTTAAAAAATTTAAATGTCTCTATCCTCCAAACCCTTGGACACACATTGACAAGACTCTGACATGAAGTTGACATATACGTTCCCTCATAGTGACTTAAGTTTTGTCTCGCAGACTCCTACTGATCGGGAGATATTTGCCTTTTAAAAATTCATTTTCGAATAATCTTGAAAAATTGAAATGTCTCTATCCTCCAAACCCTTGGACATAGATTGACTAGACTCTGACATGAAGTTGACATATACGTTCCCTCAAAGGGACATAAGTTTTGTCTTTCAGATCTCTACAGATCGGGAGATATTTGAATTTTCAAAAATTGACTTTCGAATAATCTCGAAAAATTAAAATGTCTCTATCCTCCAAACCCTTGGACATACACTGACAAGACTCTGACATGAAGTTGACATATACGTTCCCTCAAAGTGACATAAATTTTGTCTCTCAGATCCTTACAGATCGGGAGATATTTGCCTTTTCAAAAATTGACACTCGAATAATCTCGAAAAATTCAAATGTCTCTTTCCTCCAAACCCTTAGACATACATTGACGTGACTCTGACATGAAGTTGACATATACATTCCCTCAAATTGACATAAGTTTTGTCTCTCAGATTCCTACACATCGGGAGATATTTGCTTTTTCAACAATTGACTTTCGAATATTCTCGGAAAATTAAAATATTTCTATCCTTCAAACCCTTGGACATACATTGACGTGACTCTAACATGTAGTTGACATACACGTTCCCTCAAAGTGACATAAGGTTTGTGTCTCAGATTCCTACAGATCGGGAGATATTTGAATTTTCAAAAATTGTCTTTCGAATAATCTCGAAAAATTAAAATTTCTCTATCCTCCAAACCCTTATACATAAATTGACGTGACTCTGACATTAAGTTGACATATACGTTCCCTCAACGTGACATAAGTTTTGTTTCTCAGATTCCTACAGATCGGGAGATATTTGCCTTTTCAAAAAATGACATTTGAATAATCTCGAACAATTCAAATATCTCTATCCTCCAAACCCTTGGACATACTTTGACGTGACTCTGACATGAAGTTGACATATACGTTCCCTCAAAGTGCCATAAGTTTTGTCCCTCAGATTCCTCCAGATCGGAAGATATTTGCCCTTTCAAAAATTGACTTTCGAATAATCTCGAAAAATTAAAATCTCTCTATCCTCCAAACCCTTAGACATACATTGACGTGACTCTAACATGAAGTTTACATTCACGTTTCCTCAACGTGACATAAGGTTTGTGTCTCAGATTCCTACAGATCAGGAGATATTTACCTTTTCAAAAATTGACTTTCGAATAATCTCGAAAAATTTAAATGTCTCTATCCTCCAAATCCTTGGACATACATTGACAAGACTCTGACATGAAGTTGACATATATGTTCCCTCAAAGGAACATAAGTTTTGTCTCTCAGATTCGTACAGATCGGTAGATATTTGCCTTTTCATAAATTGACACTGGAATAATATCGAAAAATTAAAATGTCTCTATCCTCCAAACCCTTAGACATACATTGACGTGACTCTAACATGAAGTTTACATTCACGTTTCCTCAAAGTGACATAAGGTTTGTGTCTCAGATTCCTACAGATCGGGAGATATTTGCCTTTAAAAATTGATTTTCGAATAATCTCGAAAAATTCAAATGAGTCTATACTCCAAACCCTTGGACTTACATTGACGTGGCTCTGACATGATGTTGACATATACGTTTCCTCATAGTGACTTAAGTTTTGTCTCTCAGATTCCTACTGATCGGGAGATATGTGCCTTTTATAATTCATTTCCGAATAATCTCGAAAAATTCAAATGTCTCTATCCTTCAACCCCTTGGACATACATTGACTAGACTCTGACATGAAGTTGACATATACGTTCCCTCAAAGGGACATAAGTTTTGTCTCTCAGATTCCTACAGATCGGGAGATATTGCCTTTTCAAAAATTGACTTTCGAATAATCTCGAAAAATTTAAATGTTTCTATCCTCCAAACCCTTGGACATACATTGACCAGACTCTGACATGAAGTTGACATATACATTCCCTTAAAGTGACATAAGGTTTGTCTCTCAAATTCCTACAGATCGGGAGATATTTGCCTTTTCAAAAATTGACTTTCGAATAATCTCGAAAAATTAAAATGTCTCTATCCTCCAAACCCTTTTACATACATTGACAAGACTCTGACATGAAGTTGACATATACGTTCCCTCAAAGTGACATAAATTTTGTCTCTCAGATCCGTACAGATCGGGAGATATTTGCCTTTTCAAAAATTGACACTCGAATAATATCGAAAAATTCAAATGTCTCTATCCTCCAAACCCTTGGACATACATTGACGTGACTCTGACATGAAGTTGACATATACGTTCCCTCAGATTGATATAAGTTTTGTCTCTCAGATTCAACACATCGGGAGATATTTGCCTTTTAAAAAATTGACTTTCGAATATTCTCGGATAATTTAAATGTTTCTATCCTCCAAACCCTTGGACATACATTGACGTGACTCTGACATGAAGTTGACATACACGTTCCCTCAAAGTGACATAAGGTTTGTGTGTCAGATTCCTACAGATCGGGAGATATTTGAATTTTCAAAAATTGACTTTCAAATAATCTCGAAAAGTTAAAATGTCTCTATCCTCCAAACCCTTGGATATACATAGACGTGACTCTGACATGAAGTTGACATATACGTTTCCTCAACGTGACATAAGTTTTGTCTCTCAGATTCCTACAGATCGGGAGATATTTGCCTTTTCACAAATTGACATTTGAATAATTTCGAACAATTCAAATATCTCTATCCTCCAAACCCTTGGACATACATTGACATGACTCTGACATGAAGTTGACATATACGTTCCCTCAAAGTGACATAAGTTTTGTCTCTCAGATTCCTACAGATCGGAAGATATTTGCCCTTTCAAAAATTGACTTTAGAATAATCACGAAAAATTAAAATGTCTCTCACCTCCAAACCATTAGACATACATTGACGTGACTCTAACATGAAGTTGACATACACGTTCTCTCAAAGTGACATAAGGTTTGTGTCTCACATTCCTACAGATCGGGAGATATTAGCCTTTTGAAAAATTCACTTTCGAATAATCTCGAAAAATTAAAATGTCTCTATCCTCTAAACACTTGGACATACATTGACGTGACTCTGACATGAAGTTGACATATACGTTCCCTCAACGTGACATAAGTTTTGTTTCTCAGATTCCTACAGATCGGGAGATATTTGCCTTTTCAAAAATTGACATTTGAATAATATAGAAAAATTCAAATGAGTCTATACTCCAAACCCTTGGTCATACTTTTACGTGACTCTGACATGAAGTTGACATATGCGTTCCCTCAAAGTGACATAAGTTTTGTCCCTCAGATTCCTACAGATCGGAAGATATTTGCCTTTTCAAATATTTACTTTCGAATAATCTCGAAAAATTAAAATGTCTCTATCCTCCAAACCCTTGGACATACATTGACGTGACTCTAACATGAAGTTGACATACACGTTCCCTCAAAGTGACATAAGGTTTGTGTCTCAGATTCCTACAGATCGGGAGATATTTGCATTTTCAAAAATTGATTTTCGAATAATCTCGAAAAATTCAAATGAGTCTATACTCCAAACCCTTGGACTTACAATGACGTGGCTCTGACATGAAGTTGACATATACGTTCCCTCAAAGTGCAACAAGTTTTGTCTCTCAGATACCTACAGATCGGGAGATATTTGAATTTTCAAAAATTGACTTTCGAATAATCTCGAAAAATTGAAATGTCTCTATCCTCCAAACCCTTTGACATACATTGACTAGACTCCGACATGAAGCTGACATATACGTTCCCTCAAAGGGACATAAGTTTTGTCTCTCAGATTCTTACAGATCGGGAGATATTTGAATTTTCAAAAATTGACTTTCGAATGATCTCGAAAAATTTAAAATGTCTCTATCCTCCAAACCCTTGGACATACATTGACGTGACTCTGACATGAAGTTGACATATACGTTCCCTCAACGTGACATAAGTTTTATCTCTCAGATTCCTACAGATCGGGAGATATTTGCCTCTTCAGAAATTGATATTTGAATAATCTCGAACAATTCAAATACCTCTATCCTCCAAACCCCTGGACATACTTTGACGTGACTCTGACATGAAGTTGACATAAACGTTCCCTCAAAGTGACATAAGTTTTGTCTCTCAGATTCCTACAGATCGGAAGATATTTGCCCTGTCAAAAATTGACTTTCGAATAATCTCGAAAAATTAAAATGTCTCTATCCTCCAAACCCTTGGACATACATTGACGTGACTCTGACATGAAGTTGACATATACGTTCCCTCAAAGTGACATGAGGTTTGTGTCTCAGTTTCCTAAAGATGGGGAGATATTTGCCTTTTCAAAAATTGATTTTCGGATAATCTCGAAAAATTCAAATGAGTCTAGACTCCAAACCCTTGGACTTACATTGACGTGGCTCTGACATGAAGTTGACATATACGTTCCCTCAAAGTGACATAAGGTTTGTCTCTCACATTCCTACAGATCGGGAGATATTTGCCTTTTCAAAAATTGACTTTCGAGTAATCTCGGAAAATTTAAATGTCTCTATCCTCCATACAGTTAGACATACATTGACGTGACTCTGACATGAAGTTGACATATACTTTCCCTCAAAGTGACAGAAGTTTTGTCTCTCACATTCCTACAGATCGGGAGATATTTGCCTTTTCACAAATTGACTTTTGAATAATCTCGAAAAATTAAAATGTCTCTATCCTCCAAACCCTTTTACATACATTGACTTGGCTCTGACATGAAGTTGACATATACGTTACCTCAAAGTGACATAATTTTTGTCTCTCAGATTCCTACACATCGGGTGATATTTGCCTTTTCAAAATTTGATTTTCGAATAATCTCGAAAAATTTAAATATCTCTATCCTCCAAACCCTTGGACATACATTGACGTGACTCTGACATGAAGTTGACATATACGTTCCCTCAAAGTGACATAAGTTTTTTCTCTCAGATTCCTACAGATCGGGAGATATTTGCCTTTTCACAAATTAACTTTCGAATAATCTCGGAAAATTAAAATGCTTCTATCCTCCAAACCCTTGGACATACATTGACGTGACTCTGACATGAAGTTGACGTACACGTTCCCTCAACGTGACATAAGGTTTGTGTCTCAGATTCCTACAGATCGGGAGATATTTGCCTTTTCAAAAATTGACTTTTCAATAATCTCGAAAATTTTAATGTCTCTATCCTCCAAATCCTTGGACATACATTGACGAGATTCTGACATGAAGTTGACATATACTTTCCCTCAACGTGACATAAGTTTTGTCTCTCAGATTCCTACAGATGGGGAGATATTTAACTTTTCATAAATTGACATTTGAATAATCTCGAAAAATTCAAATATCTCTATCCTCCAAACCCTTAGACATACATTGACGTGACTCTGACATGAAGATGACATATACGTTCCCTAAAAGTGACATAAGTTTTGTCTCTCAGATTCATACAGATCGGGAGTTATTTGCCTTTTCAAAAATTGACTTTCGAATAATCTCGAAAAATTAAAATGTCTCTATCCTCCAAACCCTTGGACATACATTCACCTGACTCTGACATGTAGTTAACATACACGTTCCCTCAAGGTGACATAAGGTTTGTCTCTCAGATTAACAGATCGGGAGATATTTGCCTTTAAAAAATTGACTTTCGAATAATCAAGAGAAATTAAAATGTCTCTAACCTCCAAACCCTTGAACATACATTGACGTGACTCTGACATGAAGTTAACATATACGTTCCCTCAAAGTGACATAAGTTTTGTCTCTCAGATTCCTGCAGATCGGGAGATATTTGCCTTTTCAAAAATTGACTTTCTTATAATCTCGAAAAAATCCAAATGTCTCTATCCTCCAAACCCTTGGACATACATTGACGTGACTCTGACACGAAGTTGACACATACGTTCCCTCAAATTGACATAAGTTTTGTCTCTCAGATTCCTACAGATCGGAAGATATTTGCCCTTTCAAAAATTGACTTTCGAATAATCTCGAAAAATTAAAATGTCTCTATCCTCCAAACCCTTAGACATACATTGACGTGACTCTAACATGAAGTTGACATACACGTTCCGTAAAAGTGACATAAGGTTTGTATCTCAGAATCCAACAGATCGGGAGATATTTGCCTTTTCAAAAATTGATTTTCGAATAATCTCGAAAAATTCAAATGAGTCTATACTCCAAACCCTTGGACTTACATTTACGTGGTTCTGACATGAAGTTGACATATACGTTCCCTCATAGTGACTTAAGTTTTGTCTCGCAGATTCCTACAGATCGGGAGATATTTGCCTTTTAAAAATTCACTTTCGAATAATCTCGAAAAATTGAAATGTCTCTATCCTCCAAACCGTTGGACATACATTGACTTGACTCTGACATGAAGTTGACATATACGTTCCCTCAAAGTGACATAAGTTTTGTCTCTCAGATTCCTACAGATCGGGAGATATTTGCCTTTTCACAAATTAACTTTCGAGTAATCGCAAAAAATTGAAATATTTCTATCCTCCAAACCCTTGGACATACATTGACTTGACTCTGACATGAAGTTGACATATACGTTCCCTCAAAGTGACAAGTTTTCTCTATCAGATTCCTACAGATCGGGAGATATTTGCCTTTTCAAATATTGACTTTCGAATAACCACGAAAAATTAAAATGTCTCTATCCTCCAAACCCTTGGAAATACATTGACTTGACTCTGACATGAAGTTTACATATACATTCCCTCAAAGTGACATAAGTTTTGTCTCTCAGATTCCTACAGATCGGGAGATATTTGCCTTTAAAGAATTGATTTTCGAATAATCTCGAAAAATTCAAATGAGTCTATACTCCAAACCCTTCGACTTACATTGACGAGGCTCTGACATGAAGTTGACATATACGTTCCCTCATAGTGACTTAAGTTTTGTCTCGCAGATTCCTACTGATCGGGAGATATTTGCCTTTTAAAAATTCATTTTCGAATAATCTTGAAAAATTGAAATGTCTCTATCCTCCAAACCCTTGGACATAGATTGACTAGACTCTGACATGAAGTTGACATATACGTTCCCTCATAGGGACATAAGTTTTGTCTTTCAGATCTCTACAGATCGGGAGATATTTGAATTTTCAAAAATTGACTTTCGAATAATCTCGAAAAATTAAAATGTCTCTATCCTCCAAACCCTTGGACATACACTGACAAGACTCTGACATGAAGTTGACATATACGTTCCCTCAAAGTGACATAAATTTTGTCTCTCAGATCCTTACAGATCGGGAGATATTTGCCTTTTCAAAAATTGACACTCGAATAATCTCGAAAAATTCAAATGTCTCTTTCCTCCAAACCCTTAGACATACATTGACGTGACTCTGACATGAAGTTGACATATACATTCCCTCAAATTGACATAAGTTTTGTCTCTCAGATTCCTACACATCGGGAGATATTTGCTTTTTCAACAATTGACTTTCGAATATTCTCGGAAAATTAAAATATTTCTATCCTTCAAACCCTTGGACATACATTGACGTGACTCTAACATGTAGTTGACATACACGTTCCCTCAAAGTGACATAAGGTTTGTGTCTCAGATTCCTACAGATCGGGAGATATTTGAATTTTCAAAAATTGTCTTTCGAATAATCTCGAAAAATTAAAATTTCTCTATCCTCCAAACCCTTATACATAAATTGACGTGACTCTGACATTAAGTTGACATATACGTTCCCTCAACGTGACATAAGTTTTGTTTCTCAGATTCCTACAGATCGGGAGATATTTGCCTTTTCAAAAAATGACATTTGAATAATCTCGAACAATTCAAATATCTCTATCCTCCAAACCCTTGGACATACTTTGACGTGACTCTGACATGAAGTTGACATATACGTTCCCTCAAAGTGCCATAAGTTTTGTCCCTCAGATTCCTCCAGATCGGAAGATATTTGCCCTTTCAAAAATTGACTTTCGAATAATCTCGAAAAATTAAAATCTCTCTATCCTCCAAACCCTTAGACATACATTGACGTGACTCTAACATGAAGTTGACATACACGTTCCCTCAAAGTGACATAAGGTTTGTGTCTCAGATTCCTACAGATCAGGAGATATTTACCTTTTCAAAAATTGACTTTCGAATAATCTCGAAAAATTTAAATGTCTCTATCCTCCAAATCCTTGGACATACATTGACAAGACTCAGACATGAAGTTGACATATATGTTCCCTCAAAGGAACATAAGTTTTGTCTCTCAGATTCGTACAGATCGGTAGATATTTGCCTTTTCATAAATTGACACTGGAATAATATCGAAAAATTAAAATGTCTCTATCCTCCAAACCCTTAGACATACATTGACGTGACTCTAACATGAAGTTTACATACACGTTTCCTCAAAGTGACATAAGGTTTGTGTCTCAGATTTCTACAGATCGGGAGATATTTGCCTTTAAAAATTGATTTTCGAATAATCTCGAAAAATTCAAATGAGTCTATACTCCAAACCCTTGGACTTACATTGACGTGGCTCTGACATGATGTTGACATATACGTTTCCTCATAGAGACTTAAGTTTTGTCTCTCAGATTCCTACTGATCGGGAGATATGTGCCTTTTATAATTCATTTCCGAATAATCTCGAAAAATTCATATGTCTCTATCCTTCAAACCCTTGGACATACATTGACTAGACTCTGACATGAAGTTGACATATACGTTCCCTCAAAGGGACATAAGTTTTGTCTCTCAGATTCCTACAGATCGGGAGATATTGCCTTTTCAAAAATTGACTTTCGAATAATCTCGAAAAATTTAAATGTTTCTATCCTCCAAACCCTTGGACATACATTGACCAGACTCTGACATGAAGTTGACATATACATTCCCTTAAAGTGACATAAGGTTTGTCTCTCAGATTCCTACAGATCGGGAGATATTTGCCTTTTCAAAAATTGACTTTCGAATAATCTCGAAAAATTAAAATGTCTCTATCCTCCAAACCCTTTTACATACATTGACAAGACTCTGACATGAAGTTGACATATACGTTCCCTCAAAGTGACACAAGTTTTGTCTCTCAGATACCTACAGATCGGGAGATATTTGAATTTTCAAAAATTGACTTTCGAATAATCTCGAAAAATTGAAATGTCTCTATCCTCCAAACCCTTGGACATACATTGACTAGACTCCGACATGAAGCTGACATATACGTTCCCTCAAAGGGACATAAGTTTTGTCTCTCAGATTCTTACAGATCGGGAGATATTTGAATTTTCAAAAATTGACCTTCGAATGATCTCGAAAAATTTAAAATGTCTCTATCCTCCAAACCCTTGGACATACATTGACGTGACTCTGACATGAAGTTGACATATACGTTCCCTCAACGTGACATAAGTTTTATCTCTCAGATTCCTACAGATCGGGAGATATTTGCCTCTTCAGAAATTGATATTTGAATAATCTCGAACAATTCAAATACCTCTATCCTCCAAACCCCTGGACATACTTTGACGTGACTCTGACATGAAGTTGACATATACGTTCCCTCAAAGTGACATAAGTTTTGTCTCTCAGATTCCTACAGATCGGAAGATATTTGCCCTGTCAAAAATTGACTTTCGAATAATCTCGAAAAATTAAAATGTCTCTATCCTCCAAACCCTTGGACATACATTGACGTGACTCTGACATGAAGTTGACATATACGTTCCCTCAAAGTGACATGAGGTTTGTGTCTCAGTTTCCTAAAGATGGGGGGATATTTGCCTTTTCAAAAATTGATTTTCGGATAATCTCGAAAAATTCAAATGAGTCTAGACTCCAAACCCTTGGACTTACATTGACGTGGCTCTGACATGAAGTTGACATATACGTTCCCTCAAAGTGACATAAGGTTTGTCCCTCACATTCCTACAGATCGGGAGATATTTGCCTTTTCAAAAATTGACTTTCGAGTAATCTCGGAAAATTTAAATGTCTCTATCCTCCAAACAGTTAGACATACATTGACGTGACTCTGACATGAAGTTGACATATACTTTCCCTCAAAGTGACAGAAGTTTTGTCTCTCACATTCCTACAGATCGGGAGATATTTGCCTTTTCACAAATTGACTTTTGAATAATCTCGAAAAATTAAAATGTCTCTATCCTCCAAACCCTTTTACATACATTGACGTGACTCTAACGTGAAGTTGACATATACTTTCCCTCAAAGTTACATAAGTTTTGACGCTCAGATTCCTACGGATCGGGAGATATTTACCTTTTCAAGAATTGACTTTAGAATAATCTCTAAAAATTAAAATGTCTCTATCCTCCAAACCCTTGGACATACATTGACTTGGCTCTGACATGAAGTTGACATATACGTTACCTCAAAGTGACATAATTTTTGTCTCTCAGATTCCTACACATCGGGTGATATTTGCCTTTTCAAAATTTGATTTTCGAATAATCTCGAAAAATTTAAATATCTCTATCCTCCAAACCCTTGGACATACATTGACGTGACTCTGACATGAAGTTGACATATACGTTCCCTCAAAGTGACATAAGTTTTGTCTCTCAGATTCCTACAGATCGGGAGATATTTGCCTTTTCACAAATTAACTTTCGAATAATCTCGGAAAATTAAAATGTTTCTATCCTCCAAACCCTTGGACATACATTGACGTGACTCTGACATGAAGCTGACGTACACGTTCCCTCAACGTGACATAAGGTTTGTGTCTCAGATTCCTACAGATCGGGAGATATTTGCCTTTTCAAAAATTGACTTTTCAATAATCTCGAAAATTTTAATGTCTCTATCCTCCAAATCCTTGGACATACATTGACGAGATTCTGACATGAAGTTGACATATACTTTCCCTCAACGTGACATAAGTTTTGTCTCTCAGATTCCTACAGATGGGGAGATATTTGCCTTTTCATAAATTGACATTTGAATAATCTCGAAAAATTCAAATATCTCTATCCTCCAACCCCTTAGACATACATTGACGTGACTCTGACATGAAGATGACATATACGTTCCCTAAAAGTGACATAAGTTTTGTCTCTCAGATTCATACAGATCGGGAGTTATTTGCCTTTTCAAAAATTGACTTTCGAATAATCTCGAAAAATTAAAATGTCTCTATCCTCCAAACCCTTGGACATACATTCACCTGACTCTGACATGTAGTTAACATACACGTTCCCTCAAGGTGACATAAGGTTTGTCTCTCAGATTAACAGATCGGGAGATATTTGCCTTTAAAAAATTGACTTTCGAATAATCAAGAGAAATTAAAATGTCTCTAACCTCCAAACCCTTGAACATACATTGACGTGACTCTGACATGAAGTTAACATATACGTTCCCTCAAAGTGACATAAGTTTTGTCTCTCAGATTCCTGCAGATCGGGAGATATTTGCCTTTTCAAAAATTGACTTTCTTATAATCTCGAAAAAATCCAAATGTCTCTATCCTCCAAACCCTTGGACATACATTGACGTGACTCTGACACGAAGTTGACACATACGTTCCCTCAAATTGACATAAGTTTTGTCTCTCAGATTCCTACAGATCGGAAGATATTTGCCCTTTCAAAAATTGACTTTCGAATAATCTCGAAAAATTAAAATGTCTCTATCCTCCAAACCCTTAGACATACATTGACGTGACTCTAACATGAAGTTGACATACACGTTCCGTAAAAGTGACATAAGGTTTGTATCTCAGAATCCAACAGATCGGGAGATATTTGCCTTTTCAAAAATTGATTTTCGAATAATCTCGAAAAATTCAAATGAGTCTATACTCCAAACCCTTGGACTTACATTTACGTGGTTCTGACATGAAGTTGACATATACGTTCCCTCATAGTGACTTAAGTTTTGTCTCGCAGATTCCTACAGATCGGGAGATATTTGCCTTTTAAAAATTCACTTTCGAATAATCTCGAAAAATTGAAATGTCTCTATCCTCCAAACCGTTGGACATACATTGACTTGACTCTGACATGAAGTTGACATATACGTTCCCTCAAAGTGACATAAGTTTTGTCTCTCAGATTCCTACAGATCGGGAGATATTTGCCTTTTCACAAATTAACTTTCGAGTAATCGCAAAAAATTGAAATATTTCTATCCTCCAAACCCTTGGACATACATTGACTTGACTCTGACATGAAGTTGACATATACGTTCCCTCAAAGTGACAAGTTTTCTCTATCAGATTCCTACAGATCGGGAGATATTTGCCTTTTTAAATATTGACTTTCGAATAACCACGAAAAATTAAAATGTCTCTATCCTCCAAACCCTTGGAAATACATTGACTTGACTCTGACATGAAGTTTACATATACATTCCCTCAAAGTGACATAAGTTTTGTCTCTCAGATTCCTACAGATCGGGAGATATTTGCCTTTAAAGAATTGATTTTCGAATAATCTCGAAAAATTCAAATGAGTCTATACTCCAAACCCTTCGACTTACATTGACGAGGCTCTGACATGAAGTTGACATATACGTTCCCTCATAGTGACTTAAGTTTTGTCTCGCAGATTCCTACTGATCGGGAGATATTTGCCTTTTAAAAATTCATTTTCGAATAATCTTGAAAAATTGAAATGTCTCTATCCTCCAAACCCTTGGACATAGATTGACTAGACTCTGACATGAAGTTGACATATACGTTCCCTCATAGGGACATAAGTTTTGTCTTTCAGATCTCTACAGATCGGGAGATATTTGAATTTTCAAAAATTGACTTTCGAATAATCTCGAAAAATTAAAATGTCTCTATCCTCCAAACCCTTGGACATACACTGACAAGACTCTGACATGAAGTTGACATATACGTTCCCTCAAAGTGACATAAATTTTGTCTCTCAGATCCTTACAGATCGGGAGATATTTGCCTTTTCAAAAATTGACACTCGAATAATCTCGAAAAATTCAAATGTCTCTTTCCTCCAAACCCTTAGACATACATTGACGTGACTCTGACATGAAGTTGACATATAAATTCCCTCAAATTGACATAAGTTTTGTCTCTCAGATTCCTACACATCGGGAGATATTTGCTTTTTCAACAATTGACTTTCGAATATTCTCGGAAAATTAAAATATTTCTATCCTTCAAACCCTTGGACATACATTGACGTGACTCTAACATGTAGTTGACATACACGTTCCCTCAATGTGACATAAGGTTTGTGTCTCAGATTCCTACAGATCGGGAGATATTTGAATTTTCAAAAATTGTCTTTCGAATAATCTCGAAAAATTAAAATTTCTCTATCCTCCAAACCCTTATACATAAATTGACGTGACTCTGACATTAAGTTGACATATACGTTCCCTCAACGTGACATAAGTTTTGTTTCTCAGATTCCTACAGATCGGGAGATATTTGCCTTTTCAAAAAATGACATTTGAATAATCTCGAACAATTCAAATATCTCTATCCTCCAAACCCTTGGACATACTTTGACGTGACTCTGACATGAAGTTGACATATACGTTCCCTCAAAGTGCCATAAGTTTTGTCCCTCAGATTCCTCCAGATCGGAAGATATTTGCCCTTTCAAAAATTGACTTTCGAATAATCTCGAAAAATTAAAATCTCTCTATCCTCCAAACCCTTAGACATACATTGACGTGACTCTAACATGAAGTTGACATACACGTTCCCTCAAAGTGACATAAGGTTTGTGTCTCAGATTCCTACAGATCAGGAGATATTTACCTTTTCAAAAATTGACTTTCGAATAATCTAGAAAAATTTAAATGTCTCTATCCTCCAAATCCTTGGACATACATTGACAAGACTCAGACATGAAGTTGACATATATGTTCCCTCAAAGGAACATAAGTTTTGTCTCTCAGATTCGTACAGATCGGTAGATATTTGCCTTTTCATAAATTGACACTGGAATAATATCGAAAAATTAAAATGTCTCTATCCTCCAAACCCTTAGACATACATTGACGTGACTCTAACATGAAGTTTACATACACGTTTCCTCAAAGTGACATAAGGTTTGTGTCTCAGATTTCTACAGATCGGGAGATATTTGCCTTTAAAAATTGATTTTCGAATAATCTCGAAAAATTCAAATGAGTCTATACTCCAAACCCTTGGACTTACATTGACGTGGCTCTGACATGATGTTGACATATACGTTTCCTCATAGAGACTTAAGTTTTGTCTCTCAGATTCCTACTGATCGGGAGATATGTGCCTTTTATAATTCATTTCCGAATAATCTCGAAAAATTCATATGTCTCTATCCTTCAAACCCTTGGACATACATTGACTAGACTCTGACATGAAGTTGACATATACGTTCCCTCAAAGGGACATAAGTTTTGTCTCTCAGATTCCTACAGATCGGGAGATATTGCCTTTTAAAAATTGACTTTCGAATAATCTCGAAAAATTTAAATGTTTCTATCCTCCAAACCCTTGGACATACATTGACCAGACTCTGACATGAAGTTGACATATACATTCCCTTAAAGTGACATAAGGTTTGTCTCTCAGATTCCTACAGATCGGGAGATATTTGCCTTTTCAAAAATTGACTTTCGAATAATCTCGAAAAATTAAAATGTCTCTATCCTCCAAACCCTTTTACATACATTGACAAGACTCTGACATGAAGTTGACATATACGTTCCCTCAAAGTGACACAAGTTTTGTCTCTCAGATACCTACAGATCGGGAGATATTTGAATTTTCAAAAATTGACTTTCGAATAATCTCGAAAAATTGAAATGTCTCTATCCTCCAAACCCTTGGACATACATTGACTAGACTCCGACATGAAGCTGACATATACGTTCCCTCAAAGGGACATAAGTTTTGTCTCTCAGATTCTTACAGATCGGGAGATATTTGAATTTTCAAAAATTGACCTTCGAATGATCTCGAAAAATTTAAAATGTCTCTATCCTCCAAACCCTTGGACATACATTGACGTGACTCTGACATGAAGTTGACATATACGTTCCCTCAACGTGACATAAGTTTTATCTCTCAGATTCCTACAGATCGGGAGATATTTGCCTCTTCAGAAATTGATATTTGAATAATCTCGAACAATTCAAATACCTCTATCCTCCAAACCCCTGGACATACTTTGACGTGACTCTGACATGAAGTTGACATATACGTTCCCTCAAAGTGACATAAGTTTTGTCTCTCAGATTCCTACAGATCGGAAGATATTTGCCCTGTCAAAAATTGACTTTCGAATAATCTCGAAAAATTAAAATGTCTCTATCCTCCAAACCCTTGGACATACATTGACGTGACTCTGACATGAAGTTGACATATACGTTCCCTCAAAGTGACATGAGGTTTGTGTCTCAGTTTCCTAAAGATGGGGGGATATTTGCCTTTTCAAAAATTGATTTTCGGATAATCTCGAAAAATTCAAATGAGTCTAGACTCCAAACCCTTGGACTTACATTGACGTGGCTCTGACATGAAGTTGACATATACGTTCCCTCAAAGTGACATAAGGTTTGTCCCTCACATTCCTACAGATCGGGAGATATTTGCCTTTTCAAAAATTGACTTTCGAGTAATCTCGGAAAATTTAAATGTCTCTATCCTCCAAACAGTTAGACATACATTGACGTGACTCTGACATGAAGTTGACATATACTTTCCCTCAAAGTGACAGAAGTTTTGTCTCTCACATTCCTACAGATCGGGAGATATTTGCCTTTTCACAAATTGACTTTTGAATAATCTCGAAAAATTAAAATGTCTCTATCCTCCAAACCCTTTTACATACATTGACGTGACTCTAACGTGAAGTTGACATATACTTTCCCTCAAAGTTACATAAGTTTTGACGCTCAGATTCCTACGGATCGGGAGATATTTACCTTTTCAAGAATTGACTTTAGAATAATCTCTAAAAATTAAAATGTCTCTATCCTCCAAACCCTTGGACATACATTGACTTGGCTCTGACATGAAGTTGACATATACGTTACCTCAAAGTGACATAATTTTTGTCTCTCAGATTCCTACACATCGGGTGATATTTGCCTTTTCAAAATTTGATTTTCGAATAATCTCGAAAAATTTAAATATCTCTATCCTCCAAACCCTTGGACATACATTGACGTGACTCTGACATGAAGTTGACATATACGTTCCCTCAAAGTGACATAAGTTTTGTCTCTCAGATTCCTACAGATCGGGAGATATTTGCCTTTTCACAAATTAACTTTCGAATAATCTCGGAAAATTAAAATGTTTCTATCCTCCAAACCCTTGGACATACATTGACGTGACTCTGACATGAAGTTGACGTACACGTTCCCTCAACGTGACATAAGGTTTGTGTCTCAGATTCCTACAGATCGGGAGATATTTGCCTTTTCAAAAATTGACTTTTCAATAATCTCGAAAATTTTAATGGCTCTATCCTCCAAATCCTTGGACATACATTGACGAGATTCTGACATGAAGTTGACATATACTTTCCCTCAACGTGACATAAGTTTTGTCTCTCAGATTCCTACAGATGGGGAGATATTTGCCTTTTCATAAATTGACATTTGAATAATCTCGAAAAATTCAAATATCTCTATCCTCCAAACCCTTAGACATACATTGACGTGACTCTGACATGAAGATGACATATACGTTCCCTAAAAGTGACATAAGTTTTGTCTCTCAGATTCATACAGATCGGGAGTTATTTGCCTTTTCAAAAATTGACTTTCGAATAATCTCGAAAAATTAAAATGTCTCTTTCCTCCAAACCCTTGGACATACATTCACCTGACTCTGACATGTAGTTAACATACACGTTCCCTCAAGGTGACATAAGGTTTGTCTCTCAGGTTAACAGATCGGGAGATATTTGCCTTTAAAAAATTGACTTTCGAATAATCAAGAGAAATTAAAATGTCTCTAACCTCCAAACCCTTGAACATACATTGACGTGACTCTGACATGAAGTTAACATATACGTTCCCTCAAAGTGACATAAGTTTTGTCTTTCAGATTCCTGCAGATCGGGAGATATTTGCCTTTTCAAAAATTGACTTTCTTATAATCTCGAAAAAATCCAAATGTCTCTATCCTCCAAACCCTTGGACATACATTGACGTGACTCTGACACGAAGTTGACACATACGTACCCTCAAATTGACATAAGTTTTGTTTCTCAGATTCCTATAGATCGGAAGATATTTGAACTTTCAAAAATTGACTTTCGAATAATCTCGAAAAATTAAAATGTCTCTATCCTCCAAACCCTTAGACATACATTGACGTGACTCTAACATGAAGTTGACATACACGTTCCGTAAAAGTGACATAAGGTTTGTGTCTCAGAATCCAACAGATCGGGAGATATTTGCCTTTTCAAAAATTGATTTTCGAATAATCTCGAAAAATTCAAATGAGTCTATACTCCAAACCCTTGGACTTACATTTACGTGGTTCTGACATGAAGTTGAGATATACGTTCCCTCATAGTGACTTAAGTTTTGTCTCGCAGATTCCTACAGATCGGGAGATATTTGCCTTTTAAAAATTCACTTTCGAATAATCTCGAAAAATTGAAATGTCTCTATCCTCCAAACCGTTGGACATACATTGACTTGACTCTGACATGAAGTTGACATATACGTTCCCTCAAAGTGACATAAGTTTTGTCTCTCAGATTCCTACAGATCGGGAGATATTTGCCTTTTCACAAATTAACTTTCGAATAATCGCAAAAAATTGAAATATTTCTATCCTCCAAACCCTTGGACATACATTGACTTGACTCTGACTTGAAGTTGACATATACGTTCCCTCAAAGTGACAAGTTTTCTCTATCAGATTCCTACAGATCGGGAGATATTTGCCTTTTCAAATATTGACTTTCGAATAACCACGAAAAATTAAAATGTCTCTATCCTCCAAACCCTTGGAAATACATTGACTTGACTCTGACATGAAGTTTACATATACATTCCCTCAAAGTGACATAAGTTTTGTCTCTCAGATTCCTACAGATCGGGAGATATTTGCCTTTTCAAACATTGACACTTGAATAATCTCGAAAAATTAAAATGTCTCTATTCTCCAAACCCTTTTACATACATTGACAAGACTCTGACATGAAGTTGACACATACGTTCCCTCAAATTGACATAAGTTTTGTCTCTCAGATTCCTACACATCGGGAGATATTTGCCTTTTCAAAAAATGTCTTTCGAATATTCTCGGAAAATTTAAATGTTTCTATCCTCCAAATCCTTGGACATACATTGACGTGACTCTGACATGAAGTTGACATACACGTTCCCTCAAAGTGACATAAGGTTTGTGTCTCAGATTCCTACAGATCGGGAGATATTTGAATTTTCAAAAATTGACTTTCGAATAATCACGAAAAATTTAAATGTCTCTATCCTCCAAACCCTTGGACATACATTGACGTGACTTTGACATGAAGTTGACATATACGTTCCCTCAACGTGACATAAGTTTTATCTCTCAGATTCCTACAGATCGGGAGATATTTGCCTTTTCAAAAATTGACATTTGAATAATCTCGAAAAATTCAAATATCTCTATCCTCCAAACCCTTTTACATACTTTGACGTGACTCTGACATGAAGTTGACATATACGTTCCCTCAAAGTGACATAAGTTTTGTCTCTCAGATTAATGCAGATCTGAAGATATTTGCTCTTTCAAAAATTGACTTTCGAATAATCTCGAAAAATTAAAATGTCTCTATCCTCCAAACCCTTAGACATACATTGACGTGACTCTAACATGAAGTTGACATACATATCCCCTCAAAGTGACACAAGGTTTGTAACTCAGAATCCTACAGACCGAGAGATATTTGCCTTTTCAAAAATTGTTTTTCGAATAATCTCGAAAAATTCAAATGAGTCTATACTGCAAACCCTTGGACATACATTGACCAGACTCTGACATGAAGTTGACATATACGTTCCCTCAAAGGGACATAAGTTTTGTCTCTCAGATTCCTACAGATCGGGAGATATTTGCCTTTTCAAAAATTGACTTTCGATTAATCTCGGAAAATTAAAATGTTTTTATCCTCCGAACCCTTGGACATACATTGACGTGACTCTGACATTAAGTTGACATATACGTTCCCTCAAATTGACATAAGTTTTGTCTCTCAGATTCCTACACATCGGGAGATATTTGCCTTTTCAAAAATTGACTTCCGAATAATATCGGAAAATTAAAATGTCTCTATCCTCCAAACCCTTAGACATACATTGACGTGACTCTAACATGAAGTTGACATACACGTTCCCTCAAAGTGACATAAGGTTTGTGTCTCAGAATCCAACAGATCGGGAGATATTTGCCTTTTCAAAATTAACTTTCGAATAATCTCGAAAAATTCAAATGAGTCTATACTCCAAACCCTTGGACTTACATTTACGTGGTTCTGACATGATGTTGACATATACGTTCCCTCATAGTGACTTAAGTTTTGTCTCGCAGATTCCTACAGATCGGGAGATATTTGCCTTTTAAAAATTCACTTTCGAATAATCTCGAAAAATTGAAATGTCTCTATCCTCCAAACCGTTGGACATACATTGACTTGACTCTGACATGAAGTTGACATATACGTTCCCTCAAAGTGACATAAGTTTTGTATCTCAGATTCCTACAGATCGGGAGATATTTGCCTTTTCAAATATTGACTTTCGAATAACCACGAAAAATTAAAATGTCTCTATCCTCCAAACCCTTGGAAATACATTGACTTGACTCTGACATGAAGTTTACATATACATTCCCTCAAAGTGTCATAAGTTTTGTCTCTCAGATTCCTACAGATCGGGAGATATTTGCCTTTTCAAAAATTGACTTTCGAATATTCTCGGAAAATTAAAATGTTTCTATCCTCCAAACCCTTGGACATACATTGACGTGACTCTGACATGAGGTTGACATACACGTTCCCTCTAAGTGACATAAGGTTTGTGTCTCAGATTCCTACAGATCGGGAGATATTTGAATTTTCAAAAATTGACTTTCGAATAATCACGAAAAATTAAAATGTCTCTATCCTCCAAACCCTTGGACATACATTGACGTGACTTTGACATGAGGTTGACATATACGTTCCCTCAACGTGACATAAGTTTTATCTCTCAGATTCCTACAGATCGGGAGATATTTGCCTTTTCAAAAATTGACATTTGAATAATCTCGAAAAATTCAAATATCTCTATCTTCCAAACCCTTTTATATACTTTGACGTGACTCTGACATGAAGTTGACATATACGTTCCCTCAAAGTGACATAAGTTTTGTCTTTCAGATTCCTACAGATCTGAAGATATTTGCTCTTTCAAAAATTGACTTTCGAATAATCTCGAAAAATTAAAATGTCTCTATCCTACAAACCCTTAGACAAACATTGACGTGACTCTAACATGAAGTTGACATACATATTCCCTCAAAGTGACATAAGGTTTGTGTCTCAGAATCCTACATATTGAGAGATATTTGCCTTTTTAAAAATTGTTTTTCGAATAATCTCGAAAAATTCAAATGAGTCTATACTCCAAACCCTTGGACATACATTGACCAGACTCTGACATGAAGTTGACATATACGTTCCCTCAAAGTGACATAAGTTTTGTCTCTCAGATTCCTACAGATCGGGAGATATTTGCCTTTTCATAAATTGACTTTCGATTAATCTCGGAAAATTAAAATGTTTTTATCCTCCGAACCCTTGGACATACATTGACGTGACTCTGACATGAAGTTGACGTACACGTTCCCTCAACGTGACATAAGTTTTGTCTCTCAGATTCCTACAGATGGGGAGACATTTGCCTTTTCATAAATTGACATTTGAATAATCTCGAAAAATTCAAATATCTCTATTCTCCAAACCCTTAGACATACATTGACGTGACTCTGACATGAAGTTGACATATACGTTCCCTCAAAGTGACATAAGTTTTGTCTCTCAGATTCCTAAAGATCGGGATATATTTGCCTTTTCAAAAATTAATTTTCGAATAATCTCGAAAAATTGAAATATTTCTATCCTCCAAACCCTTGAATATACATTGACTTGACACAAACATGAAGTTGACATATACGTTCCCTCATAGTGACTTAAGTTTTGTCTCGCAGATACCTACAGTTCGGGAGATATTTGAATTTTAAAAAATCACTTTCGAATAATCTCGAAAAATTAAAATGTTTCTATCCTCCAAACCCTTAGACATTCATTGACATGACTATAACATGAAGTTGACATACACGTTCCCTCAAAATGACATAAGGTTTGTGTCTCAGATTCCTACAGATCGGGAGATATTTGAATTTTCACAAATTGACTTTCGAATAATCTCGAAAAATTAAAATGTCTCTATCATCCAAACCCTTGGACATACATTGACGTGACTCTGACATGAAGTTGACATATACGTCCCCTCAACGTGACATAAATTTTGTCTCTCAGATTCCTACAGATCGGGAGATATTTGCCTTTTCAAAAATTAATTTTCGAATAATCTCGAAAAATTGAAATATTTTTATCCTCCAAACCCTTGAATATACATTGACTTGACACAAACATGAAGTTGACATATACGTTCCCTCATAGTGACTTAAGTTTTGTATCGCAGATTCCTACAGTTCGGGAGATATTTGAATTTTAAAAATTCACTTTCGAATAATCTCGAAAAATTGAAATGTCTCTATCCTCCAAACCCTAGGACATGCATTGACTAGACTCTGACATGAAGTTGACATATACGTTCATTCAAAGGGACATAAGTTTTGTCTATCAGATTCCTACAGATCGGGAGATATTTGCCTTTTCAAAAATTGACTTTCGAATAATCTCGAAAAATTTAAATGTCTCTATCCTCCAAACCCTTGGACATACATTGACGTGACTCTGACATGAAGTTGACGTACACGTTCCCTCAACGTGACATAAGGTTTGTGTCTCAGATTCCTACAGATCGGGAGACATTTGCCTTTTCATAAATTGACATTTGAATAATCTCGAAAAATTCAAATATCTCTATCCTCCAAACCCTTAGACATACATTGACGTGACTCTGACATGAAGTTGACATGTACGTTCCCTCAAAGTGACATAAGTTTTGTCTCTCAGATTCCTACAGATCGGGAGTTATTTGCCTTTTCAAAAATTGACTTTCGAATAATCTCGAAAAATTAAAATGTCTCTATCCTCCAAACCCTTGGACATACATTCACCTGACTCTGACATGTAGTTAACATACACGTTCCCTCAAGGTGACATAAGGTTTGTCTCTCAGATTAACAGATCGGGAGATATTTGCCTTTAAAAAATTGACTTTCGAATAATCTCGAGAATTTAAAATGTCTCTAACCTCCAAACCCTTGAACATACATTGACGTGACTCTGACATGAAGTTGACATATACGTTCCCTCAAAGTGACATAAGTTTTGTCTCTCAGATTCCTACAGATCGGGAGATATTTGTTTTTTCAATAATTTACTTTCTTATAATGTCGAGAAATCCAAATGTCTCTATCCTCCAAACCCTTGGACATACATTGACGTGACTCTGACACGAAGTTGACATATACGTTCCCTCAAATTGACATAAGTTTTGTCTCTCAGATTCCTACAGATCGGAAGATATTTGCCCTTTCAAAAATTGACTTTCGAATAATCTCGAAAAATTAAAATGTCTCTATCCTCCAAACCCTTAGACATACATTGACGTGACTCTAACATGAAGTTGACATACACGTTCCCTCAAAGTGACATAAGGTTTGTGTCTCAGAATCCTACAGATCGGGAGATATTTGCCTTTTCAAAAATTGATTTTCGAATAATCTCGAAAAATTCAAATGAGTCTACACTCCAAACCCTTGGACTTACATTGACGTGGTTCTGACATGAAGTTGACATATACGTTCCCTCATAGTGACTTAAGTTTTGTCTCGCAGATTCCTACAGATCGGGAGATATTTGCCTTTTAAGAATTCACTTTCGAATAATCTCGAAAAATTTAAATGTCTCTATCCTCCAAACCGTTGGACATACATTGACTTGACTCTGACATGAAGTTGACATATACGATCCCTCAAAGTGACATAAGTTTTGTCTCTCAGATTCCTACAGATCGCGAGATATTTGCCTTTTCACAAATTAACTTTCGAATAATCTCGAAAAATTGAAATATTTCTATCCTCCAAACCCTTGGACATACATTGACTTCACTCTGACATGAAGTTGACATATACGTTCCCTCAAAGTGACATAAGTTTTGTTTCTCAGATTCCTACAGATCGGAAGATATTTGCCATTTCATAAATTGACTTTCGAATAATCTCGAAAAATTCAAATGTGTCTATCCTCCAAACCCTTAGACATTCATTGACGTGACTCTAACATGAAGTTGACATACACGTTCCCTCAAAGTGACATAAAGTTTGTGTCTCAGATTCCTACAAATCGGGAGATATTTGAATTTTCAAAAATTGACTTTCGAATAATCTCGAAAAATTTAAATGTCTCTATCCTCCAAACCCTTAGACATACATTAACAACACTCTAACATGAAGTTGACATACACGTTCCCTCAAAGTGACATAAGGTTTGTGTCTCAGATTACTGCAGATCGGGAGATATTTGCTTTTTCAAAAATTGATTTTCGAATAATCTCGAAAAATTCAAATGAGTCTATACTCCAAACCCTTGGACTTACATTAACGTGGTTCTGACATGAAGTTGATATATACGTTCCCTCAAAGTGACATAAGTTTTGTCTTTCAGATTCCTACAGATCGGGAGATATTTGCCTTTTCAAAAATTGACACTCGAATAATCTCGAAAAATTAAGATGTCTCTATCATCCAAACCCTTGGACATTAATTGACGAGACTCCGACATGAAGTTGACATATACGTTAACTCAAATTGACATAAGTTTTGTCTCTCAGATTCCTAAACATCAGGAGATATTTGCCTTTTCAGAAATTGACTTCCGAATAATCTCGGAAAATTAAAAAGTTTCTATCCTCCAAACCCTTGGACATACATTGACGTGAATCTGACATGAAGTTGACATAGACGTTCCCTCAAAGTGACACAAGGTTTGTGTCTCAGATTCCTAAAGAGCGGGAGATATTTGCCCTTTCCAAAATTGACTTTCGAATTATCTCGAAAAGTTTAAATATCTCTTTCCTCCAAACCCTTGGACATACATTGACGTGTCTCTGACATAAAGTTGACATATACGTTCCCTCAAAGTGACATAAGTTTTGTCTCTCAGATTCCTACAGATCTGGAGATATTTGCCTTTTCAAAAATTGACTTTCGAATAATCTCGAAAAATTAAAATGTCTCTATCCTCCAAACCCTTGGACATACATTCACGTGACTCTGACATGAAGTTCACATACACGTTCCCTCAAGGTGACATGCGGTTGTCTCTCAGATTCCTACAGATCGGGAGATATTTGCATTTAAAAAATTGACTTTCGAATAAACTCGATAAATTTAAATGTCTCTATCCTCCAAACCCTTGAACATACATTGACGTGACTCTGACACGAAGTTAACGTATACGTTTCCTCAAAGTGACATAAGTTTTGTCTCTCAGATTCCTACAGATCGGGAGATATTTGCGTTTTCAAAAATTGACTTTAGAATAATCTCGAGAAATACAAATGTTTCTATCCTCCAAACCCTTGGACATACATTGATGTGACTCTGACATGAAGTTGACATATACGTTCCCTCAAAGTGACATAATATTTGTCTCTCAGATTCCTACAGATCGGGAGATATTTGCCTTTCCAAAAAGTGACTTTCAAATAATCTCGAAAAATAAAAATGTCTCTATCCTCCAAACACTTAGACATACATTGACCAGACTCTGACATGAAGTTGACATATACGTTCCCTCATAATGACTTAAGTTTTGTCTTGCAGATTCCTACAGATCGGGAGATATTTGCCTTTTCAAAAATTGACTTTCGAATAATATCGGAAAATTCAAATGTTTCTATCCTCCGAACCCTTGGTCATACATTGACGTGACTCTGACATGAAGTTGACATACACGTTCCCTCAAAGTGACATAAGGTTTGTGTCTCAGATTCCGACAGATCGGGAGATATTTGAATTTTCAAAAATTGACTTTCGAATAATCTCGAAAAATTAAAATGTCTCTATCCTCCAAACCCTTGGACATACATTGACGTGACTCTGACATGAAGTTGACATATACGTTCCCTCTACGTGACATAAGTTTTGTCTCTCAGATTCCTACAGATGGGGAGATATTTGCCTTTTCATAAATTGACATTTGAATAATCTCGAAGAATTCAAATATCTCTATCCTCCAATCCCTTGGACATACATTGACGTGACTCTGACATGAAGTTGACATATACGTTCCCTCAAAGTGACATAAGTTTTGTCTCTCAGATTCCTACAGATGGGGAGATATTTGCCTTTTCATAAATTGACATTTGAATAATCTCGAAGAATTCAAATATCTCTATCCTCCAAACCCTTGGACATACATTCACCTGACTCTGACATGTAGTTAACATACACGTTCCATCAATTAGACATAAGGTTTGTCTCTCAGATTTCTACAGATCGGGAGATATTTGCCTTTAAAAAATTGACATTCGAATAATCTCGAGAAATTAAAATGTCTGTAACCTCCAAACCCTTGAACATTCATTGAAGTGACTCTGACATGAAGTTGACATATACGTTCCCTCAAAGTGACATAAGTTTTGTCTCTCAGATTCCTACAGATCGGGAGATATTTGCCTTTTCAAAAATTGACCTTCGAATAATCTCGAAAAATTGAAATGTCTCTATCCTCCAAACCCTTGGACATACATTGACAAGACTCTGACATGAAGTTGACATATACGTTCCCTCAAATTGACATAAGTTTTGTCTCTCAGATTCATACAGATCGGAAGATATTTGCCCTTTCAAAAATTGACTTTCCAATAATCTCGAAAAATAAAAATGTCTCTATCCTCCAAACCCTTAGACATACATTGATGTGACTCTAACATGAAGTTGACATACACGTTCCCTCAAAGTGACATAAGGTTTGTGTCTGAGAATCCTACAGATCGGGAGATATTTGCCTTTTCAAAAATTGATTTTCGAATAATCTCGAAAAATTCAAATGAGTCTATACTACAAACCCTTGGACTTACATTGACGTGGTTCTGACATGAAGTTGACATATACGTTCCCTCATAGTGACTTAAGTTTTGTCTCGCAGATTCCTACAGTTCGGGAGATATTTGAATTTTAAAAATTCACTTTCGAATAATCTCGAAAAATTGAAATGTCTCTATCCTCCAAACCCTAGGACATACATTGACTAGACTCTGACATGAAGTTGACATATACGTTCCCTCAAAGGGACATAAGTTTTGTCTCTCAGATTCCTACAGATCGGGAGATATTTGCCTTTTCAAAAATTGACTTTCGAATAATCTCGAAAAATTTGAATGTCTCTATCCTCCAAACCCTTCGACATACATTGACGTGACTCTGACATGAAGTTGACGTACACGTTCCCTCAACGTGACATAAGGTTTGTGTCTCAGATTCCTACAGATCGGGAGATATTTGCCTTTTCCAAAATTGACTTTTCAATAATCTCGAAAATTTTAATGTCTCTATCCTCCAAATCCTTATACATACATTGACGAGACTCTGACATGAAGTTGACATATACTTTCCCTCAACGTGACATAAGTTTTGTTTCTCAGATTCCTACAGATGGGGAGACATTTGCCTTTTCATAAATTGACATTTGAATAATCTCGAAAAATTCAAATATCTCTATCCTCCAAACCCTTAGACATACATTGACGTGACTCTGACATGAAGTTGACATATACGTTCCCTCAAAGTGACATAAGGTTTGTGTCTCAGATTACTGCAGATCGGGAGATATTTGCTTTTTCAAAAATTGATTTTCGAATAATCTCGAAAAATTCAAATGAGTCTATACTCCAAACCCTTGGACTTACATTAACGTGGTTCTGACATGAAGTTGATATATACGTTCCCTCAAAGTGACATAAGTTTTGTCTTTCAGATTCCTACAGATCGGGAGATATTTGCCTTTTCAAAAATTGACACTCGAATAATCTCGAAAAATTAAGATGTCTCTATCATCCAAACCCTTGGACATTAATTGACGAGACTCCGACATGAAGTTGACATATACGTTAACTCAAATTGACATAAGTTTTGTCTCTCAGATTCCTAAACATCAGGAGATATTTGCCTTTTCAGAAATTGACTTCCGAATAATCTCGGAAAATTAAAAAGTTTCTATCCTCCAAACCCTTGGACATACATTGACGTGAATCTGACATGAAGTTGACATAGACGTTCCCTCAAAGTGACACAAGGTTTGTGTCTCAGATTCCTAAAGAGCGGGAGATATTTGCCCTTTCCAAAATTGACTTTCGAATTATCTCGAAAAGTTTAAATATCTCTTTCCTCCAAACCCTTGGACATACATTGACGTGTCTCTGACATAAAGTTGACATATACGTTCCCTCAAAGTGACATAAGTTTTGTCTCTCAGATTCCTACAGATCTGGAGATATTTGCCTTTTCAAAAATTGACTTTCGAATAATCTCGAAAAATTAAAATGTCTCTATCCTCCAAACCCTTGGACATACATTCACGTGACTCTGACATGAAGTTCACATACACGTTCCCTCAAGGTGACATGCGGTTGTCTCTCAGATTCCTACAGATCGGGAGATATTTGCATTTAAAAAATTGACTTTCGAATAAACTCGATAAATTTAAATGTCTCTATCCTCCAAACCCTTGAACATACATTGACGTGACTCTGACACGAAGTTAACGTATACGTTTCCTCAAAGTGACATAAGTTTTGTCTCTCAGATTCCTACAGATCGGGAGATATTTGCGTTTTCAAAAATTGACTTTAGAATAATCTCGAGAAATACAAATGTTTCTATCCTCCAAACCCTTGGACATACATTGATGTGACTCTGACATGAAGTTGACATATACGTTCCCTCAAAGTGACATAATATTTGTCTCTCAGATTCCTACAGATCGGGAGATATTTGCCTTTCCAAAAAGTGACTTTCAAATAATCTCGAAAAATAAAAATGTCTCTATCCTCCAAACACTTAGACATACATTGACCAGACTCTGACATGAAGTTGACATATACGTTCCCTCATAATGACTTAAGTTTTGTCTTGCAGATTCCTACAGATCGGGAGATATTTGCCTTTTCAAAAATTGACTTTCGAATAATATCGGAAAATTCAAATGTTTCTATCCTCCGAACCCTTGGTCATACATTGACGTGACTCTGACATGAAGTTGACATACACGTTCCCTCAAAGTGACATAAGGTTTGTGTCTCAGATTCCGACAGATCGGGAGATATTTGAATTTTCAAAAATTGACTTTCGAATAATCTCGAAAAATTAAAATGTCTCTATCCTCCAAACCCTTGGACATACATTGACGTGACTCTGACATGAAGTTGACATATACGTTCCCTCTACGTGACATAAGTTTTGTCTCTCAGATTCCTACAGATGGGGAGATATTTGCCTTTTCATAAATTGACATTTGAATAATCTCGAAGAATTCAAATATCTCTATCCTCCAATCCCTTGGACATACATTGACGTGACTCTGACATGAAGTTGACATATACGTTCCCTCAAAGTGACATAAGTTTTGTCTCTCAGATTCCTACAGATGGGGAGATATTAGCCTTTTCATAAATTGACATTTGAATAATCTCGAAGAATTCAAATATCTCTATCCTCCAAACCCTTGGACATACATTCACCTGACTCTGACATGTAGTTAACATACACGTTCCATCAATTAGACATAAGGTTTGTCTCTCAGATTTCTACAGATCGGGAGATATTTGCCTTTAAAAAATTGACATTCGAATAATCTCGAGAAATTAAAATGTCTGTAACCTCCAAACCCTTGAACATTCATTGAAGTGACTCTGACATGAAGTTGACATATACGTTCCCTCAAAGTGACATAAGTTTTGTCTCTCAGATTCCTACAGATCGGGAGATATTTGCCTTTTCAAAAATTGACCTTCGAATAATCTCGAAAAATTGAAATGTCTCTATCCTCCAAACCCTTGGACATACATTGACAAGACTCTGACATGAAGTTGACATATACGTTCCCTCAAATTGACATAAGTTTTGTCTCTCAGATTCATACAGATCGGAAGATATTTGCCCTTTCAAAAATTGACTTTCCAATAATCTCGAAAAATAAAAATGTCTCTATCCTCCAAACCCTTAGACATACATTGATGTGACTCTAACATGAAGTTGACATACACGTTCCCTCAAAGTGACATAAGGTTTGTGTCTGAGAATCCTACAGATCGGGAGATATTTGCCTTTTCAAAAATTGATTTTCGAATAATCTCGAAAAATTCAAATGAGTCTATACTACAAACCCTTGGACTTACATTGACGTGGTTCTGACATGAAGTTGACATATACGTTCCCTGATAGTGACTTAAGTTTTGTCTCGCAGATTCCTACAGTTCGGGAGATATTTGAATTTTAAAAATTCACTTTCGAATAATCTCGAAAAATTGAAATGTCTCTATCCTCCAAACCCTAGGACATACATTGACTAGACTCTGACATGAAGTTGACATATACGTTCCCTCAAAGGGACATAAGTTTTGTCTCTCAGATTCCTACAGATCGGGAGATATTTGCCTTTTCAAAAATTGACTTTCGAATAATCTCGAAAAATTTGAATGTCTCTATCCTCCAAACCCTTCGACATACATTGACGTGACTCTGACATGAAGTTGACGTACACGTTCCCTCAACGTGACATAAGGTTTGTGTCTCAGATTCCTACAGATCGGGAGATATTTGCCTTTTCCAAAATTGACTTTTCAATAATCTCGAAAATTTTAATGTCTCTATCCTCCAAATCCTTATACATACATTGACGAGACTCTGACATGAAGTTGACATATACTTTCCCTCAACGTGACATAAGTTTTGTTTCTCAGATTCCTACAGATGGGGAGACATTTGCCTTTTCATAAATTGACATTTGAATAATCTCGAAAAATTCAAATATCTCTATCCTCCAAACCCTTAGACATACATTGACGTGACTCTGACATGAAGTTGACATATACGTTCCCTCAAAGTGACATAAGGTTTGTGTCTCAGATTACTGCAGATCGGGAGATATTTGCTTTTTCAAAAATTGATTTTCGAATAATCTCGAAAAATTCAAATGAGTCTATACTCCAAACCCTTGGACTTACATTAACGTGGTTCTGACATGAAGTTGATATATACGTTCCCTCAAAGTGACATAAGTTTTGTCTTTCAGATTCCTACAGATCGGGAGATATTTGCCTTTTCAAAAATTGACACTCGAATAATTTCGAAAAATTAAGATGTCTCTATCATCCAAACCCTTGGACATTAATTGACGAGACTCCGACATGAAGTTGACATATACGTTAACTCAAATTGACATAAGTTTTGTCTCTCAGATTCCTAAACATCAGGAGATATTTGCCTTTTCAGAAATTGACTTCCGAATAATCTCGGAAAATTAAAAAGTTTCTATCCTCCAAACCCTTGGACATACATTGACGTGAATCTGACATGAAGTTGACATAGACGTTCCCTCAAAGTGACACAAGGTTTGTGTCTCAGATTCCTAAAGAGCGGGAGATATTTGCCCTTTCCAAAATTGACTTTCGAATTATCTCGAAAAGTTTAAATATCACTTTCCTCCAAACCCTTGGACATACATTGACGTGTCTCTGACATAAAGTTGACATATACGTTCCCTCAAAGTGACATAAGTTTTGTCTCTCAGATTCCTACAGATCTGGAGATATTTGCCTTTTCAAAAATTGACTTTCGAATAATCTCGAAAAATTAAAATGTCTCTATCCTCCAAACCCTTGGACATACATTCACGTGACTCTGACATGAAGTTCACATACACGTTCCCTCAAGGTGACATGCGGTTGTCTCTCAGATTCCTACAGATCGGGAGATATTTGCATTTAAAAAATTGACTTTCGAATAAACTCGATAAATTTAAATGTCTCTATCCTCCAAACCCTTGAACATACATTGACGTGACTCTGACACGAAGTTAACGTATACGTTTCCTCAAAGTGACATAAGTTTTGTCTCTCAGATTCCTACAGATCGGGAGATATTTGCCTTTTCAAAAATTGACTTTAGAATAATCTCGAGAAATACAAATGTTTCTATCCTCCAAACCCTTGGACATACATTGATGTGACTCTGACATGAAGTTGACATATACGTTCCCTCAAAGTGACATAATATTTGTCTCTCAGATTCCTACAGATCGGGAGATATTTGCCTTTCCAAAAAGTGACTTTCAAATAATCTCGAAAAATAAAAATGTCTCTATCCTCCAAACACTTAGACATACATTGACCAGACTCTGACATGAAGTTGACATATACGTTCCCTCATAATGACTTAAGTTTTGTCTTGCAGATTCCTACAGATCGGGAGATATTTGCCTTTTCAAAAATTGACTTTCGAATAATATCGGAAAATTCAAATGTTTCTATCCTCCGAACCCTTGGTCATACATTGACGTGACTCTGACATGAAGTTGACATACACGTTCCCTCAAAGTGACATAAGGTTTGTGTCTCAGATTCCGACAGATCGGGAGATATTTGAATTTTCAAAAATTGACTTTCGAATAATCTCGAAAAATTAAAATGTCTCTATCCTCCAAACCCTTGGACATACATTGACGTGACTCTGACATGAAGTTGACATATACGTTCCCTCTACGTGACATAAGTTTTGTCTCTCAGATTCCTACAGATGGGGAGATATTTGCCTTTTCATAAATTGACATTTGAATAATCTCGAAGAATTCAAATATCTCTATCCTCCAATCCCTTGGACATACATTGACGTGACTCTGACATGAAGTTGACATATACGTTCCCTCAAAGTGACATAAGTTTTGTCTCTCAGATTCCTACAGATGGGGAGATATTTGCCTTTTCATAAATTGACATTTGAATAATCTCGAAGAATTCAAATATCTCTATCCTCCAAACCCTTGGACATACATTCACCTGACTCTGACATGTAGTTAACATACACGTTCCATCAATTAGACATAAGGTTTGTCTCTCAGATTTCTACAGATCGGGAGATATTTGCCTTTAAAAAATTGACATTCGAATAATCTCGAGAAATTAAAATGTCTGTAACCTCCAAACCCTTGAACATTCATTGAAGTGACTCTGACATGAAGTTGACATATACGCTCCCTCAAAGTGACATAAGTTTTGTCTCTCAGATTCCTACAGATCGGGAGATATTTGCCTTTTCAAAAATTGACCTTCGAATAATCTCGAAAAATTGAAATGTCTCTATCCTCCAAACCCTTGGACATACATTGACAAGACTCTGACATGAAGTTGACATATACGTTCCCTCAAATTGACATAAGTTTTGTCTCTCAGATTCATACAGATCGGAAGATATTTGCCCTTTCAAAAATTGACTTTCCAATAATCTCGAAAAATAAAAATGTCTCTATCCTCCAAACCCTTAGACATACATTGATGTGACTCTAACATGAAGTTGACATACACGTTCCCTCAAAGTGACATAAGGTTTGTGTCTGAGAATCCTACAGATCGGGAGATATTTGCCTTTTCAAAAATTGATTTTCGAATAATCTCGAAAAATTCAAATGAGTCTATACTACAAACCCTTGGACTTACATTGACGTGGTTCTGACATGAAGTTGACATATACGTTCCCTCATAGTGACTTAAGTTTTGCCTCGCAGATTCCTACAGTTCGGGAGATATTTGAATTTTAAAAATTCACTTTCGAATAATCTCGAAAAATTGAAATGTCTCTATCCTCCAAACCCTAGGACATACATTGACTAGACTCTGACATGAAGTTGACATATACGTTCCCTCAAAGGGACATAAGTTTTGTCTCTCAGATTCCTACAGATCGGGAGATATTTGCCTTTTCAAAAATTGACTTTCGAATAATCTCGAAAAATTTAAATGTCTCTATCCTCCAAACCCTTCGACATACATTGACGTGACTCTGACATGAAGTTGACGTACACGTTCCCTCAACGTGACATAAGGTTTGTGTCTCAGATTCCTACAGATCGGGAGATATTTGCCTTTTCCAAAATTGACTTTTCAATAATCTCGAAAATTTTAATGTCTCTATCCTCCAAATCCTTATACATACATTGACGAGACTCTGACATGAAGTTGACATATACTTTCCCTCAACGTGACATAAGTTTTGTTTCTCAGATTCCTACAGATGGGGAGACATTTGCCTTTTCATAAATTGACATTTGAATAATCTCGAAAAATTCAAATATCTCTATCCTCCAAACCCTTAGACATACATTGACGTGACTCTGACATGAAGTTGACATATACGTTCCCTCAAAGTGACATAAGTTTCGTCTCTCAGATTCCTACAGATCGGGAGTTATCTGCCTTTTCAAAAATTGACTTTCGAATAATCTCGAAAAATTAAAATGTCTCTATCCTCCAAACCCTTGGACATACATTCACCTGACTCTGACATGTAGTTAACATACACGTTCCCTCAAGGTGACATAAGGTTTGTCTCTCAGATTAACAGATCGGGAGATATTTGCCTTTAAAAAATTGACTTTCGAATAATCTCGAGAAATTTAAATGTCTCTAACCTCCAAACCCTTGAACATACATTGACGTGACTCTGACATGAAGTTGACATATACGTTCCCTCAAAGTAACATAAGTTTTGTCTCTCAGATTCCTACAGATCGGGAGATATTTGCCTTTTCAAAAATTGACTTTCGAATAATCTCGAGAAATCCAAATGTCTCTATCCTCCAAACCCTTCGACATACATTGACGTGACTCTGACACGAAGTTGACATATACGTTCCCTCAATTTGACATAAGTTTTGTCTCTCAGATTCCTACAGATCGGAAGATATTTGCCCTTTCAAAAATTGACTTTCGAATAATCTCGAAAAATTCAAATGTGTCTATCCTCCAAACCCTTAGACATTCATTGACGTGACTCTAACATGAAGTTGACATACACGTTCCCTCAAAGTGACATAAGGTTTGTGTCTCAGATTCCTACAGATCGGGAGATATTTGAATTTTCAAAAATTGACTTTCGAATAATCTCGAAAAATTGAAATGTCTCTATCCTCCAAACCCTTGGACATACATTGACCAGACTCTGACATGAAGTTGACATATACGTTCCCTCATAGTGACTTAAGTTTTGTCTTGCATATTCCTACAGATCGGGAGATATTTGCCTTTTCAAAAATTGACTTTCGAATAATAACGGAAAATTCAAATGTTTCTATCCTCCGAACCCTTGGTCATACATTTACGTGACTCTGACATGAAGTTGACATACACGTTTCCTCAAAGTGACATAAGGTTTGTGTCTCAGATTCCGACAGATCGGGAGATATTTGAATTTTCAAAAATTGACTTTCGAATAATCTCGAAAAATTAAAATGTCTCTATCCTCCAAACCCTTGGACATACATTGACGTGAATCTGACTTGAAGTTGACATATACATTCCCTTAAAGGGGCAAAAGTTTTGTCTCTCAGATTCCTACAGATCGGGAGATATTTGCCTTTTAAAAAATTGACTTTCGAATAATCTAGAAAAATTAAAATGTTTCTATCCTCCGAACCCTTGGACATACTTTGACGAGACTCATACATGAAGTTGACATATACGTTCCCTCAAAGTGACATAAGTTTTGTCTCTCAGATTAATACAGATCGGAAGATATTTGCCCTTTCAAAAATTGACTTTCGAATAATCTCGAAAAATTCAAATGTGTCTATCCTCCAAACCCTTCGACATACATTCACGTGACTCTGACATGAAGTTGACATACACGTTCCCTCAAGGTGACATAAGGAATGTCTCTCAGATTCCTACAGATCGGGAGATATTTGCCTTTAAAGAATTGACTTTCGAATAATCTCGATAAATTAAAATGTCTCTATCCTCCAAACCCTTGAACATAAATTGACCAGACTCTGACATGAAGTTGACATATACGTTCCCTCATAGTGACTTAAGTTTAGTCTTGCAGATTCCTACAGATCGGGAGATATTTGCCTTTTAAAAATTGACTTTCGAATAATCTCGGAGAATTCAAATGTTTCTATCCTCCGAACCCTTGGTCATACATTGACGTGACTCTGACATGAAGTTGACATACACGTTCCCTCAAAGTGACATAAGGTTTGTGTCTCAGATTCCTTCAGATCGGAAGATATTTGAATTTTCAAAAATTGACTTTCGAATAATCTCGAAAAATTAAAATGTCTCTATCCTCCAAACCCTTGGACATACATTGACGTGACTCTGACATGAAGTTGACATATACGTTCCCTCATAGCGACTTAAGTTTTGTCTTGCAGATTCCTACAGATCGGGAGATAATTGCCTTTTAAGAATTGACTTTCGAATAATCTCGGAAAATTCAAATGCTTCTATCCTCCGAACCCTTAGTCATACATTGACGTGACTCTGACATGAAGTTGACATGCACGTTCCCTCAAAGTGACATAAGGTTTGTGTCTCAGATTCCTACAGATCGGGAGATATTTGAATTTTCAAAAATTGACTTTCGAATAATCTCGAAAAATTAAAATGTCTCTATCCTCCAAACCCTTGGACATACATTGACATGACTCTGACATGAAGTTGACATATACGTTCCCTCAACGTGACATAAGTTTTGTCACTCAGATTCCTACAGATGGGGAGATATTTGCCTTTTCATAAATTGACATTTGAATAATCTCGAAAAATTCAAATATCTCTATCCTCCAAACCCTTGGACATACATTGACGTGACTCTGACATGAAGTTGACATACACGTTTCCTCAAAGTGACATAAGGTTTGTGTCTCAGATTCCGACAGATCGGGAGATATTTGAATTTTCAAAAATTGACTTTCGAATAATCTCGAAAAATTAAAATGTCTCTATCCTCCAAACCCTTGGACATACATTGACGTGAATCTGACTTGAAGTTGACATATACATTCCCTCAAAGGGGCAAAAGTTTTGTCTCTCAGATTCCTACAGATCGGGAGATATTTGCCTTTTCAAAAATTGACTTTCGAATAATCTAGAAAAATTAAAATGTTTCTATCCTCCGAACCCTTGGACATACTTTGACGAGACTCATACATGAAGTTGACATATACGTTCCCTCAAAGTGACATAAGTTTTGTCTCTCAGATTAATACAGATCGGAAGATATTTGCCCTTTCAAAAATTGACTTTCGAATAATCTCGAAAAATTCAAATGTGTCTATCCTCCAAACCCTTCGACATACATTCACGTGACTCTGACATGAAGTTGACATACACGTTCCCTCAAGGTGACATAAGGAATGTCTCTCAGATTCCTACAGATCGGGAGATATTTGCCTTTAAAAATTGACTTTCGAATAATCTCGATAAATTAAAATGTCTCTATCCTCCAAACCCTTGAACATAAATTGACCAGACTCTGACATGAAGTTGACATATACGTTCCCTCATAGTGACTTAAGTTTAGTCTTGCAGATTCCTACAGATCGGGAGATATTTGCCTTTTAAAAATTGACTTTCGAATAATCTCGGAGAATTCAAATGTTTCTATCCTCCGAACCCTTGGTCATACATTGACGTGACTCTGACATGAAGTTGACATACACGTTCCCTCAAAGTGACATAAGGTTTGTGTCTCAGATTCCTTCAGATCGGAAGATATTTGAATTTTCAAAAATTGACTTTCGAATAATCTCGAAAAATTAAAATGTCTCTATCCTCCAAACCCTTGGACATACATTGACGTGACTCTGACATGAAGTTGACATATACGTTCCCTCATAGCGACTTAAGTTTTGTCTTGCAGATTCCTACAGATCGGGAGATATTTGCCTTTTAAGAATTGACTTTCGAATAATCTCGGAAAATTCAAATGTTTCTATCCTCCGAACCCTTAGTCATACATTGACGTGACTCTGACATGAAGTTGACATGCACGTTCCCTCAAAGTGACATAAGGTTTGTGTCTCAGATTCCTACAGATCGGGAGATATTTGAATTTTCAAAAATTGACTTTCGAATAATCTCGAAAAATTAAAATGTCTCTATCCTCCAAACCCTTGGACATACATTGACATGACTCTGACATGAAGTTGACATATACGTTCCCTCAACGTGACATAAGTTTTGTCACTCAGATTCCTACAGATGGGGAGATATTTGCCTTTTCATAAATTGACATTTGAATAATCTCGAAAAATTCAAATATCTCTATCCTCCAAACCCTTGGACATACATTGACGTGACTCTGACATGAAGTTGACATAAACGTTCCCTCAAAGTGACATAAGTTTTGTCTCTCAGATTCCTACAGATCGGGAGTTATTTGCCTTTTCAAAAATTGACTTTCGAATAATCTCGAAAAATTAAAATGTCTCTATCCTCCAAACCCTTGGACATACATTGACCTGACTCTGACAAGTAGTTAACATACACGTTCCATCAAGGAGACATAAGGTTTGTCTCTCAGATTCCTACAGATCGGGAGATAATTGCTTTTAAAAAATTGACTTTGGAATAATCTCGAGAAATTAAAATGTCTGTAACCTAAAAACCCTTGGACATACATTGACGTGACTCTGACATGAAGTTGACATATACGTTCCCTCAAAGTGACATAAGTTTTGTCTCTCAGATTCCTACAGATCGGGAGATATTTGCCTTTTCAAAAATTGACTTTCGAATAATATCGAGAAATACAAATGTCTCTATCCTCCAAACCCTTGGACATACATTGACGTGACTCTGACATGAAGTTGACATATACGTTCCCTCAAAGTGACATAAGGTTTGTCTTTCAGATTCCTACAGATCGGGAGATATTTGCCTTTTCAAAAATTGACCTTCGAATAATCTCGAAAAATTTAAATGTCTCTATCCTCCAAACCCTTGGACATACATTGACAAGACTCTGACATGAAGTTGACATACACGTTCCCTCAAAGTGACAGAAGTTTTGTCTCTCAGATTCCTACAGATCGGGAGATATTTGCCTTTTCAAAAATTGATTTTCGAATAATCTCAAAAAATTCAAATGAGTCTATACTACAAACCCTTGGACTTACATTGACGTGGTTCTGACATGAAGTTGACATTTACGTTCCCTCATAGTGACTTAAGTTTTGTCTCGCAGATTCCTACAGATCGGGAGATATTTGCCTTTTAAAAATTCACTTTCGTATAATTTCGAAAAATTAAAATGTCTGTATCCTCCAAACTCTTGGACATACATTGACGTGAATCTGACTTGAAGTTGACATATACGTTCCCTCAAAGTGACATAAGTTTTGTCTCTCAGATTCCTACAGATCGGAAGATATTTGCCCTTTCAAAAATTGACTTTCGAATAATCTCGAAAAATTCAAATGAGTCTATACTCCAAACCCTTCGACTTACATTAACGTGGTTCTGACATGAAGTTGATATATACGTTCCCTCAAAGTGATATAAGTTTTGTGTCTCAGATTCCTACAGATCGGGAGATATTTGCCTTTTCAAAAATTGACACTCGAATAATCTCGAAAAATTAAGATGTCTCTATCATCCAAACCCTTTTACATACATTGACGAGACTCTGACATGACGTTGACATATACGTTCCCTCAAACTGACATAAGTTTTGTCTCTCAGATTCCTACACATCAGGAGATATTTGCCTTTTCAAAAATTGACTTCCGAATAATCTCGGAAAATTAAAATGTCTCTATCCTCGAAACCCTTTTACATACATTCACGTGACTCTGACATGAAGTTGACATACACGTTCCCTCAAGGTGACATAAGGGTTGTCTCTCAGATTCCTACAGATCGGGGGATATTTGCCTTTAAAAAATTGACTTTCGAATAATCTCGATAAATTAAAATGTCTCTATCCTCGAAACCCTTTTACATACATTCACGTGACTCTGACATGAAGTTGACATACACGTTCCCTCAAAGTGACATAAGGTTTGTGTCTCAGATTCCTACAGATCGGGAGATATTTGCCTTTTCAAAAATTGACTTTCGAATAATCTCGGAAAATTAAAATGTTTCTATCCTCCAAACCCTTGGACAAACATTGACGTGAATCTGACATGAAGTGACATACACGTTCCCTCAAAGTGACACAAGGTTTGTATCTCAGATTCCTAAAAACCGGGAGATATTTGCCTTTTTCAAAATTTACTTTCGAATAATCTCGAAAGTTTAAATATCTCTATCCTCCAAACCCTTGGACATACATTGACGTGACTCTGACATGAGGTTCACATACGTTCCCTCAAAGTGACATAAGTTTTGTCTCTCAGATTCCTACAGATCTGGAGATATTTGCCTTTTCAAAAAATGACTTTCGAATAATCTCGAAAAATTAAAATGTCTCTATCCTCGAAACCCTTTTACATACATTCACGTGACTCTGACATGAAGTTGACATACACGTTCCCTCAAGGTGACATAAGGGTTGTCTCTCAGATTCCTACAGATCGGGTGATATTTGCCTTTAAAAAATTGACTTTCGAATAATCTCGATAAATTAAAATGTCTCTATCCTCCAAACCCTTGAACATACATTGACGTGACTCTGACACGAAGTTAACGTATACGTTCCTTCAAAGTGACATATGTTTTGTCTCTCAGATTCCTACAGATCGGGAGATATTTGCCTTTTCAAAAATTGACTTTCGAATAATCTCGAGAAATACAAATGTTTCTATCCTCCAAACCCTTGGACATACATTGACGTGACTCTGACATGAAGTTGACATATACGTTACCTCAAAGTGACATAAGTTTTGTCTCTCACATTCCTACAGATCGGGAGATATTTGCCTTTCCAAAAATTGACTTTCGAATAATTTCAAAAAATTGAAATGTCTCTATCCTCCAAACCCTTGAACATAAATTGACCAGACTCTGACATGAAGTTGACATATACGTTCCCTCATAGTGACTTAAGTTTTGTCTTGCAGATTCCTACAGATCGGGAGATATTTGCCTTTAAAAAATTGACTTTCGAATAATCTCGGAAAATTCAAATGTTTCTATCCTCCGAACCCTTGGTCATACATTGACGTGACTCTGACATGAAGTTGACATATACATTCCCTCAAAGTGACATAAGTTTTGTCTATCAGATTCCTACAGATCGGGAGATATTTGCCTTTGCAAAAATTGACTTTCGAATAATCTCGAAAAATTGAAATGTCTCTATTCTCCAAACCCTTGGACATACATTGACGTGACTCTGACATGAAGTTGACATACACGTTCCATCAAAGTGACATAAGGTTTGTGTCTCAGATTCCTACAGATCGGGAGATATTTGCCTTTTCAAAAATTGACTTTCGAATAATCTCGGAAAATTAAAATGTCTCTATCCTCCAAACCCTTGGACATACATTGAAGTGACTCTGACATGAAGTTGACATATACATTCCCTCAATGTGACATAAGTTTCGTCTCTCAGATTCCTACAGATCGGGAGATATTTGCCTTTTCAAAAATTGACTTTCGAATAATCTAGAAAAATTAAAATGTTTCTATCCTCCGAACCCTTATACATACTTTGACGAGACTCAGACATGAAGTTGACATATACGTTCCCTCAAAGTGACATAAGTTTTGTCTCTCAGATTCCTACAGATCGGGAGATATTTGCCTTTTCAAAAATTGACCTTCGAATAATCTCGAAAAATTAAAATGTCTCTATCCTCCAAACCCTTGGACATAGATTGACAAGACTCTGACATGAAGTTGACATATACGTTCCGTCAAATTGACATGAGTTTTGTCTCTCAGATTCCTACAGATCGGAAGATATTTGCCCTTTCAAAAATTGACTTTCGAATAATCTCGAAAAATTAAAATGTCTCTATCCTCCAAACCCTTAGACATACATTGACGTGACTCTAACATGAAGTTGACATACACGTTCCCTCAAAGTGACAGAAGTTTTGTCTCTCAGATTCCTACAGATCGGGAGATATTTGCCTTTTCAAAAATTGATTTTCGAATAATCTCGAGAAATTCAAATGAGTCTATACTACAAACCCTTGGACTTACATTGACGTGGTTCTGACATGAAGTTGACATATACGTTCCCTCATAGTGACTTAAGTTTTGTCTCGCAGATTCCTACAGATCGGGAGATATTTGCCTTTTAAAAATTCACTTTCGAATAATCTCGAAAAATTGAAATGTCTCTATCCTCCAAACCCTTGGACATACATTGACGTGAATTTGACTTGAAGTTGACATATACGTTCCCTCAAAGTGACATAAGTTTTGTATCTCAGATTCCTACAGATCGGAAGATATTTGCCCTTTCAAAAATTGACTTTCGAATAATCTCGAAAAATTCAAATGTCTCTATCCTCTAAACCCTTAGACATACATTGACGTGCCTCTAACATGAAGTTGACATAGACGTTCCCTCAAAGTGACAAAAGGTTTGTGTCTCAGATTCCTGCAGATCGGGAGATATTTGCCTTTTCGAAAATTGATTTTCGAATAATCTCGAAAAATTCAAATGAGTCTATACTCCAAACCCTTCGACTTACATTAACGTGGTTCTGACATGAAGTTGATATATACGTTCCCTCAAAGTGATATAAGTTTTGTGTCTCAGATTCCTACAGATCGGGAGATATTTGCCTTTTCAAAAATTGACACTCGAATAATCTCGAAAAATTAAGATGTCTCTATCATCCAAACCCTTGGACATACATTGACGAGACTCTGACATGACGTTGACATATACGTTCCCTCAAACTGACATAAGTTTTGTCTCTCAGATTCCTACACATCAGGAGATATTTGCCTTTTCAAAAATTGACTTCCGAATAATCTCGGAAAATTAAAATGTCTCTATCCTCGAAACCCTTTTACATACATTCACGTGACTCTGACATGAAGCTGACATACACGTTCCCTCAAGGTGACATAAGGGTTGTCTCTCAGATTCCTACAGATCGGGAGATATTTGCCTTTAAAAAATTGACTTTCGAATAATCTCGATAAATTAAAATGTCTCTATCCTCGAAACCCTTTTACATACATTCACGTGACTCTGACATGAAGTTGACATACACGTTCCCTCAAAGTGACATAAGGTTTATGTCTCAGATTCCTACAGATCGGGAGATATTTGAATTTTCAAAAATTGACTTTCGAATAATCTCGAGAAATACAAATGTTTCTATCCTCCAAACCCTTGGACATACATTGACGTGAATCTGACATGAAGTTGACATACACGTTCCCTCAAGGTGACACAAGGTTTGTATCTCAGATTCCTAAAGACCGGGAGATATTTGCCTTTTCCAAAATTGACTTTCGAATAATCTCGAAAAGTTTAAATATCTCTATCCTCCAAACCCTTGGACATACATTAACGTGACTCTGACATGAGGTTTACATATACGTTCCCTCAAAGTGACATAAGTTTTGTCTCACAGATTCCTACAGATCGGGACATTTGCCTTTTCAAAAATTGACTTTCGAATAATCTCGAAAAATTAAAATGTCTCTATCCTCGAAACCCTTTTACATACATTCACGTGACTCTGACATGAAGTTGACATACACGTTCCCTCAAGGTGACATAAGGGTTGTCTCTCAGATTCCTACAGATCGGGAGATATTTGCCTTTAAATAATTGACTTTCGAATAATCTCGATAAATTAAAATGTCTCTATCCTCCAAACCCTTGAACATACATTGACGTGACTCTGACACGAAGTTAACGTATACGTTCCCTCAAAGTGACATATGTTTTGTCTCTCAGATTCCTACAGATCGGGAGATATTTGCCTTTTCAAAAATGGACTTTCGAATAATCTCGAGAAATACAAATGTTTCTATCCTCCAAACCCTTGGACATACATTGACGTGACTCTGACATGAAGTTGACATATACGTTACCTCAAGGTGACATAAGTTTTGTCTCTCAGAATCCTACAGATCGGGAGATATTTGCCTTTCCAAAAATTGACTTTCGAATAATTTCAAAAAATTGAAATGTCTCTATCCTCCAAACCCTTGAACATAAATTGACCAGACTCTGACATGAAGTTGACATATACATTCCCTCATAGTGACTTAAGTTTTGTCTTGCAGATTCCTACAGATCGGGAGATATTTGCCTTTAAAAAATTGACTTTCGAATAATCTCGGAAAATTCAAATGTTTCTATCATCCGAACCCTTGGTCATACATTAACGTGACTCTGACATGAAGTTGACAGATACATTCCCTCAAAGTGACATAAGTTTTGTCTATCAGATTCCTACAGATCGGGAGATATTTGCCTTTTCAAAAATTGACTTTCGAATAATCTCGGAAAATTAAAATGTCTCTATCCTCCAAACCCTTGGACATACATTGAAGTGACTCTGACATGAAGTTGACATATACATTCCCTCAATATGACATAAGTTTCGTCTCTCAGATTCCTACAGATCGGGAGATTTTGCCTTTTCAAAAATTGACTTTCGAATAATCTAGAAAAATTAAAATGTTTCTATCCTCCGAACCCTTGGACATACTTTGACGAGACTCAGACATGAAGTTGACATATACGTTCCCTCAAAGTGACATAAGTTTTGTCTCTCAGATTCCTACAGATCGGGAGATATTTGCCTTTTCAAAAATTGACTTTCGATTAATCTCGGAAAATTAAAATGTTTTTATCCTCCGAACCCTTGGACATACATTGACGTGACTCTGACACGAAGTTGACATATACGTTCCCTCAAATTGACATAAGTTTTGTCTCTCAGATTCCTACAGATCGGAAGATATTTGCCCTTTCAAAAATTGACTTCCGAATAATCTCGGAAAATTAAAATGTTTCTATCCTCCAAACCCTTGGACAAACATTGACGTGAATCTGACATGAAGTTGACATTCACGTTACCTCAAAGTGACACAAGGTTTGTATCTCAGATTCCTAAAAACCGGGAGATATTTGCCTTTTCCAAAATTTACTTTCGAATAATCTCGAAAGTTTAAATATCTCTATCCTCCAAACCCTTGGACATACATTGGCGTGACTCTGACATGAGGTTGACATATACGTTCCCTCAAAGTGACATAAGTTTTGTCTCTCAGATTCCTACAGATCTGAAGATATTTGCCTTTTCATAAAATGACTTTCGAATAATCTCGATAAATTAAAATGTCTCTATCCTCCAAACCCTTGAACATACATTGACGTGACTCTGACACGAAGTTAACGTATACGTTCCCTCAAAGTGACATATGTTTTGTCTCTCAGATTCCTACAGATCGGGAGATATTTGCCTTTTCAAAAATTGACTTTCGAATAATCTCGAGAAATACAAATGTTTCTATCCTCCAAACCCTTGGACATACATTGACGTGACTCTGACATGAAGTTAACATATACGTTACCTCAAAGTGGCATAAGTTTTGTCTCTCAGATTCCTACAGATCGGGAGATATTTGCCTTTCCAAAAATTGACTTTCGAATAATTTCAAAAAATTGAAATGTCTCTATCCTCCAAACCCTTGAACATAAATTGACCAGACTCTGACATGAAGTTGACATATACGTTCCCTCATAGTGACTTAAGTTTTGTCTTGCATATTCCTACAGATCGGGAGATATTTGCCTTTAAAAAATTGACTTTCGAATAATCTCGGAAAATTAAAATGTTTCTATCCTCCGAACCCTTGGACATACATTGACGTGACTCTGACATGAAGTTGACATATACATTCCCTCAAAGTGACATAAGTTTTGTCTATCAGATTCCTACAGATCGGGAGATATTTGCCTTTTCAAAAATTGACTTTCGAATTATCTCAAAAAATTGAAATGTCTCTATCCTCCAAACCCTTGGACATACATTGACGTGACTCTGACATGAAGTTGACATACACGTTCCATCAAAGTGACATAAGGTTTGTGTCTCAGATTCCTACAGATCGGGAGATATTTGCCTTTTCAAAAATTGACTTTCGAATAATCTCGGAAAATTAAAATGTCTCTATCCTCCAAACCCTTTTACATACATTGAAGTGACTCTGACATGAAGTTGACATATACATTCCCTCAATGTGACATAAGTTTCGTCTCTCAGATTCCTACAGATCGGGAGATATTTGCCTTTTCAAAAATTGACTTTCGAATAATCTAGAAAAATTAAAATGTTTCTATCCTCCGAACCCTTGGACATACTTTGACGAGACTCAGACATGAAGTTGACATATACGTCCCTCAAAGTGACATAAGTTTTGTCTCTCAGATTCCTACAGATCGGGAGATATTTGAATTTTCAAAAATTGACCTTCGAATAATCTCGAAAATTTAAAATGTCTCCATCCTCCAAACCCTTGGACATACATTGACAAGACTCTGACATGAAGTTGACATATACGTCCCTCAATGTGACATAAGTTTCGTCTCTCAGATTCCTACAGATCGGAAGATATTTGCCCTTTCAAATATTGACTTTCGAATAATCTCGAAAAATTAAATTGTCTCTATCCTCCAAACCCTTAGACATACATTGACGTGACTCTAACATGAAGTTGACATACACGTTCCCTCAAAGTGACAGAAGTTTTGTCTCTCAGATTCCTACAGATCGGGAGATATTTGCCTTTTCAAAAATTGATTTTCGAATAATCTCGAAAAATTCAAATGAGCCTATAATACAAACCCTTGGACTTACATTGACGTGGTTCTGACATGAAGTTGACATATACGTTCCCTCATAGTGACTTAAGTTTTGTCTCGCAGATTCCTACAAATCGGGAGATATTTGCCTTTTAAAATTCACTTTCGAATAATCTCGAAAAATTGAAATGTCTCTATCCTCGAAACCCTTGGACATACATTGACGTGAATTTGACTTGAAGTTGACATATACGTTCCCTCAAAGTGACATAAGTTTTGTATCTCAGATTCCTACAGATCGGAAGATATTTGCCCTTTCAAAAATTGACTTTCGAATAATCTCGAATAATTAAAATGTCTCTATCCTCCGAACCCTTTGACATACATTGACGTGCCTCTAACATGAAGTTGACATACACGTTCCCTCAAAGTGACAAAAGGGTTGTGTCTCAGATTCCTGCAGATCGGGAGATATTTGCCTTTTCAAAAATTGATCTTCGAATAATCTCGAAAAATTAAAATGTCTCTATCCTCCAAACCCTTGGACATACATTGACGTGACTCTGACACGAAGTTGACATATACGTTCCCTCAAATTGACATAAGTTTTGTCTCTCAGATTCCTACAGATCGGAAGATATTTGCCCTTTCAAAAATTGACTTCCGAATAATCTCGGAAAATTAAAATGTTTCTATCCTCCAAACCCTTGGACAAACATTGACGTGAATCTGACATGAAGTTGACATACACGTTACCTCAAAGTGACACAAGGTTTGTATCTCAGATTCCTAAAAACCGGGAGATATTTGCCTTTTCCAAAATTTACTTTCGAATAATCTCGAAAGTTTAAATATCTCTATCCTCCAAACCCTTGGACATACATTGGCGTGACTCTGACATGAGGTTGACATATACGTTCCCTCAAAGTGACATAAGTTTTGTCTCTCAGATTCCTACAGATCTGAAGATATTTGCCTTTTCAAAAAATGACTTTCGAATAATCTCGATAAATTAAAATGTCTCTATCCTCCAAACCCTTGAACATACATTGACGTGACTCTGACACGAAGTTAACGTATACGTTCCCTCAAAGTGACATATGTTTTGTCTCTCAGATTCCTACAGATCGGGAGATATTTGCCTTTTCAAAAATTGACTTTCGAATAATCTCGAGAAATACAAATGTTTCTATCCTCCAAACCCTTGGACATACATTGACGTGACTCTGACATGAAGTTAACATATACGTTACCTCAAAGTGACATAAGTTTTGTCTCTCAGATTCCTACAGATCGGGAGATATTTGCCTTTCCAAAAATTGACTTTCGAATAATTTCAAAAAATTGAAATGTCTCTATCCTCCAAACCCTTGAACATAAATTGACCAGACTCTGACATGAAGTTGACATATACGTTCCCTCATAGTGACTTAAGTTTTGTCTTGCATATTCCTACAGATCGGGAGATATTTGCCTTTAAAAAATTGACTTTCGAATAATCTCGGAAAATTAAAATGTTTCTATCCTCCGAACCCTTGGACATACATTGACGTGACTCTGACATGAAGTTGACATATACATTCCCTCAAAGTGACATAAGTTTTGTCTATCAGATTCCTACAGATCGGGAGATATTTGCCTTTTCAAAAATTGACTTTCGAATTATCTCAAAAAATTGAAATGTCTCTATCCTCCAAACCCTTGGACATACATTGACGTGACTCTGACATGAAGTTGACATACACGTTCCATCAAAGTGACATAAGGTTTGTGTCTCAGATTCCTACAGATCGGGAGATATTTGCCTTTTCAAAAATTGACTTTCGAATAATCTCGGAAAATTAAAATGTCTCTATCCTCCAAACCCTTTTACATACATTGAAGTGACTCTGACATGAAGTTGACATATACATTCCCTCAATGTGACATAAGTTTCGTCTCTCAGATTCCTACAGATCGGGAGATATTTGCCTTTTCAAAAATTGACTTTCGAATAATCTAGAAAAATTAAAATGTTTCTATCCTCCGAACCCTTGGACATACTTTGACGAGACTCAGACATGAAGTTGACATATACGTCCCTCAAAGTGACATAAGTTTTGTCTCTCAGATTCCTACAGATCGGGAGATATTTGAATTTTCAAAAATTGACCTTCGAATAATCTCGAAAAATTAAAATGTCTCCATCCTCCAAACCCTTGGACATACATTGACAAGACTCTGACATGAAGTTGACATATACGTCCCTCAATGTGACATAAGTTTCGTCTCTCAGATTCCTACAGATCGGAAGATATTTGCCCTTTCAAAAATTGACTTTCGAATAATCTCGAAAAATTAAATTGTCTCTATCCTCCAAACCCTTAGACATACATTGACGTGACTCTAACATGAAGTTGACATACACGTTCCCTCAAAGTGACAGAAGTTTTGTCTCTCAGATTCCTACAGATCGGGAGATATTTGCCTTTTCAAAAATTGATTTTCGAATAATCTCGAAAAATTCAAATGAGCCTATAATACAAACCCTTGGACTTACATTGACGTGGTTCTGACATGAAGTTGACATATACGTTCCCTCATAGTGACTTAAGTTTTGTCTCGCAGATTCCTACAAATCGGGAGATATTTGCCTTTTAAAATTCACTTTCGAATAATCTCGAAAAATTGAAATGTCTCTATCCTCGAAACCCTTGGACATACATTGACGTGAATTTGACTTGAAGTTGACATATACGTTCCCTCAAAGTGACATAAGTTTTGTATCTCAGATTCCTACAGATCGGAAGATATTTGCCCTTTCAAAAATTGACTTTCGAATAATCTCGAATAATTAAAATGTCTCTATCCTCCGAACCCTTTGACATACATTGACGTGCCTCTAACATGAAGTTGACATACACGTTCCCTCAAAGTGACACAAGGGTTGTGTCTCAGATTCCTGCAGATCGGGAGATATTTGCCTTTTCAAAAATTGATCTTCGAATAATCTCGAAAAATTAAAATGTCTCTATCCTCCAAACCCTTGGACATACATTGACGTGACTCTGACACGAAGTTGACATATACGTTCCCTCAAATTGACATAAGTTTTGTCTCTCAGATTCCTACAGATCGGAAGATATTTGCCCTTTCAAAAATTGACTTTCGAATAATCTCGAAAAATTAAAATGTCTCTATCCTCCAAACCCTTAGACATACATTGGCGTGACTCTAACATGAAGTTCACATACACGTTCCCTCAAAGTGACATCAGGTTTGTGTCTCAGAATCCTACAGATCGGGAGATATTTGCCTTTTCAAAAATTGATTTTCGAATAATCTCGAAAAATTCAAATGAGTCTATACTCCAAACCCTTGGACTTACATTGACGTGGTTCTGACATGAAGTTGACATATACGTTCCCTCATAGTGACTTAAGTTTTGTCTCGCAGATTCCTACAGATCGGGAGATATTTGCCTTTTAAAAATTCACTTTCGAATAATCTCGAAAAATTGAAATGTCTCTATCCTCCAAACCGTTGGACATACATTGACTTGACTCTGACATGAAGTTGACATATACGTTCCCTCAAAGTGACATAAGTTTTGTCTCTCAGATTCCTACAGATCGGGAGATATTTGCCTTTTCACAAATTAACTTACGAATAATCTCGAGAAATTGAAATATTTCTATCCTCCAAACCCTTGGACATACATTGACTTGACTCTGACATGAAGTTGACATATACGTTCCCTCAAAGTGACATAAGTTTTGTCTCTCAGATTCCTACAGATCGGGAGATATTTGCCTTTTCAAATATTGACTTTCGAATAACCACGAAAAATTAAAATGTCTCTATCCTCCAAACCCTTTGAAATACATTGACTTGACTCTGACATGAAGTTTACATATACATTCCCTCAAAGTGACATAAGTTTTGTCTCTCAGATTCCTACAGATCGGGAGATATTTGCCTTTTCAAAAATTGACACTCGAATAATCTCGAAAAATTAAAATGTCTCTATTCTCCAAACCCTTGGACATACATTGACAAGACTCTGACATGAAGTTGACATATACGTTCCCTCAAATTGACATAAGTTTTGTCTCTCAGATTCCTACACATCGGGAGATATTTGCCTTTTCAAAAATTGACTTTCGAATATTCTCGGAAAATTAAAATGTTTCTATCCTCCAAACCCTTGGACATACATTGACGTGACTCTGACATGAAGTTGACATACACGTTCCCTCAAAGTGACATAAGGTTTGTGTCTCAGATTCCTACAGATCGGGAGATATTTGAATTTTCAAAAATTGACTTTCGAATAATCACGAAAAATTAAAATGTCTCTATCCTCCAAACCCTTGGACATACATTGACGTGACTTTGACATGTAGTTGACATATACGTTCCCTCAACGTGACATAAGTTTTATCTCTCAGATTCCTACAGATCGGGAGATATTTGCCTTTTCAAAAATTGACATTTGAATAATCTCGAAAAATTCAAATATCTCTATCCTCCAAACCCTTTTACATACTTTGACTTGACTCTGACATGAAGTTGACATATACGTTCCCTCAAAGTTACATAAGTTTTGTCTCTCAGATTCCTACAGATCTGAAGATATTTGCTCTTTCAAAAATTGACTTTCGAATAATCTCGAAAAATTAAAATGTCTCTATCCTCCAAACACTAAGACATACATTGACGTGACTCAAACATGAAGTTGACATACATATTCCCTCAAAGTGACATAAGGTTTGTGTCTCAGAATCCTACAGATCGAGAGATATTGGCCTTTTCAAAAATTGTTTTTCGAATAATCTCGAAAAATTCAAATGAGCCTATACTCCAAACCCTTGGACATACATTGACCAGACTCTGACATGAAGTTGACATATACGTTCCCTCAAAGGGACATAAGTTTTGTCTCTCAGATTCCTACAGATCGGATGATATTTGCCCTTTCAAAAATTGACTTTCGAATAATCTAGAAAAATTAAAATGTTTTTATCCTCCGAACCCTTGGACATACATTGACGTGACTATGACATGAGGTTTACATATACGTTCCCTCAAAGTGACATAAGTTTTGTCTCAAAGATTCCTACAGATCTGGAGATATTTGCCTTTTCAAAAAATGACGTTCGAATAATCTCGAAAAATTAAAATGTCTCTATCCTCGAAACCCTTTTACATACATTCACGTGACTCTGACATGAAGTTGACATACACGTTCCCTCAAAGTGACATAAGGTTTGTGTCTCAGATTCCTACAGATCGGGAGATATTTGCCTTTTAAAAATTGACTTTCGAATAATCTCGGAAAATTCAAATGTTTCTATCCTCCGAACCCTTGGTCATACATTAACGTGACTCTGACATGAAGTTGACATATACAATCCCTCAAAGTGACATAAGTTTTGTCTATCGGATTCCTACAGATCGGGAGATATTTGCCTTTTCAAAAATTGACTTTCGAATAATCTCGGAAAATTAAAATGTCTCTATCCTCCAAACCCTTGGACATACATTGAAGTGACTCTGACATGAAGTTGACATATACATTCCCTCAATGTGACATAAGTTCCGTCTCTCAGATTCCTACAGATCGGGAGATATTTGCCTTTTCAAAAATTGACTTTCGAATAATCTAGAAAAATTAAAATGTTTCTATCCTCCGAACCCTTGGACATACTTTGACGAGACTCAGACATGAAGTTGACATATACGTTCCCTCAAAGTGACATAAGTTTTGTCTCTCAGATTCCTACAGATCGGGAGATATTTGCCTTTTCAAAAATTGATCTTAGGATAATCTCGAAAAATTAAAATGTCTCTATCCTCCAAACCCTTGGACAGACATTGACGTGACTCTGACACGAAGTTGACATATACGTTCCCTCAAATTGACATTAGTTTTGTCTCTCAGATTCCTACAGATCGGAAGATATTTGCCCTTTCAAAAATTGACTTTCGAATAATCTCGAAAAATTAAAATGTCTCTATCCTCCAAACCCTTAGACATACATTGACGTGACTCTAACATGAAGTTGACATACACGTTCCCTCAAAGTGGCATCAGGTTTGTGTCTCAGAATCCTACAGATCGGGAGATATTTGCCTTTTCAAAAATTGATTTTCGAATAATCTCGAAAAATTCAAATGAGTCTATACTCCAAACCCTTGGACTTACATTGACGTGGTTCTGACATGAAGTTGACATATACGTTCCCTCATAGTGACTTAAGTTTTGTCTCGCAGATTCCTACAGATCGGGAGATATTTGCCTTTTAAAAATTCACTTTCGAATAATCTCGAAAAATTTAAATGTCTCTATCCTCCAAACCGTTGGACATACATTGACTTGACTCTGACATGAAGTTGACATATACGTTCCCTCAAAGTGACATAAGTTTTGTCTCTCAGATTCCTACAGATCGGGAGATATTTGCCTTTTCACAAATTAACTTTCGAATAATCTCGAAAAATTGAAATATTTCTATCCTCCAAACCCTTGGACATACATTGACTTGACTCTGACATGAAGTTGACATATACGTTCCCTCAAAGTGACAAGTTTTCTCTATCAGATTCCTACAGATCGGGAGATATTTGCCTTTTCAAATATTGACTTTCGAATAACCACGAAAAATTAAAATGTCTCTATCCTCCAAACCCTTTGAAATACATTGACTTGACTCTGACATGAAGTTTACATATACATTCCCTCAAAGTGACATAAGTTTTGTCTCTCAGATTCCTACAGATCGGGAGATATTTGCCTTTTCAAAAATTGACACTCGAATAATCTCGAAAAATTAAAATGTCTCTATTCTCCAAACCCTTGGACATACATTGACAAGACTCTGACATGAAGTTGACATATACGTTCCCTCAAATTGACATAAGTTTTGTCTCTCAGATTCCTACACATCGGGAGATATTTGCCTTTTCAAAAATTGACTTTCGAATATTCTCGGAAAATTAAAATGTTTCTATCCTCCAAACCCTTGGACATACATTGACGTGACTCTGACATGAAGTTGACATACACGTTCCCTCAAAGTGACATAAGGTTTGTGTCTCAGATTCCTACAGATCGGGAGATATTTGAATTTTCAAAATTGACTTTCGAATAATCACGAAAAATTAAAATGTCTCTATCCTCCAAACCCTTGGACATACATTGACGTGACTTTGACATGTAGTTGACATATACGTTCCCTCAACGTGACATAAGTTTTATCTCTCAGATTCCTACAGATCGGGAGATATTTGCCTTTTCAATAATTGACATTTGAATAATCTCGAAAAATTCAAATATCTCTATCCTCCAAACCCTTTTACATACTTTGACGTGACTCTGACATGAAGTTGACATATACGTTCCCTCAAAGTGACATAAGTTTTGTCTCTCAGATTCCTACAGATCTGAAGATATTTGCTCTTTCAAAAATTGACTTTCGAATAATCTCGAAAAATTAAAATGTCTCTATCTTCCAAACCCTTAGACATACATTGACGTGACTCAAACATGAAGTTGACATATATATTCCCTCAAAGTGACATAAGGGTCGTGTCTCAGAATCCTACAGATCGAGAGATATTTGCCTTTTCAAAAATTGTTTTTCGAATAATATCGAAAAATTCAAATGAGTCTATACTCCAAACCCTTGGACATACATTGACCAGACTCTGACATGAAGTTGACATATACGTTCCCTCAAAGGGACATAAGTTTTGTCTCTCAGATTCCTACAGATCGGGAGATATTTGCCTTTTCAAAAATTGACTTTCGATTAATCTCGGAAAATTAAAATGTTTTTATCCTCCGAACCCTTGGACATACATTGACGTGACTCTGACATGAAGTTGACATATACGTTCCCTCAAAGTGACATAAGTTTTGTCTCTCAGATTCCTACAGATCGGATGATATTTGCCCTTTCAAAAATTGACTTTCGAATAAACTCGAAAAATTAAAATGTCTCTATCCTCCAAACCCTTAGACATTCATTGGCATGACTATAACATGAAGTTGACATACACGTTCCCTCAAAGTGACGTAAGGTTTGTGTCTCAGAATCCTACAGATCGGGAGATATTTGAATTTTCACAAATTGACTTTCGAATAATCTCGAAAAATTAAAATGTCTCTATCATCCAAACCCTTGGACATACATTGACGTGACTCTGACATGAAGTTGACATATACGTCCCCTCAACGTGACATAAGTTTTGTCTCTCAGATTCCTACAGATCTGGAGATATTTGCCTTTTCAAAAATTAATTTTCCAATAATCTCGAAAAATTGAAATATTTCTATCCTCCAAACCCTTGAATATTGACACTAACATGAAGTTGACATATACGTTCCCTCATAGTGACTTAAGTTTTGTCTCGCAGATTCCTACAGTTCGGGAGATATTTGAATTTTAAAAATTCACTTTCGAATAATCTCGAAAAATTGAAATGTCTCTATCCTCCAAACCCTAGGACATACATTGACTAGACTCTGACATGAAGTTGACATATACGTTCCCTCAAAGGGACATAAGTTTTGTCTATCAGATTCCTACAGATCGGGAGATATTTGCCTTTTCAAAAATTGACTTTCGAATAATCTCGAAAAATTTAAATGTCTCTATCCTCCAAACCCTTGGACATACATTGACGTGACTCTGACATGAAGTTGACGTACACGTTCCCTCAACGTGACAAAAGGTTTGTGTCTCAGATTCCTACAGATCGGGAGATATTTGCCTTTTCCAAAATTGACTTTTCAATAATTTCGAAAATTTTAATGTCTCTATCCTCCAAACCCTTTTACATACATTGAAGTGACTCTGACATGAAGTTGACATATACATTCCCTCAATGTGACATAAGTTTCGTCTCTCAGATTCCTACAGATCGGGAGATATTTGCCTTTTCAAAAATTGACTTTCGAATAATCTAGAAAAATTAAAATGTTTTTATCCTCCGAACCCTTGGACATACATTGACGTGACTATGACATGAGGTTTACATATACGTTCCCTCAAAGTGACATAAGTTTTGTCTCAAAGATTCCTACAGATCTGGAGATATTTGCCTTTTCAAAAAATGACGTTCGAATAATCTCGAAAAATTAAAATGTCTCTATCCTCGAAACCCTTTTACATACATTCACGTGACTCTGACATGAAGTTGACATACACGTTCCCTCAAAGTGACATAAGGTTTGTGTCTCAGATTCCTACAGATCGGGAGATATTTGAATTTTCAAAATTGACTTTCGAATAATCACGAAAAATTAAAATGTCTCTATCCTCCAAACCCTTGGACATACATTGACGTGACTTTGACATGTAGTTGACATATACGTTCCCTCAACGTGACATAAGTTTTATCTCTCAGATTCCTACAGATCGGGAGATATTTGCCTTTTCAATAATTGACATTTGAATAATCTCGAAAAATTCAAATATCTCTATCCTCCAAACCCTTTTACATACTTTGACGTGACTCTGACATGAAGTTGACATATACGTTCCCTCAAAGTGACATAAGTTTTGTCTCTCAGATTCCTACAGATCTGAAGATATTTGCTCTTTCAAAAATTGACTTTCGAATAATCTCGAAAAATTAAAATGTCTCTATCCTCCAAACCCTTAGACATACATTGACGTGACTCAAACATGAAGTTGACATACATATTCCCTCAAAGTGACATAAGGTTTGTGTCTCAGAATCCTACAGATCGAGAGATATTTGCCTTTTCAAAAATTGTTTTTCGAATAATATCGAAAAATTCAAATGAGTCTATACTCCAAACCCTTGGACATACATTGACCAGACTCTGACATGAAGTTGACATATACGTTCCCTCAAAGGGACATAAGTTTTGTCTCTCAGATTCCTACAGATCGGGAGATATTTGCCTTTTCAAAAATTGACTTTCGATTAATCTCGGAAAATTAAAATGTTTTTATCCTCCGAACCCTTGGACATACATTGACGTGACTCTGACATGAAGTTGACATATACGTTCCCTCAAAGTGACATAAGTTTTGTCTCTCAGATTCCTACAGATCGGATGATATTTGCCCTTTCAAAAATTGACTTTCGAATAAACTCGAAAAATTAAAATGTCTCTATCCTCCAAACCCTTAGACATTCATTGGCATGACTATAACATGAAGTTGACATACACGTTCCCTCAAAGTGACGTAAGGTTTGTGTCTCAGAATCCTACAGATCGGGAGATATTTGAATTTTCACAAATTGACTTTCGAATAATCTCGAAAAATTAAAATGTCTCTATCATCCAAACCCTTGGACATACATTGACGTGACTCTGACATGAAGTTGACATATACGTCCCCTCAACGTGACATAAGTTTTGTCTCTCAGATTCCTACAGATCTGGAGATATTTGCCTTTTCAAAAATTAATTTTCCAATAATCTCGAAAAATTGAAATATTTCTATCCTCCAAACCCTTGAATATTGACACTAACATGAAGTTGACATATACGTTCCCTCATAGTGACTTAAGTTTTGTCTCGCAGATTCCTACAGTTCGGGAGATATTTGAATTTTAAAAATTCACTTTCGAATAATCTCGAAAAATTGAAATGTCTCTATCCTCCAAACCCTAGGACATACATTGACTAGACTCTGACATGAAGTTGACATATACGTTCCCTCAAAGGGACATAAGTTTTGTCTATCAGATTCCTACAGATCGGGAGATATTTGCCTTTTCAAAAATTGACTTTCGAATAATCTCGAAAAATTTAAATGTCTCTATCCTCCAAACCCTTGGACATACATTGACGTGACTCTGACATGAAGTTGACGTACACGTTCCCTCAACGTGACAAAAGGTTTGTGTCTCAGATTCCTACAGATCGGGAGATATTTGCCTTTTCCAAAATTGACTTTTCAATAATTTCGAAAATTTTAATGTCTCTATCCTCCAAACCCTTTTACATACATTGAAGTGACTCTGACATGAAGTTGACATATACATTCCCTCAATGTGACATAAGTTTCGTCTCTCAGATTCCTACAGATCGGGAGATATTTGCCTTTTCAAAAATTGACTTTCGAATAATCTAGAAAAATTAAAATGTTTTTATCCTCCGAACCCTTGGACATACTTTGACGAGACTCAGACATGAAGTTGACATATACGTTCCCTCAAAGTGACATAAGTTTTGTCTCTCAGATTCCTACAGATCGGGAGATATTTGCCTTTTCAAAAATTGATCTTCGAATAATCTCGTAAAATTAAAATGTCTCTATCCTCCAAACCCTTGGACATACATTGACGTGACTCTGACACGAAGTTGACATATACGTTCCCTCAAATTGACATAAGTTTTGTCTCTCAGATTCCTACAGATAGGAAGATATTTGCCATTTCAAAAATTGCCTTTCGAATAATCTCGAAAAATTAAAATGTCTCTATCCTCCAAACCCTAAGACATACATTGACGTGACTCTAACATGAAGTTGACATACACGTTCCCTCAAAGTGACATCAGGTTTGTGTCTCAGAATCCTACAGATCGGGAGATATTTGCCTTTTCAAAAATTGATTTTCGAATAATCTCGAAAAATTCAAATGAGTCTATACTCCAAACCCTTGGACTTACATTGACGTGGTTCTGACATGAAGTTGACATATACGTTCCCTCATAGTGACTTAAGTTTTGTCTCGCAGATTCCTACAGATCGGGAGATATTTGCCTTTCAAAAATTCACTTTCGAATAATCTCGAAAAATTAAAATGTCTCTATCCTCCAAACCCTTGGACATACATTGACCAGACTCTGACATGAAGTTGACATATACATTCCCTCAAAGGGACATAAGTTTTGTCTCTCAGATTCCTACAGATCGGTAGATTTTTGCCTTTTCAAAAATTGACTTTCGAATAATCTAGAAAAATTAAAATGTTTCTATCCTCCGAACCCTTGGACATACATTGACAAGACTCTGACATGAAGTTGACATATACGTTCCCTCAAAGTGACATACGTTTTGTCTTTCAGATTCCTACAGATCGGATGATATTTGCCCTTTCAAAAATTGACTTTCGAATAAACTCGAAAAATTAAAATGTCTCTATCCTCCAAACCCTTAGACATTCATTGACGTGACTCTGACATGAAGTTGACATATACGTTCCCTCAAAGTGACATACGTTTTGTCTTTCAGATTCCTACAGATCGGATGATATTTGCCCTTTCAAAAATTGACTTTCGAATAAACTCGAAAAATTAAAATGTCTCTATCCTCCAAACCCTTAGACATTCATTGACGTGACTCTAACATGAAGTTGACATACACAATCCCTCAAAGTGACATAAGGTTTGTGTCTCAGATTCCTACAGATCGGGAGATATTTGAATTTTCACAAATTGACTTTCGAATAATCTCGAAAAATTAAAATGTCTCTATCCTCCAATCCTTGGACATACATTAACGTGACTCTGACATGAAGTTGACATATACGTTCCCTCAAAGTGACATCATTTTTGTCTCTCAGATTCCTACAGATCGAGAGATATTTGCCTTTTCAAAAATTGACATTTGAATAATCTCGAAAAATTAAAATGTCTCTCTCCTCCAAACCCTTAGACATACATTGACGTGACTCTAACATGAAGTTGACATACACGTTCCCTCATAGTGACATAAGGTTTGTTTCTCAGATTCTTACAGATCGGGAGATATTTGCCTTTTCAAAAATTGATTTTCGAATAATCTCGAAAAATTGAAATATTTCTATCCTCCAAACCCTTGAATATACATTGACTTGACTCTGACATGAAGTTGACATATACGTTCCCTCATAGTGACTTAAGTTTTGTCTCGCAGATTCCTACAGATCGGGAGATATTTGAATTTTAAAAATTCACTTTCGAATAATCTCGAAAAATTTAAATGTCTCTATCCTCCAAACCCTTGGACATACATTGACTAGACTCTGACATGAAGTTGACATATACGTTCCCTCAAAGGGACATAAGTTTTGTCTCTCAGATTCCTACTGATCGGGAGATATTTGCCTTTTCAAAAATTGACTTTCGAATAATCTCGAAAAATTTAAATGTCTCTATCCTCCAAACCCTTGGACATACATTGACTAGACTCTGACATAAAGTTGACATATACGTTCCCTCAAAGTGACATAAGTTTTGTATCTCAGATTCCTACAGATCGGGAGATATTTGCCTTTTCAAAAATTTTACTTTCGAATAATCTCGAAAAATTAAAATGTCTCTATCCTCCAAACCCTTGGACATACATTGAATAGACTCAGACATGAAGTTGACATATAAGTTCCCTCAAAGTGATATAAGTTTTGTCTTTCAGATTCCTACAGATCGGGAGATATTTGCCTTTTCAAAAATTGACACTCGAATAATCTAGAAAAATTAAGATGTCTCTATCCTCCAAACCCTTGGACATACATTGAATAGACTCTGACATGAAGTTGACATATAAGTTCCCTCAAAGTGATATAAGTTTTGTTTTTCAGATTCCTACAGATCGGGAGATATTTGCCTTTTCCAAAATTGACTTTCCAATAATCTCGAAAATTTTAAATGTCCCTATCCTCCAAATCCTTGGACATACATTGACGAGACTCTGACATGAAGTTGACATATACTTTCCCTCAACGTGACATAAGTTTTGTCTCTCAGATTCCTACAGATCGGGAGTTATTTGCCTTTTCAAAAATTGACTTTCGAATAATCTCGAGAAATTAAAATGTCTCTATCCTCCAAACCCTTGGACATACATTCACCTGACTCTGACATGTAGTTAACATACACGTTCCCTCAAGGTGACATAAGGTTTGTCTCTCAGATTCCTACAGATCGGGAGATATTTGCCTTTAAAAAATTGACTTTAGTATAATCTCGAGAAATTAAAATGTCTCTAACCTCCAAACCCTTGAACATACATTGACATGACTCTGACATGAAGTTGACATATACGTTCCCTCAAAGTGACATAAGTTTTGTCTCTCAGATTCCTACAGATCGGGAGATATTTGCCCTTTCAAAAATTGACTTTCGAATAAACTCGAAAAATTAAAATGTCTCTATCCTCCAAACCCTTAGACATTCATTGACGTGACTCTGACATGAAGTTGACATATACGTTCCCTCAAAGTGACATAATTTTTGTCTTTCAGATTCCTACAGATCGGGAGATATTTGCATTTTGAAAAATTGATTTTCGAATACTCTCGATAAATTCAAATGAGTCTATACTCCAAACCCTTGGACTTACATTGACGTGGTTCTGACATGAAGTTGACATATACTTTCCCTCAACGTGACATAAGTTTTGTCTCGCAGATTCCTACAGATCGGGAGATATTTGCCTTTTAAAAAATCACTTTCGAATAATGTCGAAGAATTGAAATGTCTCTATCCTCCAAACCCTTGGACATACATTGCCCAGTCTCTGACATGAAGTTGACATATACATTCCCTCAAAGGAACATAAGTTTTGTCTCTCAGATTCCTACAGATCGGGAGATATTTGCCTTTTCAAAAATTGACTTTCCAATAATCTAAAAAATTAAAATGTTTCTATCCTCCGAACCCTTGGACATACATTGACATGACTCTGACATGAAGTTGACATACACGTTCCCTCAAAGTGACATAAGGTTTGTGTCTCAGATTCCCACAGATCGGGAGATATTTGAATTTTCAAAAATTGACTTTCGAATAATCTCGAAAAATTCAAATATATCTATCCTCCAAACCCTTGGACATACTTTGACGTGACTCAGACATGAAGTTGACATATACGTTCCCTCAAAGTGACATACGTTTTGTCTATCAGATTCCTACAGATCGGAAGATATTTGCCCTTTCATAAATTGACTTTCGAATAATCTCGAAAAATTCAAATGTGTCTATCCTCCAAACCCTTAGACATTCATTGACGTGACTCTAACATGAAGTTGACATACACGTTCCCTCAAAGTGACTTAAGGTTTGTGTCTCAGATTCCTACAGATCGGGAGATATTTGAATTTTCAAAAATTGACTTTCGAATAATCTCGAAAAATTAAAATGTCTCTATCCTCCAAACCCTTAGAAATACATTAACAACACTCTAACATGAAGTTGACATACACATTCCCTCAAAGTGACATAAGGTTTGTGTCTCAGATTCCTGCAGATCGGGAGATATTTGCTTTTTCAAAAATTGATTTTCGAATAATCTCGAAAAATTAAGATGTCTCTATCATCCAAACCCTTGGACATACATTGACGAGACTCCGACATGAAGTTGACATTTACGTTCCCTCAAATTGACATAAGTTTTGTCTCTCAGATTCCTACAGATCGGGAGATATTTGCCTTTCCAAAAATTGACTTTCAAATAATGTCGAAAAATTGAAATGTCTCTATCCTCCAAACCCTTGGACATATATTGACCAGACTCTGACATGAAGTTGACATATACGTTCCCTCATAGCGACTTAAGTTTTGTCTTGCAGATTCCTACAGAGCGGGAGATATTTGACTTTTAAAAATTGAGTTTCGAGTAATCTCGGAAAATTCAAATGTTTCTATCATCCGAACCCTTGGTCATACATTGACGTGACTCTGACACGAAGTTGACATACACGTTCCCTCAACGTGACATAAGTTTTGTCTCTCAGATTCCTACAGATGGGGAGATATTTGCCTTTTCATAAATTGACATTTGAATAATCTCGAAAAATTCAAATATCTCTATCCTCCAAACCCTTGGACATACATTGACGTGACTCTGACATGAAGTTTACATATACGTTCCCTCAAAGTGACATAAGTTTTGTCTCTTAGATTCCTACAGATCGGGAGATATTTGCCTTTCCAAAAATTGACTTTCAAATAATCTCGAAAAATTGAAATGTCTCTATCCTCCAAACCCTTGGACATACATTGACCAGACTCTGACATGAAGTTGACATATACGTTCCCTCATAGCGACTTAAGTTTTGTCTTGCAGATTCCTACAGATCGGGAGATATTTGCCTTTTAAAAATTGACTTTCCAATAATCTTGGAAAATTCAAATGTTTCTATCCTCCGAACCCTTGGTCATACATTGACGTGACTCTGACATGAAGTTGACATACACGTTCCCTCAAAGTGACATAAGGCTTGTGTCTCAGATTCCTACAGATCGGGAGATATTTGAATTTTCAAAAATTGACTTTCGAATAATCTTGAAAAATTAAAATGTCTCTATCCTCCAAACCCTTGGACATACATTGACGTGACTCTGACATGAGTTGACATACACGTTCCCTCAACGTGACATAAGTTTTGTCTCTCAGATTCCTACAGATGGGGAGATATTTGCCTTTTCATAAATTGACATTTGAATAATCTCGAAAAATTAAAATATCTCTATCCTCCAAACCCTTGGACATACATTCACCTGACTCAGACATGTAGTTAACAAACACGTTCCCTCAAGGTGACATAAGGTTTGTCTCTCAGATTCCTACAGATCGGGAGATATTTGCCTTTAAAAAATTGACTTTAGTATAATCTCGAGAAATTAAAATGTCTGTAACCTCCAAACCCTTGAACAAACATTGACATGACTCTGACATGAAGTTGACATATACGTTCCCTCAAAGTGACATAAGTTTTGTCTCTCAGATTCCTACAGATCGGGAGATATTTGCCTTTTCAATAATTGACTTTCGAATAATCTCGATAAATTCAAATGAGTCTATACTCCAAACCCTTGGACTTACATTGACGTGGTTCTGACATGAAGTTGACTTTTACGTTCCCTCAAAGTTACATAAGTTTTGTCTCTCAGATACCTACAGATCGGGAGATATTTGCCTTTTCAAGAATTGACTTTCCAATAATCTAAAAAATTAAAATGTTTCTATCCTCCGAACCCTTGGACATACATTGACATGACTCTGACATGAAGTTGACATACACGTTCCCTCAAAGTGACATAAGGTTTGTTTCTCAGATTCCTACAGATCGGGAGATATTTGAATTTTCAAAAATTGACTTTCGAATAATCTCGAAAAATTCAAATATCTCTATCCTCCAAACCCTTGGACATACTTTGACTTGACTCAGACATGAAGTTGACATATACGTTCCCTCAAAGTGAAATACGTTTTGTCTCTCAGATTCCTACAGATCGGAAGATATTTGCCCTTTCATAAATTGACTTTCGAATAATCTCGAAAAATTCAAATGTGTCTATCCTCCAAACCCTTAGACATTCATTGACGTGACTCTAACATGAAGTTGACATACACGTTCCCTCAAAGTGACATAAGGTTTGTGTCTCAGATTCCTACAGATCGGGAGATATTTGCTTTTTCAAAAATTGATTTTCGAATAATTTCGAAAAATTCAAATGAGTCTATACACCAAACCCTTGGACTTACATTAACGTGGTTCTGAAATGAAGTTGATATATACGTTCCCTCAAAGTGATATAAGTTTTGTCTTTCAGATTCCTACAGATCGGGATAAATTTGCCTTTTCAAAAATTGACACTCGAATAATCTCGAAAAATTAAGATGTCTCTATCATCCAAACCCTTGGACATACATTGACGAGACTCCGACATGAAGTTGACATTTACGTTCCCTCAAATTGACATAAGTTTTGTCTCTCAGATTCCTACAGATCGGGAGATATTTGCCTTTCCAAAAATTGACTTTCAAATAATCTCGAAAAATTGAAATGTCTCTATCCTCCAAACCCTTGGACATATATTGACCAGACTCTGACATGAAGTTGACATATACGTTCCCTCATAGCGACTTAAGTTTTGTCTTGCAGATTCCTACAGATCGGGAGATATTTGCCTTTTAAAAATTGACTTTCGAATAATCTCGGAAAATTCAAATGTTTCTATCCTCCGAACCCTTGGTCATACATTGACGTGACTCTGACACGAAGTTGACATACACGTTCCCTCAACGTGACATAAGTTTTGTCTCTCAGATTCCTACAGATGGGGAGATATTTGCCTTTTCATAAATTGACATTTGAATAATCTCGAAAAATTCAAATATCTCTATCCTCCAAACCCTTGGACATACATTGACGTGACTCTGACATGAAGTTGACATATACGTTCCCTCAAAGTGACATAAGTTTTGTCTCTCAGATTCCTACAGATCGGGAGATATTTGCCTTTTCACAAATTAACTTTCGAATAATCTCGAAAAATTGAAATATTTCTATCCTCCAAACCCTTGGACATACATTGACTTGACTCTGACATGAAGTTGACATATACGTTTCCTCAAATTGACAAGTTTTCTCTATCAGATTCCTACAGATCGGGAGATATTTGCCTTTTCAATATTGACTTTCGAATAACCACGAAAAATTAAAATGTCTCTATCCTCCAAACCCTTTGAAATACATTGACTTGACTCTGACATGAAGTTTACATATACATTCCCTCAAAGTGACATAAGTTTTGTCTCTCAGATTCCTACAGATCGGGAGATATTTGCCTTTTCAAAAATTGACACTCGAATAATCTCGAAAAATTAAAATGTCTCTATTCTCCAAACCCTTGGACATATATTGACAAGACTCTGACATGAAGTTGACATATACGTTCCCTCATAGCGACTTAAGTTTTGTCTTGCAGATTCCTACAGATCGGGAGATATTTGACTTTTAAAAATTGACTTTCGAATAATCTCGGAAAATTAAAATGTTTCTATCATCCGAACCCTTGGTCATACATTGACGTGACTCTGACACGAAGTTGACATACACGTTCCCTCAACGTGACATAAGTTTTGTCTCTCAGATTCCTACAGATGGGGAGATATTTGCCTTTTCATAAATTGACATTTGAATAATCTCGAAAAATTCAAATATCTCTATCCTCCAAACCCTTGGACATACATTGACGTGACTCTGACATGAAGTTTACATATACGTTCCCTCAAAGTGACATAAGTTTTGTCTCTCAGATTCCTACAGATCGGGAGATATTTGCCTTTCCAAAAATTGACTTTCAAATAATCTCGAAAAATTGAAATGTCTCTATCCTCCAAACCCTTGGACATACATTGACCAGACTCTGACATGAAGTTGACATATACGTTCCCTCATAGCGACTTAAGTTTTGTCTTGCAGATTCCTACAGATCGGGAGATATTTGCCTTTTAAAAATTGACTTTCCAATAATCTTGGAAAATTCAAATGTTTCTATCCTCCGAACCCTTGGTCATACATTGACGTGACTCTGACATGAAGTTGACATACACGTTCCCTCAAAGTGACATAAGGCTTGTGTCTCAGATTCCTACAGATCGGGAGATATTTGAATTTTCAAAAATTGACTTTCGAATAATCTTGAAAAATTAAAATGTCTCTATCCTCCAAACCCTTGGACATACATTGACGTGACTCTGACATGAGTTGACATACACGTTCCCTCAACGTGACATAAGTTTTGTCTCTCAGATTCCTACAGATGGGGAGATATTTGCCTTTTCATAAATTGACATTTGAATAATCTCGAAAAATTAAAATATCTCTATCCTCCAAACCCTTGGACATACATTCACCTGACTCAGACATGTAGTTAACATACACGTTCCCTCAAGGTGACATAAGGTTTGTCTCTCAGATTCCTACAGATCGGGAGATATTTGCCTTTAAAAAATTGACTTTAGTATAATCTCGAGAAATTAAAATGTCTGTAACCTCCAAACCCTTGAACAAACATTGACATGACTCTGACATGAAGTTGACATATACGTTAACTCAAAGTGACATAAGTTTTGTCTCTCAGATTCCTACAGATCGGGAGATATTTGCCTTTTCAATAATTGACTTTCGAATAATCTCGAGAAATCCAAATGTCTTTATCCTCCAAACCCTTGGACATACATTGACGTGACTCTGACCCGAAGTTGACATATACGTTCCCTCAAAGTGACATAATTTTTGTCTTTCAGATTCCTACAGATCGGGAGATATTTGCCTTTTCAAAAATTGATTTTCGAATAATCTCGATAAATTCAAATGAGTCTATACTCCAAACCCTTGGACTTACATTGACGTGGTTCTGACATGAAGTTGACTTTTACGTTCCCTCAAAGTTACATAAGTTTTGTCTCTCAGATACCTACAGATCGGGAGATATTTGCCTTTTCAAGAATTGACTTTCCAATAATCTAAAAAATTAAAATGTTTCTATCCTCCGAACCCTTGGACATACATTGACATGACTCTGACATGAAGTTGACATACACGTTCCCTCAAAGTGACATAAGGTTTGTTTCTCAGATTCCTACAGATCGGGAGATATTTGAATTTTCAAAAATTGACTTTCGAATAATCTCGAAAAATTCAAATATCTCTATCCTCCAAACCCTTGGACATACTTTGACGTGACTCAGACATGAAGTTGACATATACGTTCCCTCAAAGTGAAATACGTTTTGTCTCTCAGATTCCTACAGATCGGAAGATATTTGCCCTTTCATAAATTGACTTTCGAATAATCTCGAAAAATTCAAATGTGTCTATCCTCCAAACCCTTAGACATTCATTGACGTGACTCTAACATGAAGTTGACATACACGTTCCCTCAAAGTGACATAAGGTTTGTGTCTCAGATTCCTACAGATCGGGAGATATTTGCTTTTTCAAAAATTGATTTTCGAATAATCTCGAAAAATTCAAATGAGTCTATACACCAAACCTTTGGACTTACATTAACGTGGTTCTGAAATGAAGTTGATATATACGTTCCCTCAAATTGACATAAGTTTTGTCTCTCAGATTCCTACAGATCGGGAGATATTTGCCTTTCCAAAAATTGACTTTCAAATAATCTCGAAAAATTTAAATGTCTCTATCCTCCAAACCCTTGGACATATATTGACCAGACTCTGACATGAAGTTGACATATACGTTCCCTCATAGCGACTTAAATTTTGTCTTGCAGATTCCTACAGATCGGGAGATATTTGCCTTTTAAAAATTGACTTTCGAATAATCTCGGAAAATTCAAATGTTTCTATCCTCCGAACCCTTGGTCATACATTGACGTGACTCTGACACGAAGTTGACATACACGTTCCCTCAACGTGACATAAGTTTTGTCTCTCAGATTCCTACAGATGGGGAGATATTTGCCTTTTCATAAATTGACATTTGAATAATCTCGAAAAATTCAAATATCTCTATCCTCCAAACCCTTGGACATACATTGACGTGACTCTGACATGAAGTTGACATATACGTTCCCTCAAAGTGACATAAGTTTTGTCTCTCAGATTCCTACAGATCGGGAGATATTTGCCTTTTCACAAAACAACTTTCGAATAATCTCGAAAAATTGAAATATTTCTATCCTCCAAACCCTTGGACATACATTGACTTGACTCTGACATGAAGTTGACATATAAGTTTCCTCAAAGTGACAAGTTTTCTCTATCAGATTCCTACAGATCGGGAGATATTTGCCTTTTCAATATTGACTTTCGAATAACCACGAAAAATTAAAATGTCTCTATCCTCCAAACCCTTTGAAATACATTGACTTGACTCTGACATGAAGTTTACATATACATTCCCTCAAAGTGACATAAGTTTTGTCTCTCAGATTCCTACAGATCGGGAGATATTTGCCTTTTCAAAAATTGACACTCGAATAATCTCGAAAAATTAAAATATTTCTATCCTCCAAACCCTTGGACATACATTGACTTGACTCTGACATGAAGTTGACATATACGTTTCCTCAAATTGACAAGTTTTCTCTATCAGATTCCTACAGATCGGGAGATATTTGCCTTTTCAATATTGACTTTCGAATAACCACGAAAAATTAAAATGTCTCTATCCTCCAAACCCTTTGAAATACATTGACTTGACTCTGACATGAAGTTTACATATACATTCCCTCAAAGTGACATAAGTTTTGTCTCTCAGATTCCTACAGATCGGGAGATATTTGCCTTTTCAAAAATTGACACTCGAATAATCTCGAAAAATTAAAATGTCTCTATTCTCCAAACCCTTGGACATATATTGACAAGACTCTGACATGAAGTTGACATATACGTTCCCTCATAGCGACTTAAGTTTTGTCTTGCAGATTCCTACAGATCGGGAGATATTTGACTTTTAAAAATTGACTTTCGAATAATCTCGGAAAATTCAAATGTTTCTATCATCCGAACCCTTGGTCATACATTGACGTGACTCTGACACGAAGTTGACATACACGTTCCCTCAACGTGACATAAGTTTTGTCTCTCAGATTCCTACAGATGGGGAGATATTTGCCTTTTCATAAATTGACATTTGAATAATCTCGAAAAATTCAAATATCTCTATCCTCCAAACCCTTGGACATACATTGACGTGACTCTGACATGAAGTTTACATATACGTTCCCTCAAAGTGACATAAGTTTTGTCTCTCAGATTCCTACAGATCGGGAGATATTTGCCTTTCCAAAAATTGACTTTCAAATAATCTCGAAAAATTGAAATGTCTCTATCCTCCAAACCCTTGGACATACATTGACCAGACTCTGACATGAAGTTGACATATACGTTCCCTCATAGCGACTTAAGTTTTGTCTTGCAGATTCCTACAGATCGGGAGATATTTGCCTTTTAAAAATTGACTTTCCAATAATCTTGGAAAATTCAAATGTTTCTATCCTCCGAACCCTTGGTCATACATTGACGTGACTCTGACATGAAGTTGACATACACGTTCCCTCAAAGTGACATAAGGCTTGTGTCTCAGATTCCTACAGATCGGGAGATATTTGAATTTTCAAAAATTGACTTTCGAATAATCTTGAAAAATTAAAATGTCTCTATCCTCCAAACCCTTGGACATACATTGACGTGACTCTGACATGAGTTGACATACACGTTCCCTCAACGTGACATAAGTTTTGTCTCTCAGATTCCTACAGATGGGGAGATATTTGCCTTTTCATAAATTGACATTTGAATAATCTCGAAAAATTAAAATATCTCTATCCTCCAAACCCTTAGACATACATTCACCTGACTCAGACATGTAGTTAACATACACGTTCCCTCAAGGTGACATAAGGTTTGTCTCTCAGATTCCTACAGATCGGGAGATATTTGCCTTTAAAAAATTGACTTTAGTATAATCTCGAGAAATTAAAATGTCTGTAACCTCCAAACCCTTGAACAAACATTGACATGACTCTGACATGAAGTTGACATATACGTTAACTCAAAGTGACATAAGTTTTGTCTCTCAGATTCCTACAGATCGGGAGATATTTGCCTTTTCAATAATTGACTTTCGAATAATCTCGAGAAATCCAAATGTCTTTATCCTCCAAACCCTTGGACATACATTGACGTGACTCTGACCCGAAGTTGACATATACGTTCCCTCAAAGTGACATAATTTTTGTCTTTCAGATTCCTACAGATCGGGAGATATTTGCCTTTTCAAAAATTGATTTTCGAATAATCTCGATAAATTCAAATGAGTCTATACTCCAAACCCTTGGACTTACATTGACGTGGTTCTGACATGAAGTTGACTTTTACGTTCCCTCAAAGTTACATAAGTTTTGTCTCTCAGATACCTACAGATCGGGAGATATTTGCCTTTTCAAGAATTGACTTTCCAATAATCTAAAAAATTAAAATGTTTCTATCCTCCGAACCCTTGGACATACATTGACATGACTCTGACATGAAGTTGACATACACGTTCCCTCAAAGTGACATAAGGTTTGTTTCTCAGATTCCTACAGATCGGGAGATATTTGAATTTTCAAAAATTGACTTTCGAATAATCTCGAAAAATTCAAATATCTCTATCCTCCAAACCCTTGGACATACATTGACGTGACTCTGACATGAAGTTTACATATACGTTCCCTCAAAGTGACATAAGTTTTGTCTCTCAGATTCCTACAGATCGGGAGATATTTGCCTTTCCAAAAATTGACTTTCAAATAATCTCGAAAAATTGAAATGTCTCTATCCTCCAAACCCTTGGACATACATTGACCAGACTCTGACATGAAGTTGACATATACGTTCCCTCATAGCGACTTAAGTTTTGTCTTGCAGATTCCTACAGATCGGGAGATATTTGCCTTTTAAAAATTGACTTTCCAATAATCTTGGAAAATTCAAATGTTTCTATCCTCCGAACCCTTGGTCATACATTGACGTGACTCTGACATGAAGTTGACATACACGTTCCCTCAAAGTGACATAAGGCTTGTGTCTCAGATTCCTACAGATCGGGAGATATTTGAATTTTCAAAAATTGACTTTCGAATAATCTTGAAAAATTAAAATGTCTCTATCCTCCAAACCCTTGGACATACATTGACGTGACTCTGACATGAGTTGACATACACGTTCCCTCAACGTGACATAAGTTTTGTCTCTCAGATTCCTACAGATGGGGAGATATTTGCCTTTTCATAAATTGACATTTGAATAATCTCGAAAAATTAAAATATCTCTATCCTCCAAACCCTTGGACATACATTCACCTGACTCAGACATGTAGTTAACATACACGTTCCCTCAAGGTGACATAAGGTTTGTCTCTCAGATTCCTACAGATCGGGAGATATTTGCCTTTAAAAAATTGACTTTAGTATAATCTCGAGAAATTAAAATGTCTGTAACCTCCAAACCCTTAAACAAACATTGACATGACTCTGACATGAAGTTGACATATACGTTAACTCAAAGTGACATAAGTTTTGTCTCTCAGATTCCTACAGATCGGGAGATATTTGCCTTTTCAATAATTGACTTTCGAATAATCTCGAGAAATCCAAATGTCTTTATCCTCCAAACCCTTGGACATACATTGACGTGACTCTGACCCGAAGTTGACATATACGTTCCCTCAAAGTGACATAATTTTTGTCTTTCAGATTCCTACAGATCGGGAGATATTTGCCTTTTCAAAAATTGATTTTCGAATAATCTCGATAAATTCAAATGAGTCTATACTCCAAACCCTTGGACTTACATTGACGTGGTTCTGACATGAAGTTGACTTTTACGTTCCCTCAAAGTTACATAAGTTTTGTCTCTCAGATACCTACAGATCGGGAGATATTTGCCTTTTCAAGAATTGACTTTCCAATAATCTAAAAAATTAAAATGTTTCTATCCTCCGAACCCTTGGACATACATTGACATGACTCTGACATGAAGTTGACATACACGTTCCCTCAAAGTGACATAAGGTTTGTTTCTCAGATTCCTACAGATCGGGAGATATTTGAATTTTCAAAAATTGACTTTCGAATAATCTCGAAAAATTCAAATATCTCTATCCTCCAAACCCTTGGACATACTTTGACGTGACTCAGACATGAAGTTGACATATACGTTCCCTCAAAGTGAAATACGTTTTGTCTCTCAGATTCCTACAGATCGGAAGATATTTGCCCTTTCATAAATTGACTTTCGAATAATCTCGAAAAATTCAAATGTGTCTATCCTCCAAACCCTTAGACATTCATTGACGTGACTCTAACATGAAGTTGACATACACGTTCCCTCAAAGTGACATAAGGTTTGTGTCTCAGATTCCTACAGATCGGGAGATATTTGCTTTTTCAAAAATTGATTTTCGAATAATCTCGAAAAATTCAAATGAGTCTATACACCAAACCTTTGGACTTACATTAACGTGGTTCTGAAATGAAGTTGATATATACGTTCCCTCAAATTGACATAAGTTTTGTCTCTCAGATTCCTACAGATCGGGAGATATTTGCCTTTCCAAAAATTGACTTTCAAATAATCTCGAAAAATTTAAATGTCTCTATCCTCCAAACCCTTGGACATATATTGACCAGACTCTGACATGAAGTTGACATATACGTTCCCTCATAGCGACTTAAATTTTGTCTTGCAGATTCCTACAGATCGGGAGATATTTGCCTTTTAAAAATTGACTTTCGAATAATCTCGGAAAATTCAAATGTTTCTATCCTCCGAACCCTTGGTCATACATTGACGTGACTCTGACACGAAGTTGACATACACGTTCCCTCAACGTGACATAAGTTTTGTCTCTCAGATTCCTACAGATGGGGAGATATTTGCCTTTTCATAAATTGACATTTGAATAATCTCGAAAAATTCAAATATCTCTATCCTCCAAACCCTTGGACATACATTGACGTGACTCTGACATGAAGTTGACATATACGTTCCCTCAAAGTGACATAAGTTTTGTCTCTCAGATTCCTACAGATCGGGAGATATTTGCCTTTTCACAAAACAACTTTCGAATAATCTCGAAAAATTGAAATATTTCTATCCTCCAAACCCTTGGACATACATTGACTTGACTCTGACATGAAGTTGACATATAAGTTTCCTCAAAGTGACAAGTTTTCTCTATCAGATTCCTACAGATCGGGAGATATTTGCCTTTTCAATATTGACTTTCGAATAACCACGAAAAATTAAAATGTCTCTATCCTCCAAACCCTTTGAAATACATTGACTTGACTCTGACATGAAGTTTACATATACATTCCCTCAAAGTGACATAAGTTTTGTCTCTCAGATTCCTACAGATCGGGAGATATTTGCCTTTTCAAAAATTGACACTCGAATAATCTCGAAAAATTAAAATATTTCTATCCTCCAAACCCTTGGACATACATTGACTTGACTCTGACATGAAGTTGACATATACGTTTCCTCAAATTGACAAGTTTTCTCTATCAGATTCCTACAGATCGGGAGATATTTGCCTTTTCAATATTGACTTTCGAATAACCACGAAAAATTAAAATGTCTCTATCCTCCAAACCCTTTGAAATACATTGACTTGACTCTGACATGAAGTTTACATATACATTCCCTCAAAGTGACATAAGTTTTGTCTCTCAGATTCCTACAGATCGGGAGATATTTGCCTTTTCAAAAATTGACACTCGAATAATCTCGAAAAATTAAAATGTCTCTATTCTCCAAACCCTTGGACATATATTGACAAGACTCTGACATGAAGTTGACATATACGTTCCCTCATAGCGACTTAAGTTTTGTCTTGCAGATTCCTACAGATCGGGAGATATTTGACTTTTAAAAATTGACTTTCGAATAATCTCGGAAAATTAAAATGTTTCTATCATCCGAACCCTTGGTCATACATTGACGTGACTCTGACACGAAGTTGACATACACGTTCCCTCAACGTGACATAAGTTTTGTCTCTCAGATTCCTACAGATGGGGAGATATTTGCCTTTTCATAAATTGACATTTGAATAATCTCGAAAAATTCAAATATCTCTATCCTCCAAACCCTTGGACATACATTGACGTGACTCTGACATGAAGTTTACATATACGTTCCCTCAAAGTGACATAAGTTTTGTCTCTCAGATTCCTACAGATCGGGAGATATTTGCCTTTCCAAAAATTGACTTTCAAATAATCTCGAAAAATTGAAATGTCTCTATCCTCCAAACCCTTGGACATACATTGACCAGACTCTGACATGAAGTTGACATATACGTTCCCTCATAGCGACTTAAGTTTTGTCTTGCAGATTCCTACAGATCGGGAGATATTTGCCTTTTAAAAATTGACTTTCCAATAATCTTGGAAAATTCAAATGTTTCTATCCTCCGAACCCTTGGTCATACATTGACGTGACTCTGACATGAAGTTGACATACACGTTCCCTCAAAGTGACATAAGGCTTGTGTCTCAGATTCCTACAGATCGGGAGATATTTGAATTTTCAAAAATTGACTTTCGAATAATCTTGAAAAATTAAAATGTCTCTATCCTCCAAACCCTTGGACATACATTGACGTGACTCTGACATGAGTTGACATACACGTTCCCTCAACGTGACATAAGTTTTGTCTCTCAGATTCCTACAGATGGGGAGATATTTGCCTTTTCATAAATTGACATTTGAATAATCTCGAAAAATTAAAATATCTCTATCCTCCAAACCCTTGGACATACATTCACCTGACTCAGACATGTAGTTAACATACACGTTCCCTCAAGGTGACATAAGGTTTGTCTCTCAGATTCCTACAGATCGGGAGATATTTGCCTTTAAAAAATTGACTTTAGTATAATCTCGAGAAATTAAAATGTCTGTAACCTCCAAACCCTTGAACAAACATTGACATGACTCTGACATGAAGTTGACATATACGTTAACTCAAAGTGACATAAGTTTTGTCTCTCAGATTCCTACAGATCGGGAGATATTTGCCTTTTCAATAATTGACTTTCGAATAATCTCGAGAAATCCAAATGTCTTTATCCTCCAAACCCTTGGACATACATTGACGTGACTCTGACCCGAAGTTGACATATACGTTCCCTCAAAGTGACATAATTTTTGTCTTTCAGATTCCTACAGATCGGGAGATATTTGCCTTTTCAAAAATTGATTTTCGAATAATCTCGATAAATTCAAATGAGTCTATACTCCAAACCCTTGGACTTACATTGACGTGGTTCTGACATGAAGTTGACTTTTACGTTCCCTCAAAGTTACATAAGTTTTGTCTCTCAGATACCTACAGATCGGGAGATATTTGCCTTTTCAAGAATTGACTTTCCAATAATCTAAAAAATTAAAATGTTTCTATCCTCCGAACCCTTGGACATACATTGACATGACTCTGACATGAAGTTGACATACACGTTCCCTCAAAGTGACATAAGGTTTGTTTCTCAGATTCCTACAGATCGGGAGATATTTGAATTTTCAAAAATTGACTTTCGAATAATCTCGAAAAATTCAAATATCTCTATCCTCCAAACCCTTGGACATACTTTGACGTGACTCAGACATGAAGTTGACATATACGTTCCCTCAAAGTGAAATACGTTTTGTCTCTCAGATTCCTACAGATCGGAAGATATTTGCCCTTTCATAAATTGACTTTCGAATAATCTCGAAAAATTCAAATGTGTCTATCCTCCAAACCCTTAGACATTCATTGACGTGACTCTAACATGAAGTTGACATACACGTTCCCTCAAAGTGACATAAGGTTTGTGTCTCAGATTCCTACAGATCGGGAGATATTTGCTTTTTCAAAAATTGATTTTCGAATAATCTCGAAAAATTCAAATGAGTCTATACACCAAACCTTTGGACTTACATTAACGTGGTTCTGAAATGAAGTTGATATATACGTTCCCTCAAATTGACATAAGTTTTGTCTCTCAGATTCCTACAGATCGGGAGATATTTGCCTTTCCAAAAATTGACTTTCAAATAATCTCGAAAAATTTAAATGTCTCTATCCTCCAAACCCTTGGACATATATTGACCAGACTCTGACATGAAGTTGACATATACGTTCCCTCATAGCGACTTAAATTTTGTCTTGCAGATTCCTACAGATCGGGAGATATTTGCCTTTTAAAAATTGACTTTCGAATAATCTCGGAAAATTCAAATGTTTCTATCCTCCGAACCCTTGGTCATACATTGACGTGACTCTGACACGAAGTTGACATACACGTTCCCTCAACGTGACATAAGTTTTGTCTCTCAGATTCCTACAGATGGGGAGATATTTGCCTTTTCATAAATTGACATTTGAATAATCTCGAAAAATTCAAATATCTCTATCCTCCAAACCCTTGGACATACATTGACGTGACTCTGACATGAAGTTGACATATACGTTCCCTCAAAGTGACATAAGTTTTGTCTCTCAGATTCCTACAGATCGGGAGATATTTGCCTTTTCACAAAACAACTTTCGAATAATCTCGAAAAATTGAAATATTTCTATCCTCCAAACCCTTGGACATACATTGACTTGACTCTGACATGAAGTTGACATATAAGTTTCCTCAAAGTGACAAGTTTTCTCTATCAGATTCCTACAGATCGGGAGATATTTGCCTTTTCAATATTGACTTTCGAATAACCACGAAAAATTAAAATGTCTCTATCCTCCAAACCCTTTGAAATACATTGACTTGACTCTGACATGAAGTTTACATATACATTCCCTCAAAGTGACATAAGTTTTGTCTCTCAGATTCCTACAGATCGGGAGATATTTGCCTTTTCAAAAATTGACACTCGAATAATCTCGAAAAATTAAAATATTTCTATCCTCCAAACCCTTGGACATACATTGACTTGACTCTGACATGAAGTTGACATATACGTTTCCTCAAATTGACAAGTTTTCTCTATCAGATTCCTACAGATCGGGAGATATTTGCCTTTTCAATATTGACTTTCGAATAACCACGAAAAATTAAAATGTCTCTATCCTCCAAACCCTTTGAAATACATTGACTTGACTCTGACATGAAGTTTACATATACATTCCCTCAAAGTGACATAAGTTTTGTCTCTCAGATTCCTACAGATCGGGAGATATTTGCCTTTTCAAAAATTGACACTCGAATAATCTCGAAAAATTAAAATGTCTCTATTCTCCAAACCCTTGGACATATATTGACAAGACTCTGACATGAAGTTGACATATACGTTCCCTCATAGCGACTTAAGTTTTGTCTTGCAGATTCCTACAGATCGGGAGATATTTGACTTTTAAAAATTGACTTTCGAATAATCTCGGAAAATTCAAATGTTTCTATCATCCGAACCCTTGGTCATACATTGACGTGACTCTGACACGAAGTTGACATACACGTTCCCTCAACGTGACATAAGTTTTGTCTCTCAGATTCCTACAGATGGGGAGATATTTGCCTTTTCATAAATTGACATTTGAATAATCTCGAAAAATTCAAATATCTCTATCCTCCAAACCCTTGGACATACATTGACGTGACTCTGACATGAAGTTTACATATACGTTCCCTCAAAGTGACATAAGTTTTGTCTCTCAGATTCCTACAGATCGGGAGATATTTGCCTTTCCAAAAATTGACTTTCAAATAATCTCGAAAAATTGAAATGGCTCTATCCTCCAAACCCTTGGACATACATTGACCAGACTCTGACATGAAGTTGACATATACGTTCCCTCATAGCGACTTAAGTTTTGTCTTGCAGATTCCTACAGATCGGGAGATATTTGCCTTTTAAAAATTGACTTTCCAATAATCTTGGAAAATTCAAATGTTTCTATCCTCCGAACCCTTGGTCATACATTGACGTGACTCTGACATGAAGTTGACATACACGTTCCCTCAAAGTGACATAAGGCTTGTGTCTCAGATTCCTACAGATCGGGAGATATTTGAATTTTCAAAAATTGACTTTCGAATAATCTTGAAAAATTAAAATGTCTCTATCCTCCAAACCCTTGGACATACATTGACGTGACTCTGACATGAGTTGACATACACGTTCCCTCAACGTGACATAAGTTTTGTCTCTCAGATTCCTACAGATGGGGAGATATTTGCCTTTTCATAAATTGACATTTGAATAATCTCGAAAAATTAAAATATCTCTATCCTCCAAACCCTTGGACATACATTCACCTGACTCAGACATGTAGTTAACATACACGTTCCCTCAAGGTGACATAAGGTTTGTCTCTCAGATTCCTACAGATCGGGAGATATTTGCCTTTAAAAAATTGACTTTAGTATAATCTCGAGAAATTAAAATGTCTGTAACCTCCAAACCCTTGAACAAACATTGACATGACTCTGACATGAAGTTGACATATACGTTAACTCAAAGTGACATAAGTTTTGTCTCTCAGATTCCTACAGATCGGGAGATATTTGCCTTTTCAATAATTGACTTTCGAATAATCTCGAGAAATCCAAATGTCTTTATCCTCCAAACCCTTGGACATACATTGACGTGACTCTGACCCGAAGTTGACATATACGTTCCCTCAAAGTGACATAATTTTTGTCTTTCAGATTCCTACAGATCGGGAGATATTTGCCTTTTCAAAAATTGATTTTCGAATAATCTCGATAAATTCAAATGAGTCTATACTCCAAACCCTTGGACTTACATTGACGTGGTTCTGACATGAAGTTGACTTTTACGTTCCCTCAAAGTTACATAAGTTTTGTCTCTCAGATACCTACAGATCGGGAGATATTTGCCTTTTCAAGAATTGACTTTCCAATAATCTAAAAAATTAAAATGTTTCTATCCTCCGAACCCTTGGACATACATTGACATGACTCTGACATGAAGTTGACATACACGTTCCCTCAAAGTGACATAAGGTTTGTTTCTCAGATTCCTACAGATCGGGAGATATTTGAATTTTCAAAAATTGACTTTCGAATAATCTCGAAAAATTCAAATATCTCTATCCTCCAAACCCTTGGACATACATTGACGTGACTCTGACATGAAGTTTACATATACGTTCCCTCAAAGTGACATAAGTTTTGTCTCTCAGATTCCTACAGATCGGGAGATATTTGCCTTTCCAAAAATTGACTTTCAAATAATCTCGAAAAATTGAAATGTCTCTATCCTCCAAACCCTTGGACATACATTGACCAGACTCTGACATGAAGTTGACATATACGTTCCCTCATAGCGACTTAAGTTTTGTCTTGCAGATTCCTACAGATCGGGAGATATTTGCCTTTTAAAAATTGACTTTCCAATAATCTTGGAAAATTCAAATGTTTCTATCCTCCGAACCCTTGGTCATACATTGACGTGACTCTGACATGAAGTTGACATACACGTTCCCTCAAAGTGACATAAGGCTTGTGTCTCAGATTCCTACAGATCGGGAGATATTTGAATTTTCAAAAATTGACTTTCGAATAATCTTGAAAAATTAAAATGTCTCTATCCTCCAAACCCTTGGACATACATTGACGTGACTCTGACATGAGTTGACATACACGTTCCCTCAACGTGACATAAGTTTTGTCTCTCAGATTCCTACAGATGGGGAGATATTTGCCTTTTCATAAATTGACATTTGAATAATCTCGAAAAATTAAAATATCTCTATCCTCCAAACCCTTGGACATACATTCACCTGACTCAGACATGTAGTTAACATACACGTTCCCTCAAGGTGACATAAGGTTTGTCTCTCAGATTCCTACAGATCGGGAGATATTTGCCTTTAAAAAATTGACTTTAGTATAATCTCGAGAAATTAAAATGTCTGTAACCTCCAAACCCTTGAACAAACATTGACATGACTCTGACATGAAGTTGACATATACGTTAACTCAAAGTGACATAAGTTTTGTCTCTCAGATTCCTACAGATCGGGAGATATTTGCCTTTTCAATAATTGACTTTCGAATAATCTCGAGAAATCCAAATGTCTTTATCCTCCAAACCCTTGGACATACATTGACGTGACTCTGACCCGAAGTTGACATATACGTTCCCTCAAAGTGACATAATTTTTGTCTTTCAGATTCCTACAGATCGGGAGATATTTGCCTTTTCAAAAATTGATTTTCGAATAATCTCGATAAATTCAAATGAGTCTATACTCCAAACCCTTGGACTTACATTGACGTGGTTCTGACATGAAGTTGACTTTTACGTTCCCTCAAAGTTACATAAGTTTTGTCTCTCAGATACCTACAGATCGGGAGATATTTGCCTTTTCAAGAATTGACTTTCCAATAATCTAAAAAATTAAAATGTTTCTATCCTCCGAACCCTTGGACATACATTGACATGACTCTGACATGAAGTTGACATACACGTTCCCTCAAAGTGACATAAGGTTTGTTTCTCAGATTCCTACAGATCGGGAGATATTTGAATTTTCAAAAATTGACTTTCGAATAATCTCGAAAAATTCAAATATCTCTATCCTCCAAACCCTTGGACATACTTTGACGTGACTCAGACATGAAGTTGACATATACGTTCCCTCAAAGTGAAATACGTTTTGTCTCTCAGATTCCTACAGATCGGAAGATATTTGCCCTTTCATAAATTGACTTTCGAATAATCTCGAAAAATTCAAATGTGTCTATCCTCCAAACCCTTAGACATTCATTGACGTGACTCTAACATGAAGTTGACATACACGTTCCCTCAAAGTGACATAAGGTTTGTGTCTCAGATTCCTACAGATCGGGAGATATTTGCTCTTTCAAAAATTGATTTTCGAATAATCTCGAAAAATTCAAATGAGTCTATACACCAAACCTTTGGACTTACATTAACGTGGTTCTGAAATGAAGTTGATATATACGTTCCCTCAAATTGACATAAGTTTTGTCTCTCAGATTCCTACAGATCGGGAGATATTTGCCTTTCCAAAAATTGACTTTCAAATAATCTCGAAAAATTTAAATGTCTCTATCCTCCAAACCCTTGGACATATATTGACCAGACTCTGACATGAAGTTGACATATACGTTCCCTCATAGCGACTTAAATTTTGTCTTGCAGATTCCTACAGATCGGGAGATATTTGCCTTTTAAAAATTGACTTTCGAATAATCTCGGAAAATTCAAATGTTTCTATCCTCCGAACCCTTGGTCATACATTGACGTGACTCTGACACGAAGTTGACATACACGTTCCCTCAACGTGACATAAGTTTTGTCTCTCAGATTCCTACAGATGGGGAGATATTTGCCTTTTCATAAATTGACATTTGAATAATCTCGAAAAATTCAAATATCTCTATCCTCCAAACCCTTGGACATACATTGACGTGACTCTGACATGAAGTTGACATATACGTTCCCTCAAAGTGACATAAGTTTTGTCTCTCAGATTCCTACAGATCGGGAGATATTTGCCTTTTCACAAAACAACTTTCGAATAATCTCGAAAAATTGAAATATTTCTATCCTCCAAACCCTTGGACATACATTGACTTGACTCTGACATGAAGTTGACATATAAGTTTCCTCAAAGTGACAAGTTTTCTCTATCAGATTCCTACAGATCGGGAGATATTTGCCTTTTCAATATTGACTTTCGAATAACCACGAAAAATTAAAATGTCTCTATCCTCCAAACCCTTTGAAATACATTGACTTGACTCTGACATGAAGTTTACATATACATTCCCTCAAAGTGACATAAGTTTTGTCTCTCAGATTCCTACAGATCGGGAGATATTTGCCTTTTCAAAAATTGACACTCGAATAATCTCGAAAAATTAAAATATTTCTATCCTCCAAACCCTTGGACATACATTGACTTGACTCTGACATGAAGTTGACATATACGTTTCCTCAAATTGACAAGTTTTCTCTATCAGATTCCTACAGATCGGGAGATATTTGCCTTTTCAATATTGACTTTCGAATAACCACGAAAAATTAAAATGTCTCTATCCTCCAAACCCTTTGAAATACATTGACTTGACTCTGACATGAAGTTTACATATACATTCCCTCAAAGTGACATAAGTTTTGTCTCTCAGATTCCTACAGATCGGGAGATATTTGCCTTTTCAAAAATTGACACTCGAATAATCTCGAAAAATTAAAATGTCTCTATTCTCCAAACCCTTGGACATATATTGACAAGACTCTGACATGAAGTTGACATATACGTTCCCTCATAGCGACTTAAGTTTTGTCTTGCAGATTCCTACAGATCGGGAGATATTTGACTTTTAAAAATTGACTTTCGAATAATCTCGGAAAATTCAAATGTTTCTATCATCCGAACCCTTGGTCATACATTGACGTGACTCTGACACGAAGTTGACATACACGTTCCCTCAACGTGACATAAGTTTTGTCTCTCAGATTCCTACAGATGGGGAGATATTTGCCTTTTCATAAATTGACATTTGAATAATCTCGAAAAATTCAAATATCTCTATCCTCCAAACCCTTGGACATACATTGACGTGACTCTGACATGAAGTTTACATATACGTTCCCTCAAAGTGACATAAGTTTTGTCTCTCAGATTCCTACAGATCGGGAGATATTTGCCTTTCCAAAAATTGACTTTCAAATAATCTCGAAAAATTGAAATGTCTCTATCCTCCAAACCCTTGGACATACATTGACCAGACTCTGACATGAAGTTGACATATACGTTCCCTCATAGCGACTTAAGTTTTGTCTTGCAGATTCCTACAGATCGGGAGATATTTGCCTTTTAAAAATTGACTTTCCAATAATCTTGGAAAATTCAAATGTTTCTATCCTCCGAACCCTTGGTCATACATTGACGTGACTCTGACATGAAGTTGACATACACGTTCCCTCAAAGTGACATAAGGCTTGTGTCTCAGATTCCTACAGATCGGGAGATATTTGAATTTTCAAAAATTGACTTTCGAATAATCTTGAAAAATTAAAATGTCTCTATCCTCCAAACCCTTGGACATACATTGACGTGACTCTGACATGAGTTGACATACACGTTCCCTCAACGTGACATAAGTTTTGTCTCTCAGATTCCTACAGATGGGGAGATATTTGCCTTTTCATAAATTGACATTTGAATAATCTCGAAAAATTAAAATATCTCTATCCTCCAAACCCTTGGACATACATTCACCTGACTCAGACATGTAGTTAACATACACGTTCCCTCAAGGTGACATAAGGTTTGTCTCTCAGATTCCTACAGATCGGGAGATATTTGCCTTTAAAAAATTGACTTTAGTATAATCTCGAGAAATTAAAATGTCTGTAACCTCCAAACCCTTGAACAAACATTGACATGACTCTGACATGAAGTTGACATATACGTTAACTCAAAGTGACATAAGTTTTGTCTCTCAGATTCCTACAGATCGGGAGATATTTGCCTTTTCAATAATTGACTTTCGAATAATCTCGAGAAATCCAAATGTCTTTATCCTCCAAACCCTTGGACATACATTGACGTGACTCTGACCCGAAGTTGACATATACGTTCCCTCAAAGTGACATAATTTTTGTCTTTCAGATTCCTACAGATCGGGAGATATTTGCCTTTTCAAAAATTGATTTTCGAATAATCTCGATAAATTCAAATGAGTCTATACTCCAAACCCTTGGACTTACATTGACGTGGTTCTGACATGAAGTTGACTTTTACGTTCCCTCAAAGTTACATAAGTTTTGTCTCTCAGATACCTACAGATCGGGAGATATTTGCCTTTTCAAGAATTGACTTTCCAATAATCTAAAAAATTAAAATGTTTCTATCCTCCGAACCCTTGGACATACATTGACATGACTCTGACATGAAGTTGACATACACGTTCCCTCAAAGTGACATAAGGTTTGTTTCTCAGATTCCTACAGATCGGGAGATATTTGAATTTTCAAAAATTGACTTTCGAATAATCTCGAAAAATTCAAATATCTCTATCCTCCAAACCCTTGGACATACTTTGACGTGACTCAGACATGAAGTTGACATATACGTTCCCTCAAAGTGAAATACGTTTTGTCTCTCAGATTCCTACAGATCGGAAGATATTTGCCCTTTCATAAATTGACTTTCGAATAATCTCGAAAAATTCAAATGTGTCTATCCTCCAAACCCTTAGACATTCATTGACGTGACTCTAACATGAAGTTGACATACACGTTCCCTCAAAGTGACATAAGGTTTGTGTCTCAGATTCCTACAGATCGGGAGATATTTGCTTTTTCAAAAATTGATTTTCGAATAATCTCGAAAAATTCAAATGAGTCTATACACCAAACCCTTGGACTTACATTAACGTGGTTCTGAAATGAAGTTGATATATACGTTCCCTCAAATTGACATAAGTTTTGTCTCTCAGATTCCTACAGATCGGGAGATATTTGCCTTTCCAAAAATTGACTTTCAAATAATCTCGAAAAATTTAAATGTCTCTATCCTCCAAACCCTTGGACATATATTGACCAGACTCTGACATGAAGTTGACATATACGTTCCCTCATAGCGACTTAAATTTTGTCTTGCAGATTCCTACAGATCGGGAGATATTTGCCTTTTAAAAATTGACTTTCGAATAATCTCGGAAAATTCAAATGTTTCTATCCTCCGAACCCTTGGTCATACATTGACGTGACTCTGACACGAAGTTGACATACACGTTCCCTCAACGTGACATAAGTTTTGTCTCTCAGATTCCTACAGATGGGGAGATATTTGCCTTTTCATAAATTGACATTTGAATAATCTCGAAAAATTCAAATATCTCTATCCTCCAAACCCTTGGACATACATTGACGTGACTCTGACATGAAGTTGACATATACGTTCCCTCAAAGTGACATAAGTTTTGTCTCTCAGATTCCTACAGATCGGGAGATATTTGCCTTTTCACAAATTAACTTTCGAATAATCTCGAAAAATTGAAATATTTCTATCCTCCAAACCCTTGGACATACATTGACTTGACTCTGACATGAAGTTGACATATACGTTTCCTCAAAGTGACAAGTTTTCTCTATCAGATTCCTACAGATCGGTAGATATTTGCCTTTTCAATATTGACTTTCGAATAACCACGAAAAATTAAAATGTCTCTATCCTCCAAACCCTTTGAAATACATTGACTTGACTCTGACATGAAGTTTACATATACATTCCCTCAAAGTGACATAAGTTTTGTCTCTCAGATTCCTACAGATCGGGAGATATTTGCCTTTTCAAAAATTGACACTCGAATAATCTCGAAAAATTAAAATGTCTCTATTCTCCAAACCCTTGGACATACATTGACAAGACTCTGACATGAAGTTGACATATACGTTCCTCAAATTGACATAAGTTTTGTCTCTCAGATTCCTACACATCAGGAGATATTTGCCTTTTCAAAAATTGACTTCCGAATAATCTCGGAAAATTAAAATGTTTCTATCCTCCAAACCCTTGGACATACATTGACGTGAATCTGACATGAAGTTGACATACACGTTCCCTCAAAGTGACACAAGGTTTGTATCTCAGATTCCTAAAAACCGGGAGATATTTGCCTTTTCCAAAATTTACTTTCGAATAATCTCGAAAGTTTAAATATCTCTATCCTCCAAACCCTTGGACATACATTGACGTGACTCTGACATGAGGTTGACATATACGTTCCCTCAAAGTGACATAAGTTTTGTCTCTCAGATTCCTACAGATCTGGAGATATTTGCCTTTTCAAAAAATGACTTTCGAATAATCTCGAAAAATTAAAATGTCTCTATCCTCGAAACCCTTATACATACATTCACGTGACTCTGCATTGAAGTTGACATACACGTTCCCTGAAGGTGGCATAAAGGTTGTCTCTCAGATTCCTACAGATCGGGAGATATTTGCCTTTAAAAAATTGACTTTCGAATAATCTCGATAAATTAAAATGTCTCTATCCTCCAAACCATTGAACATCCATTGACGTGACTCTAACATGAAGTTAACGTATACGTTCCCTCAAAGTAACATAAGTTTTGTCTTTGAGATTCCTACAGATCGGAAGATATTTGCCTTTTCAAAAATTGACTTTCGAATAAGCTCGAAAAATTTAAATGTCTCTATCCTCCAAACCCTTGGACATACATTGACTTGACTCTGACATGAAGTTGACATAAATGTTCCATCAAAGTGACATAAGGTTTGTCTCTCAGATTCATACAGATCGGGAGATATTTGCCTTTTCACAAATTGACTTTCGAATAATCTCGAAAAATTAAAATGTCTCTATCCTCCAAACCCTTGGACATACATTGACGTGACTCTGACATGACGATGACAAATACGTTCCCTCAAAGTGACATACGTTTTGTCCCTCAGATTCCTACAGATCGGCAGATATTTGCCTTTTCAATAATTGACTTTCGAATAATCTCGAAGAAATTTAAAAGACTCTATCCTCCAAACCCTTGGACATACATTGATGTGACTCTTACATGAAGTTGACATATACGTTCCCTCAAAGTGACATAAGTTTTGTCTCTCAGATTCATACGGATCGGGAGATATTTGCCATTTCACAAAATGACTTTCGAAAAATCTCGAAAAATTAAAATATCTCTATCCTCCAAACCCTTGGACATACATTAACAAGACTCTGACATGGAGTTTTCATAAACGTTCCCTCAAAGTGACATCAGTTTTGTCTCTCAGATTCCTACAGATCGGGATATATTTGCCTTTTCAAAAATTGACTTTCGAATAATCTCGAAGAAATTAAAATGACTCTATCCTCCAAACCCTTGGACATAGATTAACGTGACTCTGACATGAAGTTGACATATACTTCCCTCAAAGTGACATAAGTTTTGTCTCTCAGATTCCTACAGATCGTGATATATTTGCCTTTTAAAAATTGACTTTCGAATAATCTCGAAAAATTAAAATGTCTCTATCCTCCAAACCCTTGGACATACATTGACGTGACTCTGACATGACAATGACAAATACGTTCCCTCAAAGCGACATATGTTTTGTCTCTCAGATTCCTACAGATCGGCAGATATTTGCCTTTTCAAAAATTGACTTTCGAATAATCTCGAAGAAATTTAAATGACTCTATCCTCCAAACCCTTGGACATACATTGACGTGACTCTGACATGAAGTTGACATATACATTCCCTCAAAGTGACATAAGTTTTGTCTATCAGATTCCTACAGATCGGCAGATATTTGCCTTTTCAAAAATTGACTTTCGAATAAGCTCGGAAAATTAAAATGTCTCTATCCTCCAAACCCTTGGACATACATTGAAGTGACTCTGACATGAAGTTGACATATACATTCCCTCAATGTGACATAAGTTTCGTCTCTCAGATTCCTACAGATCGGGAGATATTTGCCTTTTCAAAAATTGATCTTCGAATAATCTCGAAAAATTAAAATGTCTCTATCCTCCAAACCCTTGGACATACATTGACGTGACTCTGACACGAAGTTGACATATACGTTCCCTCAAATTGACATAAGTTTTGTCTCTCAGATTCCTACAGATCGGAAGATATTTGCCCTTTCAAAAATTGACTTTCGAATAATCTCGAAAAATTAAAATGTCTCTATCCTCCAAACCCTTAGACATACATTGGCGTGACTCTAACATGAAGTTGACATACACGTTCCCTCAAAGTGACATCAGGTTTGTGTCTCAGAATCCTACAGATCGGGAGATATTTGCCTTTTCAAAAATTGATTTTCGAATAATCTCGAAAAATTCAAATAAGTCTATACTCCAAACCCTTGGACTTACATTGACGTGGTTAAGACATGAAGTTGACATATACGTTCCCTCATAGTGACTTAAGTTTTGTCTCGCAGATTCCTACAGATCGGGAGATATTTGCCTTTTAAAAATTCACTTTCGAATAATCTCGAAAAATTGAAATGTCTCTATCCTCCAAACCGTTGGACATACATTGACTTGACTCTGACATGAAGTTGACATACACGTTCCCTCAAAGTGACATAAGTTTTGTCTCTCAGATTCCTACAGATGGGGAGATATTTGCCTTTTCAAAAATTGACATTTGAATAATCTCGAAAAATTAAAAAATCTCTATCCTCCAAACCCTTGGACATACATTGACGTGACTCTGACATGAAGTTGACATATACGTTCCCTCAAAGTGACATAAGTTTTGTCTCTCAGATTCCTACAGATCGGGAGATATTTGCCTTTTCACAAATTAACTTTCGAATAATCTCGAAAAATTGAAATATTTCTATCCTCCAAACCCTTGGACATACATTGACTTGACTCTGACATGAAGTTGACATATACGTTTCCTCAAAGTGACAAGTTTTCTCTATCAGATTCCTACAGATCGGTAGATATTTGCCTTTTCAATATTGACTTTCGAATAACCACGAAAAATTAAAATGTCTCTATCCTCCAAACCCTTTGAAATACATTGACTTGACTCTGACATGAAGTTTACATATACATTCCCTCAAAGTGACATAAGTTTTGTCTCTCAGATTCCTACAGATCGGGAGATATTTGCCTTTTCAAAAATTGACACTCGAATAATCTCGAAAAATTAAAATGTCTCTATTCTCCAAACCCTTGGACATACATTGACAAGACTCTGACATGAAGTTGACATATACGTTCCTCAAATTGACATAAGTTTTGTCTCTCAGATTCCTACACATCAGGAGATATTTGCCTTTTCAAAAATTGACTTCCGAATAATCTCGGAAAATTAAAATGTTTCTATCCTCCAAACCCTTGGACATACATTGACGTGAATCTGACATGAAGTTGACATACACGTTCCCTCAAAGTGACACAAGGTTTGTATCTCAGATTCCTAAAAACCGGGAGATATTTGCCTTTTCCAAAATTTACTTTCGAATAATCTCGAAAGTTTAAATATCTCTATCCTCCAAACCCTTGGACATACATTGACGTGACTCTGACATGAGGTTGACATATACGTTCCCTCAAAGTGACATAAGTTTTGTCTCTCAGATTCCTACAGATCTGGAGATATTTGCCTTTTCAAAAAATGACTTTCGAATAATCTCGAAAAATTAAAATGTCTCTATCCTCGAAACCCTTATACATACATTCACGTGACTCTGCATTGAAGTTGACATACACGTTCCCTGAAGGTGGCATAAAGGTTGTCTCTCAGATTCCTACAGATCGGGAGATATTTGCCTTTAAAAAATTGACTTTCGAATAATCTCGATAAATTAAAATGTCTCTATCCTCCAAACCATTGAACATCCATTGACGTGACTCTAACATGAAGTTAACGTATACGTTCCCTCAAAGTAACATAAGTTTTGTCTTTGAGATTCCTACAGATCGGAAGATATTTGCCTTTTCAAAAATTGACTTTCGAATAAGCTCGAAAAATTTAAATGTCTCTATCCTCCAAACCCTTGGACATACATTGACTTGACTCTGACATGAAGTTGACATAAATGTTCCATCAAAGTGACATAAGGTTTGTCTCTCAGATTCATACAGATCGGGAGATATTTGCCTTTTCACAAATTGACTTTCGAATAATCTCGAAAAATTAAAATGTCTCTATCCTCCAAACCCTTGGACATACATTGACGTGACTCTGACATGACGATGACAAATACGTTCCCTCAAAGTGACATACGTTTTGTCCCTCAGATTCCTACAGATCGGCAGATATTTGCCTTTTCAATAATTGACTTTCGAATAATCTCGAAGAAATTTAAAAGACTCTATCCTCCAAACCCTTGGACATACATTGATGTGACTCTTACATGAAGTTGACATATACGTTCCCTCAAAGTGACATAAGTTTTGTCTCTCAGATTCATACGGATCGGGAGATATTTGCCATTTCACAAAATGACTTTCGAAAAATCTCGAAAAATTAAAATATCTCTATCCTCCAAACCCTTGGACATACATTAACAAGACTCTGACATGGAGTTTTCATAAACGTTCCCTCAAAGTGACATCAGTTTTGTCTCTCAGATTCCTACAGATCGGGATATATTTGCCTTTTCAAAAATTGACTTTCGAATAATCTCGAAGAAATTAAAATGACTCTATCCTCCAAACCCTTGGACATAGATTAACGTGACTCTGACATGAAGTTGACATATACTTCCCTCAAAGTGACATAAGTTTTGTCTCTCAGATTCCTACAGATCGTGATATATTTGCCTTTTAAAAATTGACTTTCGAATAATCTCGAAAAATTAAAATGTCTCTATCCTCCAAACCCTTGGACATACATTGACGTGACTCTGACATGACAATGACAAATACGTTCCCTCAAAGCGACATATGTTTTGTCTCTCAGATTCCTACAGATCGGCAGATATTTGCCTTTTCAAAAATTGACTTTCGAATAATCTCGAAGAAATTTAAATGACTCTATCCTCCAAACCCTTGGACATACATTGACGTGACTCTGACATGAAGTTGACATATACATTCCCTCAAAGTGACATAAGTTTTGTCTATCAGATTCCTACAGATCGGCAGATATTTGCCTTTTCAAAAATTGACTTTCGAATAAGCTCGGAAAATTAAAATGTCTCTATCCTCCAAACCCTTGGACATACATTGAAGTGACTCTGACATGAAGTTGACATATACATTCCCTCAATGTGACATAAGTTTCGTCTCTCAGATTCCTACAGATCGGGAGATATTTGCCTTTTCAAAAATTGATCTTCGAATAATCTCGAAAAATTAAAATGTCTCTATCCTCCAAACCCTTGGACATACATTGACGTGACTCTGACACGAAGTTGACATATACGTTCCCTCAAATTGACATAAGTTTTGTCTCTCAGATTCCTACAGATCGGAAGATATTTGCCCTTTCAAAAATTGACTTTCGAATAATCTCGAAAAATTAAAATGTCTCTATCCTCCAAACCCTTAGACATACATTGGCGTGACTCTAACATGAAGTTGACATACACGTTCCCTCAAAGTGACATCAGGTTTGTGTCTCAGAATCCTACAGATCGGGAGATATTTGCCTTTTCAAAAATTGATTTTCGAATAATCTCGAAAAATTCAAATAAGTCTATACTCCAAACCCTTGGACTTACATTGACGTGGTTAAGACATGAAGTTGACATATACGTTCCCTCATAGTGACTTAAGTTTTGTCTCGCAGATTCCTACAGATCGGGAGATATTTGCCTTTTAAAAATTCACTTTCGAATAATCTCGAAAAATTGAAATGTCTCTATCCTCCAAACCGTTGGACATACATTGACTTGACTCTGACATGAAGTTGACATACACGTTCCCTCAAAGTGACATAAGTTTTGTCTCTCAGATTCCTACAGATGGGGAGATATTTGCCTTTTCAAAAATTGACATTTGAATAATCTCGAAAAATTAAAAAATCTCTATCCTCCAAACCCTTGGACATACATTCACCTGACTCTGACATGTAGTTAACATACACGTTCCCTCAAGGTGACATAAGGTTTGTCTCTCAGATTCCTACAGATCGGGAGATATTTGCCTTTAAAAAATTGACTTTAGTATAATCTCGAGAAATTAAAATGTCTCTAACCTCCAAACCCTTGAACATACATTGACATGACTCTGACATGAGGTTGACATATACGTTCCCTCAAAGTGACATAAGTTTTGTCTCTCAGATTCCTACAGATCGGGAGATATTTGCCTTTTCAAAAATTGACTTTCGAATAATCTCGAGAAATCCAAATGTCTTTATCCTCCAAACCCTTGGACATACATTGACGTGACTCTGACCCGACGTTGACATATACGTTCCCTCAAAGTGACATAATTTTTGTCTTTCAGATTCCTACAGATCGGGAGATATTTGCCTTTTCAAAAATTGATTTTCGAATAATCTCGATAAATTCAAATGAGTCTATACTCCAAACCCTTGGACTTACATTGACGTGGTTCTGACATGAAGTTGACTTTTACGTTCCCTCAAAGTTACATAAGTTTTGTCTCTCAGATACCTACAGATCGGGAGATATTTGCCTTTTCAAGAATTGACTTTCCAATAATCTAAAAAATTAAAATGTTTCTATCCTCCGAACCCTTGGACATACATTGACATGACTCTGACATGAAGTTGACATACACGTTCCCTCAAAGTGACATAAGGTTTGTTTCTCAGATTCCTACAGATCGGGAGATATTTGAATTTTCAAAAATTGACTTTCGAATAATCTCGAAAAATTCAAATGTGTCTATCCTCCAAACCCTTAGACATTCATTGACGTGACTCTAACATGAAGTTGACATACACGTTCCCTCAAAGTGACATAAGGTTTGTCTCTCAGATTCCTACAGATCGGAAGATATTTGCCCTTTCATAAATTGACTTTCGAATAATCTCGAAAAATTCAAATGTGTCTATCCTCCAAACCCTTAGACATTCATTGACGTGACTCTAACATGAAGTTGACATACACGTTCCCTCAAAGTGACATAAGGTTTGTGTCTCAGATTCCTACAGATCGGGAGATATTTGCTTTTTCAAAAATTGATTTTCGAATAATCTCGAAAAATTCAAATGAGTCTATACACCAAACCCTTGGACTTACATTAACGTGGTTCTGAAATGAAGTTGATATATACGTTCCCTCAAAGTGACATAAGTTTTGTCTCTCAGATTCCTACAGATCGGGAGATATTTGCCTTTCCAAAAATTGACTTTCAAATAATCTCGAAAAATTTAAATGTCTCTATCCTCCAAACCCTTGGACATACATTGACCAGACTCTGACAAGAAGTTGACATATACGTTCCCTCATAGCGACTTAAGTTTTGTCTTGCAGATTCCTACAGATCGGGAGATATTTGCCTTTTAAAAATTGACTTTCGAATAATCTCGGAAAATTCAAATGTTTCTATCCTCCGAACCCTTGGTCATACATTGACGTGACTCTGACATGAAGATGACATACACGTTCCCTCAAAGTGACATAAGGCTTGTGTCTCAGATTCCTACAGATCGGGAGATACTTGAATTTTCAAAAATTGACTTTCGAATAATCTTGAAAAATTAAAATGTCTCTATCCTCCAAACCCTTGGACATACATTGACGTGACTCTGACATGAAGTTGACATATACGTTCCCTCAACGTGACATAAGTTTTGTCTCTCAGATTCCTACAGATGGGGAGATATTTGCCTTTTCATAAATTGACATTTGAATAATCTCGAAAAATTCAAATATCTCTATCCTCCAAACCCTTGGACATACATTGACGTGACTCTGACATGAAGTTGACATATACGTTCCCTCAAAGTGACATAAGTTTTGTATCTCAGATTCCTACAGATCGGGAGTTATTTGCCTTTTTAAAAATTGACTTTCGAATAATCTCGAAAAATTAAAATGTCTCTATCCTCCAAACCCTTGGACATACATTGACCTGACTCTGACATGTAGTTAACATACACGTTCCATCAAGGAGACATATGGTTTGTCCCTCAGATTCCTACAGATCGGGAGATATTTGCCTTTAAAAAATTGACTTTGGAATAATCTCGAGAAATTAAAATGTCTGTAACCTCCAAACCCTTGAACATACATTGACGTGACTCTGACATGAAGTTGACATATACGTTCCCTCAAAGTGACATAAGGTTTGTCTTTCAGATTCCTACAGATCGGGAGATATTTGCCTTTTCAAAAATTGACCTTCGAATAATCTCTAAAAATTAAAATGTCTCTATCCTCCAAACCCTTGGACATACATTGACAAGACTCTGACATGAAGTTGAAATATACGTTCCCTCAAATTGACATAAGTTTTGTCTCTCAGATACCTACAGATCGGAAGATATTTGCCCTTTCAAAAATTGGCTTTCGAATAATCTCGAAAAATTAAAATGTCTCTATCCTCCAAACCCTTAGACATACATTGACGTGACTCTAACATGAAGTTTACATACACGTTCCCTCAAAGTGACATAAGGTTTGTGTCTCAGATTCCTACAGATCGGGAGATATTTGAATTTTCAAAAATTGACTTTCGAATAATCTCGAAAAATTAAAATGTCTCTATCCTCCAAACCCTTAGACATACATTGACGTGACTCTAACATGAAGTTGACATACACGTTCCCTCATAGTGACATAAGGTTTGTTTCTCAGATTCTTACAGATCGGGAGATATTTGCCTTTTCAAAAATTGATTTTCGAATAATCTCGAAAAATTGAAATATTTCTATCCTCCAAACCCTTGAATATACATTGACTTGACTCTGACATGAAGTTGACATATACGTTCCCTCTTAGTGACTTAAGTTTTGTCTCGCAGATTCCTACAGATCGGGAGATATTTGAATTTTAAAAATTCACTTTCGAATAATCTCGAAAAATTGAAATGTCTCTATCCTCCAAACCCTTGGACATACATTGACTAGACTCTGACATGAAGTTGACATATACGTTCCCTCAAAGGGACATAAGTTTTGTCTCTCAGATTCCTACTGATCGGGAGATATTTGCCTTTTCAAAAATTGACTTTCGAATAATCTCGAAAAATTTAAATGTCTCTATCCTCCAAACCCTTGGACATACATTGACTAGACTCTGACATAAAGTTGACATATACGTTCCCTCAAAGTGACATAAGTTTTGTATCTCAGATTCCTACAGATCGGGAGATATTTGCCTTTTCAAAAATTTTACTTTCGAATAATCTCGAAAAATTAAAATGTCTCTATCCTCCAAACCCTTGGACATACATTGAATAGACTCTGACATGAAGTTGACATATAAGTTCCCTCAAAGTGATATAAGTTTTGTCTTTCAGATTCCTACAGATCGGGAGATATTTGCCTTTTCAAAAATTGACACTCGAATAATCTAGAAAAATTAAGATGTCTCTATCCTCCAAACCCTTGGACATACATTGAATAGACTCTGACATGAAGTTGACATATAAGTTCCCTCAAAGTGATATAAGTTTTGTCTTTCATATTCCTACAGATCGGGAGATATTTGCCTTTTCCAAAATTGACTTTCCAATAATCTCGAAAATTTTAAATGTCCCTATCCTCCAAATCCTTGGACATACATTGACGAGACTCTGACATGAAGTTGACATATACTTTCCCTCAACGTGACATAAGTTTTGTCTCTCAGATTCCTACAGATCGGGAGTTATTTGCCTTTTCAAAAATTGACTTTAGTATAATCTCGAGAAATTAAAATGTCTCTATCCTCCAAACCCTTGGACATACATTCACCTGACTCTGACATGTAGTTAACATACACGTTCCCTCAAGGTGACATAAGGTTTGTCTCTCAGATTCCTACAGATCGGGAGATATTTGCCTTTAAAAAATTGACTTTAGTATAATCTCGAGAAATTAAAATGTCTCTAACCTCCAAACCCTTGAACATACATTGACATGACTCTGACATGAAGTTGACATATACGTTCCCTCAAGGTGACATAAGTTTTGTATCTCAGATTCCTACAGATCGGGAGATATTTGCCTTTTTGAAAATTGACTTTCGAATAATCTCGAGAAATCCAAATGTCTTTATCCTCCAAACCCTTGGACATACATTGACGTGACTCTGACCCGAAGTTGACATATACGTTCCCTCAAAGTGACATAATTTTTGTCTTTCAGATTCCTACAGATCGGGAGATATTTGCATTTTCAAAAATTGATTTTCGAATAATCTCGATAAATTCAAATGAGTCTATACTCCAAACCCTTGGACTTACATTGACGTGGTTCTGACATGAAGTTGACATATACGTTCCCTCATAGTGACTTAAGTTTTGTCTCGCAGATTCCTACAGATCGGGAGATATTTCCCTTTTAAAAATTCACTTTCGAATAATGTCGAAGAATTGAAATGTCTCTATCCTTCAAACCCTTGGACATACATTGACCAGTCTCTGACATGAAGTTGACATATACATTCCCTCAAAGGAACATAAGTTTTGTCTCTCAGATTCCTACAGATCGGGAGATATTTGCCTTTTCAAAAATTGACTTTCCAATAATCTAAAAAATTAAAATGTTTCTATCCTCCGAACCCTTGGACATACATTGACATGACTCTGACATGAAGTTGACATATACGTTCCCTCAAAGTGACATAAGGTTTGTGTCTCAGATTCCTACAGATCGGGAGATATTTGAATTTTCAAAAATTGACTTTCGAATAATCTCGAAAAATTCAAATATATCTATCCTCCAAACCCTTGGACATACTTTGACGTGACTTAGACATGAAGTTGACATATACGTTCCCTCAAAGTGACATACGTTTTGTCTCTCAGATTCCTACAGATCGGAAGATATTTGCCCTTTCATAAATTGACTTTCGAATAATCTCGAAAAATTCAAATGTGTCTATCCTCCAAACCCTTAGACATTCATTGACGTGACTCTAACATGAAGTTGACATACACGTTCCCTCAAAGTGACTTAAGGTTTGTGTCTCAGATTCCTACAGATCGGGAGATATTTGAATTTTCAAAAATTGACTTTCGAATAATCTCGAAAAATTAAAATGTCTCTATCCTCCAAACCCTTAGAAATACATTAACAACACTCTAACATGAAGTTGACATACACGTTCCCTCAAAGTGACATAAGGTTTGTGTCTCAGATTCCTGCAGATCGGGAGATATTTGCTTTTTCAAAAATTGATTTTCGAATAATCTCGAAAAATTAAGATGTCTCTATCATCCAAACCCTTGGACATACATTGACGAGACTCCGACATGAAGTTGACATTTACGTTCCCTCAAATTGACATAAGTTTTGTCTCTCAGATTCCTACAGATCGGGAGATATTTGCCTTTCCAAAAATTGACTTTCAAATAATCTCGAAAAATTGAAATGTCTCTATCCTCCAAACCCTTGGACAAATATTGACCAGACTCTGACATGAAGTTGACATATACGTTCCCTCATAGCGACTTAAGTTTTGTCTTGCAGATTCCTACAGATCGGGAGATATTTGACTTTTAAAAATTGACTTTCGAATAATCTCGGAAAATTCAAATGTTTCTATCCTCCGAACCCTTGGTCATACATTGACGTGACTCTGACACGAAGTTGACATACACGTTCCCTCAACGTGACATAAGTTTTGTCTCTCAGATTCCTACAGATGGGGAGATATTTGCCTTTTCATAAATTGACATTTGAATAATCTCGAAAAATTCAAATATCTCTATCCTCCAAACCCTTGGACATACATTGACGTGACTCTGACATGAAGTTGACATATACGTTCCCTCAAAGTGACATAAGTTTTGTCTCTCAGATTCCTACAGATCGGGAGATATTTGCCTTTCCAAAAATTGACTTTCAAATAATCTCGAAAAATTGAAATGTCTCTATCCTCCAAACCCTTGGACATACATTGACCAGACTCTGACATGAAGTTGACATATACGTTCCCTCATAGCGACTTAAGTTTTGTCTTGCAGATTCCTACAGATCGGGAGATATTTGCCTTTTAAAAATTGACTTTCCAATAATCTCGGAAAATTCAAATGTTTCTATCCTCCGAACCCTTGGTCATACATTGAGGTGACTCTGACATGAAGTTGACATACACGTTCCCTCAAAGTGACATAAGGCTTGTGTCTCAGATTCCTACAGATCGGGAGATATTTGAATTTTCAAAAATTGACTTTCGAATAATCTTGAAAAATTAAAATGTCTCTATCCTCCAAACCCTTGGACATACATTGAAGTGACTCTGACATGAGTTGACATATACGTTCCCTCAACGTGACATAAGTTTTGTCTCTCAGATTCCTACAGATGGGGAGATATTTGCCTTTTCATATATTGACATTTGAATAATCTCGAGAAATTAAAATGTCTCTAACCTCCAAACCCTTGAACATACATTGACATGACTCTGACATGAAGTTGACATATACGTTCCCTCAAAGTGACATAAGTTTTGTCTCTCAGATTCCTACAGATCGGGAGATATTTGCCTTTTCAAAAATTGACTTTCGAATAATCTCGAGAAATCCAAATGTCTTTATCCTCCAAACCCTTGGACATACATTGACGTGACTCTGACCCGAAGTTGACATATACGTTCCCTCAAAGTGACATAATTTTTGTCTTTCAGATTCCTACAGATCGGGAGATATTTGCCTTTTCAAAAATTGATTTTCGAATAATCTCGATAAATTCAAATGAGTCTATACTCCAAACCCTTGGACTTACATTGACGTGGTTCTGACATGAAGTTGACTTTTACGTTCCCTCAAAGTTACATAAGTTTTGTCTCTCAGATACCTACAGATCGGGAGATATTTGCCTTTTCAAGAATTGACTTTCCAATAATCTAAAAAATTAAAATGTTTCTATCCTCCGAACCCTTGGACATACATTGACATGACTCTGACATGAAGTTGACATACACGTTCCCTCAAAGTGACATAAGGTTTGTTTCTCAGATTCCTACAGATCGGGAGATATTTGAATTTTCAAAAATTGACTTTCGAATAATCTCGAAAAATTCAAATGTGTCTATCCTCCAAACCCTTAGACATTCATTGACGTGACTCTAACATGAAGTTGACATACACGTTCCCTCAAAGTGACATAAGGTTTGTCTCTCAGATTCCTACAGATCGGAAGATATTTGCCCTTTCATAAATTGACTTTCGAATAATCTCGAAAAATTCAAATGTGTCTATCCTCCAAACCCTTAGACATTCATTGACGTGACTCTAACATGAAGTTGACATACACGTTCCCTCAAAGTGACATAAGGTTTGTGTCTCAGATTCCTACAGATCGGGAGATATTTGCTTTTTCAAAAATTGATTTTCGAATAATCTCGAAAAATTCAAATGAGTCTATACACCAAACCCTTGGACTTACATTAACGTGGTTCTGAAATGAAGTTGATATATACGTTCCCTCAAAGTGACATAAGTTTTGTCTCTCAGATTCCTACAGATCGGGAGATATTTGCCTTTCCAAAAATTGACTTTCAAATAATCTCGAAAAATTTAAATGTCTCTATCCTCCAAACCCTTGGACATACATTGACAAGACTCTGACAAGAAGTTGACATATACGTTCCCTCATAGCGACTTAAGTTTTGTCTTGCAGATTCCTACAGATCGGGAGATATTTGCCTTTTAAAAATTGACTTTCGAATAATCTCGGAAAATTCAAATGTTTCTATCCTCCGAACCCTTGGTCATACATTGACGTGACTCTGACATGAAGATGACATACACGTTCCCTCAAAGTGACATAAGGCTTGTGTCTCAGATTCCTACAGATCGGGAGATACTTGAATTTTCAAAAATTGACTTTCGAATAATCTTGAAAAATTAAAATGTCTCTATCCTCCAAACCCTTGGACATACATTGACGTGACTCTGACATGAAGTTGACATATACGTTCCCTCAACGTGACATAAGTTTTGTCTCTCAGATTCCTACAGATGGGGAGATATTTGCCTTTTCATAAATTGACATTTGAATAATCTCGAAAAATTCAAATATCTCTATCCTCCAAACCCTTGGACATACATTGACGTGACTCTGACATGAAGTTGACATATACGTTCCCTCAAAGTGACATAAGTTTTGTCTCTCAGATTCCTACAGATCGGGAGATATTTGCCTTTCCAAAAATTGACTTTCAAATAATCTCGAAAAATTTAAATGTCTCTATCCTCCAAACCCTTGGACATACATTGACCAGACTCTGACATGAAGTTGACATATACGTTCCCTCATAGCGACTTAAGTTTTGTCTTGCAGATTCCTACAGATCGGGAGATATTTGCCTTTAAAAATTGACTTTCGAATAATCTCGGAAAATTCAAATGTTTCTATCCTCCGAACCCTTGGTCATACATTGACGTGACTCTGACATGAAGTTTACATACACGTTCCCTCAAAGTGACATAAGGCTTGTGTCTCAGATTCCTACAGATCGGGGGATATTTGAATTTTCAAAAATTGACTTTCGAATAATCTTGAAAAATTAAAATGTCTCTATGCTCCAAACCCTTGGACATACATTGACGTGACTCTGACATGAAGTTGACATATACGTTCCCTCAACGTGACATAAGTTTTGTCTCTCAGATTCCTACAGATGGGGAGATATTTGCCTTTTCATAAATTGACATTTGAATAATCTCGAAAAATTCAAATATCTCTATCCTCCAAACCCTTGGACATACATTGACGTGACTCTGACATGAAGTTGACATATACGTTCCCTCAAAGTGACATAAATTTTGTATCTCAGATTCCTACAGATCGGGAGTTATTTGCCTTTTTAAAAATTGACTTTCGAATAATCTCGAAAAATTAAAATGTCTCTATCCTCCAAACCCTTGGACATACATTGACCTGACTCTGACATGTAGTTAACATACACGTTCCATCAAGGAGACATATGGTTTGTCTCTCAGATTCCGACAGATCGGGAGATATTTGCCTTTAAAAAATTGACTTTGGAATAATCTCGAGAAATTAAAATGTCTGTAACCTCCAAACCCTTGAACATACATTGACGTGACTCTGACATGAAGTTGACATATACGTTCCCTCAAAGTGACATAAGGTTTGTCTTTCAGATTCCTACAGATCGGGAGATATTTGCCTTTTCAAAAATTGACCTTCGAATAATCTCGAAAAATTAAAATGTCTCTATCCTCCAAACCCTTGGACATACATTGACAAGACTCTGACATGAAGTTGAAATATACGTTCCCTCAAATTGACATAAGTTTTGTCTCTCAGATTCCTACAGATCGGAAGTTATTTGCCCTTTCAAAAATTGACTTTCGAATAATCTCGAAAAATTAAAATATCTCTATCCTCCAAACCCTTAGACATACATTGACGTGACTCTAACATGAAGTTGACATACACGTTCCCTCAAAGTGACAGAATTTTTGTCTCTCAGATTCCTACATATCGAGAGATATTTGCCTTTTCAAAAATTGATTTTCGAATAATCTCGAAAAATTCAAATGTCTCTATCCTCCAAACCCTTGGACATACATTGACAAGACTCTGACATGAAGTTGAAATATACGTTCCCTCAAATTGACATAAGTTTTGTCTCTCAGATTCCTACAGATCGGGAGATATTTGCCTTTTAAAAATTCACTTTCGAATAATTTCGAAAAATTGAAATGTCTGTATCCTCCAAACTCTTGGACATACATTGACGTGAATCTGACTTGAAGTTGACATATACGTTCCCTCAAAGTGACATAAGTTTTGTCTCTCAGATTCCTACAGATCGGAAGATATTTGCCCTTTCAAAAATTGACTTTCGAATAATCTCGAAAAATTCAAATGTATCTATCCTCCAAACCCTTAGACATTCATTGACGTGACTCTAACATGAAGTTGACATACACGTTCCCTCAAAGTGACATAAGGTTTGTGTCTCAGATTCCTACAGATCGGGAGATATTTGAATTTTCAAAAATTGACTTTCGAATAATCTCGAAAAATTAAAATGTCTCTATCCTCCAAACCCTTAGACATACATTACGTGCCTCTAACATGAAGTTGACATACACGTTCCCTCAAAGTGACATAAGGTTTGTGTCTCAGATTCCTGCAGATCGGGAGATATTTGCCTTTTCAAAAATTGATTTTCGAATAATCTCGAGAAATACAAATGTTTCTATCCTCCAAACCCTTGGACATACATTTACGTGACTCTGACATGAAGTTGACATATACGTTACCTCAAATTGACATAAGTTTTGTCTCTCAGATTCCTACAGATCGGGAGATATTTGCCTTTTCAAAAATTGACTTTCGAATAATCTTGAAAAATTAAAATGTCTCTATCCTCCAAACCCTTGGACATACATTGACGTGACTCTGACATGGTATTGACATATACGTTCCCTCAAAGTGACATAAGTTTTGTCTCTCAGATTCCTTCACATCGGGAGATATTTGCCTTTTCATATATCGACTTTCGAATAATCCCGAAAAATTAAAATGTCTCTATCCTCCAAACCCTTTGACATACATTGACGTGACTCTGACATGACCATGACAAATACGTTCCCTCAAAGTGACATACGTTTTGTCTCACAGATTCCTACAGATCGGCAGATATTTGCCTTTTCAAAAATTGACTTTCGAATAATCTCGAAGAAATTAAAATGACTCTATCCTCCAAACCCTTGGCCATACATTGACGTGACTCTGACATGAAGTTGACATATGCGTTCCCTGAAAGTGACATAGGTTTTGTCATTCAGATTCCTACAGATCGGGAGATATTTGCCTTTTCAAAAATTGACTTTCGAATAATCTTGAAAAATTAAAATGTCTCTATCCTCCAAACCCTTGGACATACATTGACGTGACTCTGACATGGTATTGACATATACGTTCCCTCAAAGAGACATCAGGTTTGTCTCTCAGATTCCTACAGATCGGGAGATATTTTCCTTTTCAAAAATTGACTTTCTAATAATCTCGAAAAATTAAAATGTCTCTATCCTCCAAACCGTTGGACATACATTGACGCGACTCTGACATGAAGTTGACATATACGTTCCCTCAAAGTGACATAAGTTTTGTCTCTCAGATTCCTGCAGATCGGGAGATATTTTGCCTTTTCAAAAATTGACTTTCGAATAATCTTGAAAAATTAAAATGTCTCTATCCTTCAAACCCTTGGACATACATTGACGTGACTCTGACATCACGTTGACATATACGTTCCCTCAAAGTGACATAAGTTTTGTCTCTCAGATTCCTACAGATAGGGATATATTTGCCGTTTCAAAAATTGACTTTCGAATAATCTCGAAAAATTTAAATGTCTCTATCCTCCAAACCCTTGTACATACATTGACGTGACTAAGACATGATATTGACATATACGTTCCCTCAAAGTGACATAAGTTTTGTCTCTCAGATTCCTACAGATCGGGAGATATTTGCCTTTTCAAAAATTGACTTTCGAATAATCTCGAAAAATTGAAATGTCTCTATCCTCCAAATCCTTGGACATACATTGACATGACTCTGACATGACGATGACAAATACGTTCCCTCAAAGTGACATACGTTTTGTCTCTCACATTCCTACAGATCGGCAGATATTTGCCTTTTCAAAAATTGACTTTCGAATAATCTCGAAGAAATTAGAATTACTCTATCCTCCAAACCCTTGGACATAGATTGACGTGACTCTGAGATGACGTTGACATATACGTTCCCTCAAAGTGACATAAGTTTTGTCTCTCAGATTCCTACAGATCGGGAGATATTTGCCTTTTCAAAAATTGACTTTCGAATAATCCCGAAAAATTAAAATGTCTCTATCCACCAAACCCTTTGACATACATTGACGTGACTCTGACATGATGTGGACATATACGTTCCCTCAAAGTGACATAAGTTTTGTCTCTCAGATTCCTACAGATCGGGAGATATTTGCTTTTTCAAAAATTGACTTTCGAATAATCTCGAAAAATTAAAATGTCTCTATCCAACAAACCCTTGGACATACATTGAAGTGACTCTGACATGGTATTGACATATACGTTCCCTCAAAGTGACATAAGTTTTGTCTCTCAGATTCCTACACATCGGGAGATATTTGCCTTTTCATATATCGACTTTCGAATAATCCCGAAAAATTAAAATGTCTCTATCCACCAAACCCTTTGACATACATTGACGTGACTCTGACATGATGTGGACATATACGTTCCCTCAAAGTGACATAAGTTTTGTCTCTCAGATTCCTACAGATCGGGAGATATTTGCTTTTTCAAAAATTGACTTTCGAATAATCTCGAAAAATTAAAATGTCTCTATCCTCCAAACCCTTGGACATACATTGACGAGACTCTGACAGGAAGTTTACATATACGTTCCCTGAAAGTGACATTGTTTTGTCTCTCAGATTCCTACAGATCGGGAGATATTTGCCTTTAAATATTGACATTCGAATAATCTCTAAAAATTTAAATATCTCTATCCTCCAAACACTTGGACATACATTGACGTGACTCTGACAGGAAGTTGACATATACGTTCCCTCAAAGCGAAATAAGATTTGTTTCTCAGATTCCTACAGATCTTGAGATATTTGCCTTTTCAAAAATTGACTTTCGAATAATCTCGAAAAATTAAAATGTTTCTATCCTCCCAGCCCTTGGACATACATTGACGTGACTCTGACATGAGGTTGACATATACGTTCCCTCAACGTGACATAAGTTTTGTCTCTCAGATTCCTACAGATCGGGAGATATTTGCCTTTTCAAAAATTGACTTTCGAATAATCTCGAAAAATTGAAATGTCTCTATCCTCCAAACCCTTAGACATATACATTGACGTGACTCTGAAATGACGATGACAAATACGTTCCCTCAAAGTGACATACGTTTTGTCTCTCAGATTCCTACAGATCGGCAGATATTTGCCTTTTCAAAAATTCACTTTCGAATAATCTCGAAGAAATTAAAATGACTCTATCCTCCAAACCCTTAGTCATACATTGACGTGAATCTGACATGAAGTTGACATATGCTTTCCCTGAAAGTGACATAAGTTTTGTCATTCAGATTCCTACAGATCGGGAGATATTTGCCTTTTCAAAAATTGACTTTCGAATAATCTCGAAAAATTAAAATGTCTCTATCTTCCAAACCCTTTTACATACATTGACGTGACTCTGACATGACTATGACAAATACGTTCCCTCAAAGTGACATAAGTGTTGTCTCTCAGATTCCTACAGATCGAGAGATATTTGCCGTTTAAAAATTGACTTTCGAAAAATCTCCAAAAATTTAAATGTCTCTATCCTCCGAACCCTTAGACATACATTGACGTGACTCTGACATGCCGATGATATATACGTTTCCTCAAAGTGACATAAGGTTTGTCTCTCAGATTCCTAGAGATCGGGAGATATTTTCCTTTTCAAAAATTGACTTTCGAATAATCTCGAAAAATTAAAATGTCTCTATCCTCCAAACCGTTGGACATACATTGACGCGACTCTCACATGAAGTTGACATATACGTTCCCTCAAAGTGACATAAGTTTTGTCTCTCAGATTCCTGCAGATCGGGAGATATTTTGCCTTTTCAAAAATTGACTTTCGAATAATCTTGAAAAATTAAAATGTCTCTATCCTTCAAACCCTTGGACATACATTGACATGACACTGACATCACGTTGACATATACGTTCCCTCAAAGTGACATAAGTTTTGTCTCTCAGATTCCTACAGATAGGGAGATATTTGCCGTTTCAAAAATTGACTTTCGAATAATCTCGAAAAATTTAAATGTCTCTATCCTCCAAACCCTTTTACATACATTGACGTGACTCAGACATGATATTGACATATACGTTCCCTCAAAGTGACATAAGTTTTGTCTCTCAGATTCCTACAGATCGGGAGATATTTGCCTTTTCAAAAATTGACTTTCGAATAATCTCGAAAAATTGAAATGTCTCTATCCTCCAAACCCTTGGACATACATTGATGTGACTCTGACATGACGATGACAAATACGTTCCCTCCAAGTGACATACGTTTTGTCTCTCAGATTCCTATAGATCGGCAGATATTTGCCTTTTCAAAAATTGACTTTCGAATAATCTCGAAGAAATTTAAATGTCTCTATCCTCCAAACCCTTGGACATACATTTACGTGACTCTGAGATGACGTTGACATATACGTTCCCTCAAAGTGACATAAGTTTTGTCTTTCAGATTCCTACAGATCGGGAGATATTTGCCTTTTCAAAAATTGACTTTCGAATAATCTCGAAAAATTAAAATGTCTCTATCCTCCAAACCCTTGGACATACGTTGACGAGACTGTGACATGAAGTTGACATATATGTTCCCTGAAAGTGACATAAGTCTTGTCTCTCAGATTCCTACAGATCGGGAGATATTTGCCTTTAAATATTGACATTCGAATAATCTCTAAAAATTTAAATATCTCTATCCTCCAAACCCTTGGACATACATTGACGTGACTCTGACAGGAAGTTGACATATATGTTCCCTCAAAGCGAAATAAGATTTGTTTCTCAGATTCCTACAGATCTTGAGATATTTGCCTTTTCAAAAATTGACTTTCGAATAATCTCGAAAAATTAAAATGTCTCTATCCTCCCAACCCTTGGACATACATTGACGTGACTCTGACATGAGGTTGACATATACGTTCCCTCAACGTGACAAAAGTTTTGTCTCTCAGATTCCTACACATCGGGAGATATTTGCCTTTTCAAAAATTGACTTTCGAATATTCTCGGAAAATTAAAATGTTTCTATCCTCCAAACCGTTGGACAAACATTGACGTGACTCTGACATGAAGTTGACATATACGTTCCCTCAAAGTGACATAAAATTTGTCTATCAGATTCCTACAGATCGGGAGATATTTGCATTTTCAAAAATTGACTTTCGAATAATCTCGAAAAATTAAAATGTCTCTATCCTCCCAACCCTTGGACATACATTGACGTGACTCTGACATTTGGTTGACATATACGTTCCCTCAACGTGACATAAGTTTTGTCTCTCAGATTCCTACAGATCGGGAGATATTTGCCTTTTCAAAAATTGACTTTCGAATAATCTCGAAAAATTTAAATATCTCTATCCTCCAAACCCTTGGACATATATTGACGTGACTCTGACAAGACATTGACATATACGTTCCCTCAAAGTGACATAAGTTTTGTCTCTCGAATTCCTACAGATCGGGAGATATTTGCCTTTTCAGTAATTGACTTTCGAATAATCTCGAAAAATTAAAATGTCTCTATCCTCCAAACCCTTGGACATACATTGACGTGACTCTGACATGAAGTTAACATATACGTTCCCTCAAAGTGACATAGGATATGTCTCTCAGAATATTACAGATCGGGAGATATTTGCCTTTTCAAATATTCACTTTCGAATAATCTCGTAAAATTACTATGTCTCTATCCTCCAAACCCTTGGACATACATTGACGTGACCCTGACATGACGATGACATATATGTTCCCTCAAAGTGACATAAGTTTTGTCTCTCAGATTCCTACAGATCGGGAGATATTTGCCTTTTCAGAAATTGACTTTCGAATAATCTCGAAAAATTAAAATGTCTCTATCCTCCAAAACCTTGGACATACTTTGACGTGACTCTGACTTGACGTTGACATATACGTTCCCTCAAAGTGACATAAGTTTTGTCTCAGATTCCTACAGATCGGGAGATATTTGCCTTTTCAAAAATTGACTTTCGAATAATCTCGAAAAATTAAAATGTCTCTATCCTCCAAAACCTTGGACATACATTGACGTGACTCTGACTTGACTCTGACATATACATTCCCTCAAAGTGACATAAGCTTTGTCTTTCAGATTCCTACACATCGGGAGATATTTGCCTCTTCAAGAATTGACTTTGGAATAATCTCGAAAAATTTAAATGTCTCTATCCTCCAAACCCTTAGACATATATTGACAAAACTCTAACATGAAGTTTACATATACGTTCCCTTAATGTGACATAAGGGTTGTCGCTGAGATTCTTACAGATCGGGAGATATTTGCATTTTCAGAAATTGACATTCAAATAATCTCGAAACATTAAGATGTCTCTATCCTCCATACCCTTCGACTTACATTGACGAGACTCTGACATGAAGTTGACATATACGTTCCCTTAAAGTGACATAAGTTTGGTCTCTCAGATTCCTACAGATCGGGAGACATTTGCCTTTTCAAAAATTGTCTTTCGAATAATCTCGAAAAATTAAAATGTCTCTATCCTCTAAACCCTTGGTCATACAATGACGTGACTCTGACACGAAGTTGACATATACGTTCCCTTAAAGTGACATAAGTTTTGTCTCTCAGATTCCTACAGATCGAGAGATATTTGCCGTTTAAAAATTGACTTTCGAAAAATCTCCAAAAATTTAAATGTCTCTATCCTCCGAACCCTTAGACATACATTGACGTGACTCTGACATGCCGATGATATATACGTTTCCTCAAAGTGACATAAGGTTTGTCTCTCAGATTCCTAGAGATCGGGAGATATTTTCCTTTTCAAAAATTGACTTTCGAATAATCTCGAAAAATTAAAATGTCTCTATCCTCCAAACCGTTGGACATACATTGACGTGCCTCTGACATGTTGATGACATATGCGTTCCCTCAAAGTGACATAAGCTTTGTCTCTCAGATTCCTACAGATCGGGAGATATTTTGCCTTTTGAAAAATTGACTTTCGAATAATCTTGAAAAATTAAAATGTCTCTATCCTTCAAACCCTTGGACATACATTGACATGACACTGACATCACGTTGACATATACGTTCCCTCAAAGTGACATAAGTTTTGTCTCTCAGATTCCTACAGATAGGGAGATATTTGCCGTTTCAAAAATTGACTTTCGAATAATCTCGAAAAATTTAAATGTCTCTATCCTCCAAACCCTTTTACATACATTTACGTGACTCTGACATGATATTGACATATACCTTCCCTCAAAGTGACATAAGTTTTGTCTCTCAGATTCCTACAGATCGGGAGATATTTGCCTTTTCAAAAATTGACTTTCGAATAATCTCGAAAAATTGAAATGTCTCTATCCTCCAAACCCTTGGACATACATTGATGTGACTCTGACATGACGATGACAAATACGTTCCCTCCAAGTGACATACGTTTTGTCTCTCACATTCCTACAGATCGGGAGATATTTGCCTTTCACAAATTGACTTTCGAATAATCTCGAAGAAATTTAAATGTCTCTATCCTCCAAACCCTTGGACATACATTTACGTGACTCTGAGATGACGTTGACATATACGTTCCCTGAAAGTGACATAAGTTTTGTCTCTGAGATTCCTACAGATCGGGAGATATTTGCCTTTTCAAAAATTGACTTTCGATTAATCTCGAAAAATTAAAATGTCTCTATCGTCCAAACCCTTGGACATACGTTGACGTGACTCTGACATGAAGTTGACACATACGTTCCCTCAAAGTGACATAAGTTTTGTCTCTCAGATTCCTACAGATCGGGAGATATTTGCCTTTTCAAAAATTGACTTTCGAATAATCTCGGAAAATTAAAATGTCTCTATCCTCCAAACACTTTTTACATACATTTACGTGACTCTGACATTTAAGTTGACATATGCGTTCCTTCAAATTGACATAAGTTTTGTCTCTCAGATTCCTACAGATCGGGAGATATTTTCCTTTCACAAATTGACTTTCGAATAATCTCGTAAAATTAATATGTCTCTATCCTCCAAACCCTTTGACATACATTGACGTGACTCTGACATGACGATGACAAATACGTTCCCTCAAAGTGACATACGTTTTGTCTCTCAGATTCCTACAGATCGGCAGATATTTGCCTTTTCAAAAATTGAATTTCGAATAATCTCGAAGAAATTAAAATGACTCTATCCTCCAAACCCTTGGTCATACATTGACGTGAATCTGACATGAAGTTGACATATGCGTTCCCTGAAAGTGACATAAGTTTTGTCATTCAGATTCCTACAGATCGGGAGATATTTGCCTTTTCAAAAATTGACTTTCGAATAATCTCGAAAAATTAAAATGTCTCTATCTTCCAAACCCTTTTACATACATTGACGTGACTCTGACATGAATATGACAAATACGTTCCCTCAAAGTGACATAAGTGTTGTCTCTCAGATTCCTACAGATCGAGAGATATTTGCCTTTTAAAAAATGACTTTCGAAAAATCTCGAAAAATTTAAATGGTTCTATCCTCCGAACCCTTAGACATACATTGAAGTGACTCTGACATGAAGTTGACATATACTTTCCCTCAAAGTGACATAAGTTTTGTCTCTCAGATTCCTACACATCGGGAGATATTTGCCTTTTAATATATCGACTTTCGAATAATCCCGAAAAATTAAGATGTCTCTATCCACCAAACCCTTTGACATACATTGACGTGACTCTGATATGATGTTGACACATACTTTCCCTCAAAGTGACATAAGTTTTGTCTCTCAGATTCCTACAGATCGGGAGATATTTGCCTTTTCAAAAATTGACTTTCGAATAATCTCGAAAAATTAAAATGTCTCTATCCTCCAAACCTTTGGACATACATTGACGAGACTCTGACAGGAAGTTAACATATACGTTCCCTCAAAGCGAAATAAGATTTGTTTCTCAGATTCTTACAGATCTTGAGATATTTGCCTTTTCAAAAATTGACTTTCGAATAATCTCGAAAAATTAAAATGTCTCTATCCTCCCAGCCCTTGGACATACATTGACGCGACTCTGACATGAAGTTGACATATACGTTCCCTCAAAGTGACATATTTTTTGTCTCTCAGATTCCTGCAGATCGGGAGATATTTTGCCTTTTCAAAAATTGACTTTCGAATAATCTTGAAAAATTAAAATGTCTCTATCCTCCAAACCCTTGGACATACATTGACGTGACTCTGACATCACTTTGACATATACGTTCCCTCAAAGTGACATAAGTTTTGTCTCTCAGATTCCTACAGATAGGGAGATATTTGCCGTTTCAAAAATTGACTTTCGAATAATCTCGAAAAATTTAAATATCTCTATCCTCCAAACCCTTAGACATACGTTGACGTGACTCTGACATGCCGATGATATATACGTTCCCTCAAAGTGACATAAGGTTTGTCTCTCAGATTCCTACAGATCGGGAGATATTTGCCTTTTCAAAAATTGACTTTCGAATAATCTCGAAAAATTTAAATGTCTCTATTCTCCAAACCGTTGGACATACATTGACGCGACTCTGACATGAAGTTGACATATACGTTCCCTCAAAGTGACATAAGTTTTGTCTCTCAGATTCCTGCAGATCGGGAGATATTTTGTCTTTTCAAAAATTGACTTTCTAATAATCTTGAAAAATTAAAATGTCTCTATCCTTCGAACCCTTGGACATACATTGACGTGACTCTGACATCACGTTGACATATACATTCCCTCAAAGTGACATAAGTTTTGTCTCTCAGATTCCTACAGATAGGGAGATATTTGCCGTTTCAAAAATTGACTTTCGAATAATCTCGAAAAATTTAAATGTCTCTATCCTCCAAACCCTTGTACATACATTGACGTGACTCAGACATGATTTTGACATATACGTTCCCTCAAAGTGACATAAGGTTTGTCTCTCAGATTCCTACAGATCGGGAGATATTTGCCTTTTCAAAAATTGACTTTCGAATAATCTCGAAAAATTGAAATGTCTCTATCCTCCAAACCCTTGGACATACATTGCCGTGACTCTGACATGACGATGACAAATACTTTCCCTCAAAGTGACATACGTTTTGTCTCTCAGATTCCTACAGATCGGCAGATATTTGCCTTTTCAAAAATTGACTTTCGAATAATCTCGAAGAAATTAAAATTACACTATCCTCCAAACCCTTGGACATACATTGACGTGACTCTGAGATGACGTTGACATATACGTTCCCTCAAAGTGACATAAGTTTTGTCTCTCAGATTCCTAGAGATCGGGAGATATTTGCCTATTCAAAAATTGACTTTCGAATAATCTCGAAAAATTAAAATATCTCTATCCTCCAAACCCGTGGACATACATTGACGAGACTCTGATAGGAAATTTACATATACGTTCCCTGAAAGTGACATAAGTTTTGTCTCTCAGATTCCTACAGATCGGGAGATATTTGCCTTTAAATATTGACATTCGAATAATCTCTAAAAATTTAAATATCTCTATCCTCCAAACCCTTGGACATACTTTGACGTGACTCTGACAGGAAGTTGACATATACGTTCCCTCAAAGCGAAATAAGATTTGTTTCTCAGATTCCTACAGATCTTGAGATATTTGCCTTTTCAAAAATTGACTTTCGAATAATCTCGAAAAATTAAAATGTCTCTATCCTCCCAGCCCTTGGACATACATTGACGCGACTCTGACATGAAGTTGACATATACGTTCCCTAAATGTGACATAAGTTTTGTCTCTCAGATTCCTACAGATTGGGAGATATTTGCCTTTTCAAAAATTGACTTTCGAATATTCTCGTAAAATTAAAATGTTTCTATCCTCCAAACCGTTGGACATACATTGACGTGACTCTGACATGAAGTTGACATATACGTTCCCTTAAAGTGACATAAGTTTTGTCTCTCAGATTCCTACAGATCGGGAGATATTTGCCTTTTCAAAAATTGACTTTCGAATAATCTCGAAAAATTAAAATGTCTCTATCCTCCAAACCCTTGGACATACATCGACGTGACTCAGACATGATATTGACATACACGTTCCCTCAAAGTGACATAAGTTTCTGTCTCTCAGATTCCTACAGATCGGGATATATTTGCCTTTTCAAAAATTGACTTTCGAATAATCTCGAAAAATTGAAATGTCTCTATCCTCCAAACCCTTTGACATACATTGACGTGACTCTGACATGACGATGACAAATACGTTCCCTCAAAGTGACATACGTTTTGTCTCTCAGATTCCTACAGATCGGCAGATATTTGCCTTTTCAAAAATTGACTTTCGAATAATCTCGAAGAAATTAAAATGACTCTATCCTCCAAACCCTTGGTCATACATTGACGTGAATCTGACATGAAGTTGACATATGCGTTCCCTGAAAGTGACATAAGTTTTGTCATTCAGATTCCTACAGATCGGGAGATATTTGTCTTTTCAAAAATTGACTTTCGAATAATCTCGAAAAATTAAAATGTCTCTATCTTCCAAACCCTTTTACATACATTGACGTGACTCTGACATGACTATGACAAATACGTTCCCTCAAAGTGACATAAGTGTTGTCTCTCAGATTCCTACAGATCGAGAGATATTTGCCTTTTAAAAATTGACTTTCGAAAAATCTCGAAAAATTGAAATGGTTCTATCCTCCGAACCCTTAGACATACTTTGAAGTGACTCTGACATGAAGTTGACATATACTTTCCCTCAAAGTGACATAAGTTTTGTCTCTCAGATTCCTACACATCGGGAGATATTTGCCTTTTCATATATCGACTTTCGAATAATCCCGAAAAATTAAGATGTCTCTATCCACCAAACCCTTTGACATACATTGACGTGACTCTGACATGATGTTGACACATACTTTCCCTCAAAGTGACATAAGTTTTGTCTCTCAGATTCCTACAGATCGGGAGATATTTGCCTTTTCAAAAATTGACTTTCGAATAATCTCGAAAAATTAAAATGTCTCTATCCTCCAAACCCTTGGACATACATTGACGAGACTCTGACAGGAAGTTTACATATACGTTCCCTGAAAGTGACATAAGTTTTGTCTCTCAGATTCCTACAGATCGGGAGATATTTGCCTTTAAATATTGACATTCGAATAATCTCTAAAAATTTAAATATCTCTATCCTCCAAACCCTTCTACATACATTGACGTGACTCTGACAGGAAGTTGACATATACGTTCCCTCAAAGCGAAATAAGATTTGTTTCTCAGATTCCTACAGATCTTGAGATATTTGCCTTTTCAAAAATTGACTTTCGAATAATCTCGAAAAATTTAAATGTCTCTATCCTCCCAGCCCTTGGACATACATTGACGCGACTCTGACATGAAGTTGACATATACGTTCCCTCAAAGTGACATAAGTTTTGTCTCTCAGATTCCTGCAGATCGGGAGATATTTTGCCTTTTCAAAAATTGACTTTCGAATAATGTTGAAAAATTAAAATGTCTCTATCCTCCAAACCCTTGGACATACATTGACGTGACTCTGACATCACTTTGACATATACGTTCCCTCAAAGTGACATAAGTTTTGTCTCTCAGATTCCTACAGATAGGGAGATATTTGCCGTTTCAAAAATTGACTTTCGAATAATCTCTAAAAATTTAAATGTCTCTATCCTCCAAACCCTTAGACATAAGTTGACGTGACTCTGACATGCCGATGATATATACGTTCCTTCAAAGTGACATAAGGTTTGTCTCTCAGATTCCTACAGATCGGGAGATATTTGCCTTTTCAAAAATTGACTTTCGAATAATCTCGAAAAATTTAAATGTCTCTATCCTCCAAACCGTTGGACATACATTGACGCGACTCTGACATGAAGTTGACATATACGTTCCCTCAAAGTGACATAAGTTTTGTCTCTCAGATTCCTGCAGATCGGGAGATATTTTGCCTTTTCAAAAATTGACTTTCTAATAATCTTGAAAAATTAAAATGTCTCTATCCTTCAAACCCTTGGACATACATTGACGTGACTCTGACATCACGTTGACATATACGTTCCCTCAAAGTGACATAAGTTTTGTCTCTCAGATTCCAACAGATTGGGAGATATTTGCCGTTTCAAAAATTGACTTTCGAATAATCTCGAAAAATTGAAATGTCTCTATCCTCCAAACCCTTGGACATACATTGACGTGACTCTGACATGACGATGACAAATACGTTCCCTCAAAGTGACATACGTTTTGTCTCTCAGATTCCTACAGATCGGCAGATATTTGCCTTTTCAAAAATTGACTTTCGAATAATCTCGAAAAATTGAAATGTCTCTATCCTCCAAACCCTTGGACATACATTGACGTGACTCTGACATGACGATGACAAATACGTTCCCTCAAAGTGACATACGTTTTGTCTCTCAGATTCCTACAGATCGGGAGATATTTGCCTTTTCAAAAATTGACTTTCGAATAATCTCGAAAAATTAAAATGTCTCTATCCTCCAAACCCTTGGACATACATTGAAGTGACTCTGACATGGTATTGACATATACGTTCCCTCAAAGTGACTTAAGTTTTGTCTCTCAGATTCCTACACATCGGGAGATATTTGCCTTTTTATATATCGACTTTCGAATAATCCCGAAAAATTAAAATGTCTCTATCCACCAAACCCTTGGACATACATAGACGTGACTCTGACATGATGTTGACATATACGCTCCCTCAAAGTGACATAAGTTTTGTCTCTCAGATTCCTACAGATCGGGAGATATTTGCCATTACAAAAATTGACTTTCGAATAATCTCGAAAAATTAAAATGTCTCTATCTTCCCAGCCCTTGGACATACATTGACGAGACTCTGACAGGAAGTTTTCATATACGTTCCCTGAAAGTGACATAAGTTTTGTCTCTCAGATTCCTACAGATCGGGAGATATTTGCCTTTAAATATTGACATTCGAATAATCTCTAAAAATTTAAATATCTCTATCCTCCAAACCCTTGGACATACATTGAAGTGACTCTGACAGGAAGTTGACATATACGTTCCCTCAAAGCGAAATAAGATTTGTTTCTCAGATACCTACAGATCTTGAGATATTCGCCTTTTCAAAAATTGATTTTCGAATAATCTCGAAAAATTAAAATGTCTCTATCCTCCCAGCCCTTGGACATACATTGACGTGACTCTGACATGAAGTTGACATATACGTTCCCTCAAAGTGACATAAGATTTGTCTATCAGATTAATACAGATCGGGAGATATTTGCATTTTCAGAAATTGACTTTCGAATAATCTCGAAACATTAAGATGTCTTTATCCTCCAAACCCTTCGACTTACATTGACGAGACTCTGACATGAAGTTGACATACACGTTCCCTCAAAGTGACATACGTTTTGTCTCTCAGATTCCTACAGATCGGCAGATATTTGCCGTTTCAAAAATTGACTTTCGAATAATCTCGAAAAATTGAAATGTCTCTATCCTCCAAACCCTTGGACATACATTGACGTGACTCTGACATGACGATGACAAATACGTTCCCTCAAAGTGACATACGTTTTGTCTCTCAGATTCCTACAGATCGGCAAATATTTGCCTTTTCAAAAATTGACTTTCGAATAATCTCGAAAAATTGAAATGTCTCTATCCTCCAAACCCTTGGACATACATTGACGTGACTCTGACATGACGATGACAAATACGTTCCCTCAAATTGACATAAGTTTTGTCTCTCAGATTCCTACAGATCGGGAGATATTTTCCTTTCACAAATTGACTTTCGAATAATCTCGTAAAATTAATATGTCTCTATCCTCCAAACCCTTTGACATACATTGACGTGACTCTGACATGACGATGACAAATACGTTCCCTCAAAGTGACATACGTTTTGTCTCTCAGATTCCTACAGATCGGCAGATATTTGCCTTTTCAAAAATTGAATTTCGAATAATCTCGAAGAAATTAAAATGACTCTATCCTCCAAACCCTTGGTCATACATTGACGTGAATCTGACATGAAGTTGACATATGCGTTCCCTGAAAGTGACATAAGTTTTGTCATTCAGATTCCTACAGATCGGGAGATATTTGCCTTTTCAAAAATTGACTTTCGAATAATCTCGAAAAATTAAAATGTCTCTATCTTCCAAACCCTTTTACATACATTGACGTGACTCTGACATGACTATGACAAATACGTTCCCTCAAAGTGACATAAGTGTTGTCTCTCAGATTCCTACAGATCGAGAGATATTTGCCTTTTAAAAAATGACTTTCGAAAAATCTCGAAAAATTTAAATGGTTCTATCCTCCGAACCCTTAGACATACATTGAAGTGACTCTGACATGAAGTTGACATATACTTTCCCTCAAAGTGACATAAGTTTTGTCTCTCAGATTCCTACACATCGGGAGATATTTGCCTTTTCATATATCGACTTTCGAATAATCCCGAAAAATTAAGATGTCTCTATCCACCAAACCCTTTGACATACATTGACGTGACTCTGATATGATGTTGACACATACTTTCCCTCAAAGTGACATAAGTTTTGTCTCTCAGATTCCTACAGATCGGGAGATATTTGCCTTTTCAAAAATTGACTTTCGAATAATCTCGAAAAATTAAAATGTCTCTATCCTCCAAACCTTTGGACATACATTGACGAGACTCTGACAGGAAGTTAACATATACGTTCCCTCAAAGCGAAATAAGATTTGTTTCTCAGATTCTTACAGATCTTGAGATATTTGCCTTTTCAAAAATTGACTTTCGAATAATCTCGAAAAATTAAAATGTCTCTATCCTCCCAGCCCTTGGACATACATTGACGCGACTCTGACATGAAGTTGACATATACGTTCCCTCAAAGTGACATATTTTTTGTCTCTCAGATTCCTGCAGATCGGGAGATATTTTGCCTTTTCAAAAATTGACTTTCGAATAATCTTGAAAAATTAAAATGTCTCTATCCTCCAAACCCTTGGACATACATTGACGTGACTCTGACATCACTTTGACATATACGTTCCCTCAAAATGACATAAGTTTTGTCTCTCAGATTCCTACAGATAGGGAGATATTTGCCGTTTCAAAAATTGACTTTCGAATAATCTCGAAAAATTTAAATATCTCTATCCTCCAAACCCTTAGACATACGTTGACGTGACTCTGACATGCCGATGATATATACGTTCCCTCAAAGTGACATAAGGTTTGTCTCTCAGATTCCTACAGATCGGGAGATATTTGCCTTTTCAAAAATTGACTTTCGAATAATCTCGAAAAATTTAAATGTCTCTATTCTCCAAACCGTTGGACATACATTGACGCGACTCTGACATGAAGTTGACATATACGTTCCCTCAAAGTGACATAAGTTTTGTCTCTCAGATTCCTGCAGATCGGGAGATATTTTGTCTTTTCAAAAATTGACTTTCTAATAATCTTGAAAAATTAAAATGTCTCTATCCTTCGAACCCTTGGACATACATTGACGTGACTCTGACATCACGTTGACATATACATTCCCTCAAAGTGACATAAGTTTTGTCTCTCAGATTCCTACAGATAGGGAGATATTTGCCGTTTCAAAAATTGACTTTCGAATAATCTCGAAAAATTTAAATGTCTCTATCCTCCAAACCCTTGTACATACATTGACGTGACTCAGACATGATTTTGACATATACGTTCCCTCAAAGTGACATAAGGTTTGTCTCTCAGATTCCTACAGATCGGGAGATATTTGCCTTTTCAAAAATTGACTTTCGAATAATCTCGAAAAATTGAAATGTCTCTATCCTCCAAACCCTTGGACATACATTGCCGTGACTCTGACATGACGATGACAAATACTTTCCCTCAAAGTGACATACGTTTTGTCTCTCAGATTCCTACAGATCGGCAGATATTTGCCTTTTCAAAAATTGACTTTCGAATAATCTCGAAGAAATTAAAATTACACTATCCTCCAAACCCTTGGACATACATTGACGTGACTCTGAGATGACGTTGACATATACGTTCCCTCAAAGTGACATAAGCTTTGTCTCTCAGATTCCTAGAGATCGGGAGATATTTGCCTATTCAAAAATTGACTTTCGAATAATCTCGAAAAATTAAAATATCTCTATCCTCCAAACCCGTGGACATACATTGACGAGACTCTGATAGGAAATTTACATATACGTTCCCTGAAAGTGACATAAGTTTTGTCTCTCAGATTCCTACAGATCGGGAGATATTTGCCTTTAAATATTGACATTCGAATAATCTCTAAAAATTTAAATATCTCTATCCTCCAAACCCTTGGACATACTTTGACGTGACTCTGACAGGAAGTTGACATATACGTTCCCTCAAAGCGAAATAAGATTTGTTTCTCAGATTCCTACAGATCTTGAGATATTTGCCTTTTCAAAAATTGACTTTCGAATAATCTCGAAAAATTAAAATGTCTCTATCCTCCCAGCCCTTGGACATACATTGACGCGACTCTGACATGAAGTTGACATATACGTTCCCTAAATGTGACATAAGTTTTGTCTCTCAGATTCCTACAGATTGGGAGATATTTGCCTTTTCAAAAATTGACTTTCGAATATTCTCGTAAAATTAAAATGTTTCTATCCTCCAAACCGTTGGACATACATTGACGTGACTCTGACATGAAGTTGACATATACGTTCCCTCAAAGTGACATAAGATTTGTCTATCAGATTAATACAGATCGGGAGATATTTGCATTTTCAAAAATTGACTTTCGAATAATCTCGAAACATTAAGATGTCTTTATCCTCCAAACCCTTCGACTTACATTGACGAGACTCTGACATGAAGTTGACATATACGTTCCCTTAAAGTGACATAAGTTTTGTCTCTCAGATTCCTACAGATCGGGAGATATTTGCCTTTTCAAAAATTGACTTTCGAATAATCTCGAAAAATTAAAATGTCTCTATCCTCCAAACCCTTGGACATACATCGACGTGACTCAGACATGATATTGACATACACGTTCCCTCAAAGTGACATAAGTTTCTGTCTCTCAGATTCCTACAGATCGGGATATATTTGCCTTTTCAAAAATTGACTTTCGAATAATCTCGAAAAATTGAAATGTCTCTATCCTCCAAACACTTTGACATACATTGACGTGACTCTGACATGACGATGACAAATACGTTCCCTCAAAGTGACATACGTTTTGTCTCTCAGATTCCTACAGATCGGCAGATATTTGCCTTTTCAAAAATTGACTTTCGAATAATCTCGAAGAAATTAAAATGACTCTATCCTCCAAACCCTTGGTCATACATTGACGTGAATCTGACATGAAGTTGACATATGCGTTCCCTGAAAGTGACATAAGTTTTGTCATTCAGATTCCTACAGATCGGGAGATATTTGTCTTTTCAAAAATTGACTTTCGAATAATCTCGAAAAATTAAAATGTCTCTATCTTCCAAACCCTTTTACATACATTGACGTGACTCTGACATGACTATGACAAATACGTTCCCTCAAAGTGACATAAGTGTTGTCTCTCAGATTCCTACAGATCGAGAGATATTTGCCTTTTAAAAATTGACTTTCGAAAAATCTCGAAAAATTGAAATGGTTCTATCCTCCGAACCCTTAGACATACATTGAAGTGACTCTGACATGAAGTTGACATATACTTTCCCTCAAAGTGACATAAGTTTTGTCTCTCAGATTCCTACACATCGGGAGATATTTGCCTTTTCATATATCGACTTTCGAATAATCCCGAAAAATTAAGATGTCTCTATCCACCAAACCCTTTGACATACATTGACGTGACTCTGACATGATGTTGACACATACTTTCCCTCAAAGTGACATAAGTTTTGTCTCTCAGATTCCTACAGATCGGGAGATATTTGCCTTTTCAAAAATTGACTTTCGAATAATCTCGAAAAATTAAAATGTCTCTATCCTCCAAACCCTTGGACATACATTGACGAGACTCTGACAGGAAGTTTACATATACGTTCCCTGAAAGTGACATAAGTTTTGTCTCTCAGATTCCTACAGATCGGGAGATATTTGCCTTTAAATATTGACATTCGAATAATCTCTAAAAATTTAAATATCTCTATCCTCCAAACCCTTGGACATACATTGACGTGACTCTGACAGGAAGTTGACATATACGTTCCCTCAAAGCGAAATAAGATTTGTTTCTCAGATTCCTACAGATCTTGAGATATTTGCCTTTTCAAAAATTGACTTTCGAATAATCTCGAAAAATTTAAATGTCTCTATCCTCCCAGCCCTTGGACATACATTGACGCGACTCTGACATGAAGTTGACATATACGTTCCCTCAAAGTGACATAAGTTTTGTCTCTCAGATTCCTGCAGATCGGGAGATATTTTGCCTTTTCAAAAATTGACTTTCGAATAATCTTGAAAAATTAAAATGTCTCTATCCTCCAAACCCTTGGACATACATTGACGTGACTCTGACATCACTTTGACATATACGTTCCCTCAAAGTGACATAAGTTTTGTCTCTCAGATTCCTACAGATAGGGAGATATTTGCCGTTTCAAAAATTGACTTTCGAATAATCTCTAAAAATTTAAATGTCTCTATCCTCCAAACCCTTAGACATACGTTGACGTGACTCTGACATGCCGATGATATATACGTTCCTTCAAAGTGACATAAGGTTTGTCTCTCAGATTCCTACAGATCGGGAGATATTTGCCTTTTCAAAAATTGACTTTCGAATAATCTCGAAAAATTTAAATGTCTCTATCCTCCAAACCGTTGGACATACATTGACGCGACTCTGACATGAAGTTGACATATACGTTCCCTCAAAGTGACATAAGTTTTGTCTCTCAGATTCCTGCAGATCGGGAGATATTTTGCCTTTTCAAAAATTGACTTTCTAATAATCTTGAAAAATTAAAATGTCTCTATCCTTCAAACCCTTGGACATACATTGACGTGACTCTGACATCACGTTGACATATACGTTCCCTCAAAGTGACATAAGTTTTGTCTCTCAGATTCCAACAGATTGGGAGATATTTGCCGTTTCAAAAATTGACTTTCGAATAATCTCGAAAAATTGAAATGTCTCTATCCTCCAAACCCTTGGACATACATTGACGTGACTCTGACATGACGATGACAAATACGTTCCCTCAAAGTGACATACGTTTTGTCTCTCAGATTCCTACAGATCGGCAGATATTTGCCTTTTCAAAAATTGACTTTCGAATAATCTCGAAAAATTGAAATGTCTCTATCCTCCAAACCCTTGGACATACATTGACGTGACTCTGACATGACGATGACAAATACGTTCCCTCAAAGTGACATACGTTTTGTCTCTCAGATTCCTACAGATCGGCAGATATTTGCCTTTTCAAAAATTGACTTTCGAATAATCTCGAAGAAATTAAAATTACTCTATCCTCCAAACCCTTGGACATACATTGACGTGACTCTGAGATGACGTTGACATAAACGTTCAGTCAAAGTGACATAAGTTTTGTCTCTCAGATTCCTACAGATCGGGAGATATTTGCCTTTTCAAAAATTGACTTTCGAATAATCTCGAAAAATTAAAATGTCTCTATCCTCCAAACCCTTGGACATACATTGAAGTGACTCTGACATGGTATTGACATATACGTTCCCTCAAAGTGACTTAAGTTTTGTCTCTCAGATTCCTACACATCGGGAGATATTTGCCTTTTTATATATCGACTTTCGAATAATCCCGAAAAATTAAAATGTCTCTATCCACCAAACCCTTGGACATACATTGACGTGACTCTGACATGATGTTGACATATACGCTCCCTCAAAGTGACATAAGTTTTGTCTCTCAGATTCCTACAGATCGGGAGATATTTGCCATTACAAAAATTGACTTTCGAATAATCTCGAAAAATTAAAATGTCTCTATCCTCCCAGCCCTTGGACATACATTGACGAGACTCTGACAGGAAGTTTTCATATACGTTCCCTGAAAGTGACATAAGTTTTGTCTCTCAGATTCCTACAGATCGGGAGATATTTGCCTTTAAATATTGACATTCGAATAATCTCTAAAAATTTAAATATCTCTATCCTCCAAACCCTTGGACATACATTGACGTGACTCTGACAGGAAGTTGACATATACGTTCCCTCAAAGCGAAATAAGATTTGTTTCTCAGATACCTACAGATCTTGAGATATTCGCCTTTTCAAAAATTGATTTTCGAATAATCTCGAAAAATTAAAATGTCTCTATCCTCCCAGCCCTTGGACATACATTGACGTGACTCTGACATGAAGTTGACATATACGTTCCCTCAAAGTGACATAAGATTTGTCTATCAGATTAATACAGATCGGGAGATATTTGCATTTTCAGAAATTGACTTTCGAATAATCTCGAAACATTAAGATGTCTTTATCCTCCAAACCCTTCGACTTACATTGACGAGACTCTGACATGAAGTTGACATACACGTTCCCTCAAAGTGACATACGTTTTGTCTCTCAGATTCCTACAGATCGGCAGATATTTGCCGTTTCAAAAATTGACTTTCGAATAATCTCGAAAAATTGAAATGTCTCTATCCTCCAAACCCTTGGACATACATTGACGTGACTCTGACATGACGATGACAAATACGTTCCCTCAAAGTGACATACGTTTTGTCTCTCAGATTCCTACAGATCGGCAAATATTTGCCTTTTCAAAAATTGACTTTCGAATAATCTCGAAAAATTGAAATGTCTCTATCCTCCAAACCCTTGGACATACATTGACGTGACTCTGACATGACGATGACAAATACGTTCCCTCAAAGTGACATACGTTTTGTCTCTCAGATTCCTACAGATCGGCAGATATTTGCCTTTTCAAAAATTGACTTTCGAATAATCTCGAAGAAATTAAAATTACTCTATCCTCCAAACCCTTGGACATACATTGACGTGACTCTGAGATGACGTTGACATATACGTTCCCTCAAAGTGACATAAGTTTTGTCTCTCAGATTCCTACAGATCGGGAGATATTTGCCTTTTCAAAAATTGACTTTCGAATAATCTCGAAAAATTAAAATGTCTCTATCCTCCAAACCCTTGTACATACATTGAAGTGACTCTGACATGGTATTGAAATATACGTTCCCTCAAAGTGACTTAAGTTTTGTCTCTCAGATTCCTACACATCGGGAGATATTTGCCTTTTTATATATCGACTTTCGAATAATCCCGAAAAATTAAAATGTCTCTATCCACCAAACCCTTGGACATACATTGACGTGACTCTGACATGATGTTGACATATACGCTCCCTCAAAGTGACATAAGTTTTGTCTCTCAGATTCCTACAGATCGGGAGATATTTGCTATTACAAAAATTGACTTTCGAATAATCTCGAAAAATTAAAATGTCTCTATCCTCCCAGCCCTTGGACATACATTGACGAGACTCTGACAGGAAGTTTTCATATACGTTCCCTGAAAGTGACATAAGTTTTGTCTCTCAGATTCCTACAGATCGGGAGATATTTGCCTTTAAATATTGACATTCGAATAATCTCTAAAAATTTAAATATCTCTATCCTCCAAACCCTTGGACATACATTGACGTGACTCTGACAGGAAGTTGACATATACGTTCCCTCAAAGCGAAATAAGATTTGTTTCTCAGATACCTACAGATCTTGAGATATTCGCCTTTTCAAAAATTGATTTTCGAATAATCTCGAAAAATTAAAATGTCTCTATCCTCCCAGCCCTTGGACATACATTGACGTGACTCTGACATGAAGTTGACATATACGTTCCCTCAAAGCGAAATAAGATTTGTTTCTCAGATTCCTACAGATCTTGAGATATTTGCCTTTTCAAAAATTGACTTTCGAATAATCTCGAAAAATTAAAATGTCTCTATCCTCCCAGCCCTTGGACATACATTGACGCGACTCTGACATGAAGTTGACATATACGTTCCCTAAATGTGACATAAGTTTTGTCTCTCAGATTCCTACAGATTGGGAGATATTTGCCTTTTCAAAAATTGGCTTTCGAATATTCTCGTAAAATTAAAATGTTTCTATCCTCCAAACCGTTGGACATACATTGACGTGACTCTGACATGAAGTTGACATATACGTTCCCTCAAAGTGACATAAGATTTGTCTATCAGATTAATACAGATCGGGAGATATTTGCATTTTCAAAAATTGACTTTCGAATAATCTCGAAACATTAAGATGTCTTTATCCTCCAAACCCTTCGACTTACATTGACGAGACTCTGACATGAAGTTGACATATACGTTCCCTTAAAGTGACATAAGTTTTGTCTCTCAGATTCCTACAGATCGGGAGATATTTGCCTTTTCAAAAATTGACTTTCGAATAATCTCGAAAAATTAAAATGTCTCTATCCTCCAAACCCTTGGACATACATCGACGTGACTCAGACATGATATTGACATACACGTTCCCTCAAAGTGACATAAGTTTCTGTCTCTCAGATTCCTACAGATCGGGATATATTTGCCTTTTCAAAAATTGACTTTCGAATAATCTCGAAAAATTGAAATGTCTCTATCCTCCAAACCCTTTGACATACATTGACGTGACTCTGACATGACGATGACAAATACGTTCCCTCAAAGTGACATACGTTTTGTCTCTCAGATTCCTACAGATCGGCAGATATTTGCCTTTTCAAAAATTGACTTTCGAATAATCTCGAAGAAATTAAAATGACTCTATCCTCCAAACCCTTGGTCATACATTGACGTGAATCTGACATGAAGTTGACATATGCGTTCCCTGAAAGTGACATAAGTTTTGTCATTCAGATTTCTACAGATCGGGAGATATTTGCCTTTTCAAAAATTGACTTTCGAATAATCTCGAAAAATTAAAATGTCTCTATCTTCCAAACCCTTTTACATACATTGACGTGACTCTGACATGACTATGACAAATACGTTCCCTCAAAGTGACATAAGTGTTGTCTCTCAGATTCCTACAGATCGAGAGATATTTGCCTTTTAAAAATTGACTTTCGAAAAATCTCGAAAAATTGAAATGGTTCTATCCTCCGAACCCTTAGACATACATTGAAGTGACTCTGACATGAAGTTGACATATACTTTCCCTCAAAGTGACATAAGTTTTGTCTCTCAGATTCCTACACATCGGGAGATATTTGCCTTTTCATATATCGACTTTCGAATAATCCCGAAAAATTAAGATGTCTCTATCCACCAAACCCTTTGACATACATTGACGTGACTCTGACATGATGTTGACACATACTTTCCCTCAAAGTGACATAAGTTTTGTCTCTCAGATTCCTACAGATCGGGAGATATTTGCCTTTTCAAAAATTGACTTTCGAATAACCTCGAAAAATTAAAATGTCTCTATCCTCCAAACCCTTGGACATACATTAACGAGACTCTGACAGGAAGTTTACATATACGTTCCCTGAAAGTGACATAAGTTTTGTCTCTCAGATTCCTACAGATCGGGAGATATTTGCCTTTAAATATTGACATTCGAATAATCTCTAAAAATTTAAATATCTCTATCCTCCAAACCCTTGGACATACATTGACGTGACTCTGACAGGAAGTTGACATATACGTTCCCTCAAAGCGAAATAAGATTTGTTTCTCAGATTCCTACAGATCTTGAGATATTTGCCTTTTCAAAAATTGACTTTCGAATAATCTCGAAAAATTAAAATGTCTCTATCCTCCCAGCCCTTGGACATACATTGACGCGACTCTGACATGAAGTTGACATATACGTTCCCTCAAAGTGACATAAGTTTTGTCTCTCAGATTCCTGCAGATCGGGAGATATTTTGCCTTTTCAAAAATTGACTTTCGAATAATCTTGAAAAATTCAAATGTCTCTATCCTCCAAACCCTTGGACATACATTGACGTGACTCTGACATCACTTTGACATATACGTTCCCTCAAAGTGACATAAGTTTTGTCTCTCAGATTCCTACAGATAGGGAGATATTTGCCGTTTCAAAAATTGACTTTCGAATAATCTCTAAAAATTTAAATGTCTCTATCCTCCAAACCCTTAGACATACGTTGACGTGACTCTGACATGCCGATGATATATACGTTCCTTCAAAGTGACATAAGGTTTGTCTCTCAGATTCCTACAGATCGGGAGATATTTGCCTTTTCAAAAATTGACTTTCGAATAATCTCGAAAAATTTAAATGTCTCTATCCTCCAAACCGTTGGACATACATTGACGCGACTCTGACATGAAGTTGACATATACGTTCCCTCAAAGTGACATAAGTTTTGTCTCTCAGATTCCTGCAGATCGGGAGATATTTTGCCTTTTCAAAAATTGACTTTCTAATAATCTTGAAAAATTAAAATGTCTCTATCCTTCAAACCCTTGGACATACATTGACGTGACTCTGACATCACGTTGACATATACGTTCCCTCAAAGTGACATAAGTTTTGTCTCTCAGATTCCTACAGATTGGGAGATATTTGCCGTTTCAAAAATTGACTTTCGAATAATCTCGAAAAATTGAAATGTCTCTATCCTCCAAACCCTTGGACATACATTGACGTGACTCTGACATGACGATGACAAATACGTTCCCTCAAAGTGACATACGTTTTGTCTCTCAGATTCCTACAGATCGGCAGATATTTGCCTTTTCAAAAATTGACTTTCGAATAATCTCGAAAAATTGAAATGTCTCTATCCTCCAAACCCTTGGACATACATTGACGTGACTCTGACATGACGATGACAAATACGTTCCCTCAAAGTGACATACGTTTTGTCTCTCAGATTCCTACAGATCGGCAGATATTTGCCTTTTCAAAAATTGACTTTCGAATAATCTCGAAGAAATTAAAATTACTCTATCCTCCAAACCCTTGGACATACATTGACGTGACTCTGAGATGACGTTGACATATACGTTCCCTCAAAGTGACATAAGTTTTGTCTCTCAGATTCCTACAGATCGGGAGATATTTGCCTTTTCAAAAATTGACTTTCGAATAATCTCGAAAAATTAAAATGTCTCTATCCTCCAAACCCTTGGACATACATTGAAGTGACTCTGACATGGTATTGACATATACGTTCCCTCAAAGTGACTTAAGTTTTGTCTCTCAGATTCCTACACATCGGGAGATATTTGCATTTTTATATATCGACTTTCGAATAATCCCGAAAAATTAAAATGTCTCTATCCACCAAACCCTTGGACATACATTGACGTGACTCTGACATGATGTTGACATATACGCTCCCTCAAAGTGACATAAGTTTTGTCTCTCAGATTCCTACAGATCGGGAGATATTTGCCATTACAAAAATTGACTTTCGAATAATCTCGAAAAATTAAAATATCTCTATCCTCCCAGCCCTTGGACATACATTGACGAGACTCTGACAGGAAGTTTTCATATACGTTCCCTGAAAGTGACATAAGTTTTGTCTCTCAGATTCCTACAGATCGGGAGATATTTGCCTTTAAATATTGACATTCGAATAATCTCTAAAAATTTAAATATCTCTATCCTCCAAACCCTTGGACATACATTGACGTGACTCTGACAGGAAGTTGACATATACGTTCCCTCAAAGCGAAATAAGATTTGTTTCTCAGATACCTACAGATCTTGAGATATTCGCCTTTTCAAAAATTGATTTTCGAATAATCTCGAAAAATTAAAATGTCTCTATCCTCCCAGCCCTTGGACATACATTGACGTGACTCTGACATGAAGTTGACATATACGTTCCCTCAAAGTGACATAAGATTTGTCTATCAGATTAATACAGATCGGGAGATATTTGCATTTTCAGAAATTGACTTTCGAATAATCTCGAAACATTAAGATGTCTTTATCCTCCAAACCCTTCGACTTACATTGACGAGACTCTGACATGAAGTTGACATACACGTTCCCTCAAAGTGACATACGTTTTGTCTCTCAGATTCCTACAGATCGGCAGATATTTGCCGTTTCAAAAATTGACTTTCGAATAATCTCGAAAAATTGAAATGTCTCTATCCTCCAAACCCTTGGACATACATTGACGTGACTCTGACATGACGATGACAAATACGTTCCCTCAAAGTGACATACGTTTTGTCTCTCAGATTCCTACAGATCGGCAGATATTTGCCTTTTCAAAAATTGACTTTCGAATAATCTCGAAAAATTGAAATGTCTCTATCCTCCAAACCCTTGGACATACATTGACGTGACTCTGACATGACGATGACAAATACGTTCCCTCAAAGTGACATACGTTTTGTCTCTCAGATTCCTACAGATCGGCAGATATTTGCCTTTTCAAAAATTGACTTTCGAATAATCTCAAAGAAATTAAAATTACTCTATCCTCCAAACCCTTGGACATACATTGACGTGACTCTGAGATGACGTTGACATATACGTTCCCTCAAAGTGACATAAGTTTTGTCTCTCAGATTCCTACAGATCGGGAGATATTTGCCTTTTCAAAAATTGACTTTCGAATAATCTCGAAAAATTAAAATGTCTCTATCCTCCAAACCCTTGGACATACATTGAAGTGACTCTGACATGGTATTGACATATACGTTCCCTCAAAGTGACTTAAGTTTTGTCTCTCAGATTCCTACACATCGGGAGATATTTGCCTTTTTATATATCGACTTTCGAATAATCCCGAAAAATTAAAATGTCTCTATCCACCAAACCCTTGGACATACATTGACGTGACTCTGACATGATGTTGACATATACGCTCCCGCAAAGTGACATAAGTTTTGTCTCTCAGATTCCTACAGATCGGGAGATATTTGCCATTACAAAAATTGACTTTCGAATAATCTCGAAAAATTAAAATGTCTCTATCCTCCCAGCCCTTGGACATACATTGACGAGACTCTGACAGGAAGTTTTCATATACGTTCCCTGAAAGTGACATAAGTTTTGTCTCTCAGATTCCTACAGATCGGGAGATATTTGCCTTTAAATATTGACATTCGAATAATCTCTAAAAATTTAAATATCTCTATCCTCCAAACCCTTGGACATACATTGACGTGACTCTGACAGGAAGTTGACATATACGTTCCCTCAAAGCGAAATAAGATTTGTTTCTCAGATACCTACAGATCTTGAGATATTCGCCTTTTCAAAAATTGATTTTCGAATAATCTCGAAAAATTAAAATGTCTCTATCCTCCCAGCCCTTGGACATACATTGACGTGACTCTGACATGAAGTTGACATATACGTTCCCTCAACGTGCCATAAGTTTTGTCTCTCAGATTCCTACAGATCGGGAGATATTTGCCTTTTCAAAAATTGACTTTCGAATATTCTCGTAAAATTAAAATGTTTCTATCCTCCAAACCGTTGGACATACATTGACGTGACTCTGACATGAAGTTGACATATACGTTCCCTCAAAGTGACATAAGATTTGTCTATCAGATTAATACAGATCGGGAGATATTTGCATTTTCAGAAATTGACTTTCGAATAATCTCGAAACATTAAGATGTCTTTATCCTCCAAACCCTTCGACTTACATTGACGAGACTCTGACATGAAGTTGACATACACGTTCCCTCAAAGTGACATAAGTTTCTGTCTCTCAGATTAATACAGATCGGGATATATTTGCCTTTTCAAAAATTGACTTTCGAATAATCTCGAAAAATTGAAATGTCTCTATCCTCCAAACCCTTTGACATACATTGACGAGACTCTAACATGACGATGACAAATACGTTCCCTCAAAGTGACATACGTTTTGTCTCTCAGATTCCTACAGATCGGCAGATATTTGCCTTTTCAAAAATTGACTTTCGAATAATCTCGAAGAAATTAAAATGACTCTATCCTCCAAACCCTTGGTCATACATTGACGTGAATCTGACATGAAGTTGACATATGCGTTCCCTGAAAGTGACATAAGTTTTGTCATTCAGATTCCTACACATCGGGAGATATTTGCCTTTTCAAAAATTGACTTTCGAATAATCTCGAAAAATTAAAATGTCTCTATCTTCCAAACCCTTTTACATACATTGACGTGACTCTGACATGACTATGACAAATACGTTCCCTCAAAGTGACATAAGTGTTGTCTCTCAGATTCCTACATATCGAGAGATATTTGTCTTTTAAAAATTGACTTTCGAAAAAACTCGAAAAATTTAAATGTCTCTATCCTCCGAACCCTTAGACATACATTGACGTGACTCTGACATGCCGATGATATATACGTTCCCTCAAAGTGACATAAGGTTTGTCTCTCAGATTCCTACAGATCGGGAGATATTTGCCTTTTCAAAAATTGACTTTCGAATAATCTCGAAAAATTTAAATGTCTCTATCCTCCAAACCGTTGGACATACATTGACGCGACTCTGACATGAAGTTGACATATATGTTCCCTCAAAGTGACATAAGTTTTGTCTCTCAGATTCCTGCAGATCGGGAGATATTTTGCCTTTTCAAAAATTGACTTTCTAATAATCTTGAAAAATTAAAATGTCTCTATCCTTCAAACCCTTGGACATACATTGACGTGACTCTGACATCACGTTGACATATACGTTCCCTCAAAGTGACATAAGTTTTGTCTCTCAGATTCCTACAGATTGGGAGATATTTGCCGTTTCAAAAATTGACTTTCGAATAATCTCGAAAAATTTAAATGTCTCTATCCTCCAAACCCTTGTACATACATTGACGTGACTCAGACATGATATTGACATATACGTTCCCTCAAAGTGACATAAGTTTTGCCTCTCAGATTCCTACAGATCGGGAGATATTTCCCTTTTCAAAAATTGACTTTCGAATAATCTCGAAAAATTGAAATGTCTCTATCCTCCAAACCCTTGGACATACATTGACGTGACTCTGACATGACGATGACAAATACGTTCCCTCAAAGTGACATACGTTTTGTCTCTCAGATTCCTACAGATCGGCAGATATTTGCCTTTTCAAAAATTGACTTTCGAATAATCTCGAAGAAATTAAAAATACTCTATCCTCCAAACCCTTGGACATACATTGACAAGACTCTGAGATGACGTTGACATATACGTTCCCTCAAAGTGACATAAGTTTTGTCTCTCAGATTCCTACAGATCGGGAGATATTTGCCTTTTCAAAAATTGACTTTCGAATAATCTCGAAAAATTAAAATGTCTCTATCCTCCAAACCCTTATACATACATTGAAGTGACTCTGACATGGTATTGACATATACGTTCCCTCAAAGTGACTTAAGTTTTGTCTCTCAGATTCCTACACATAGGGAGATATTTGCCTTTTTATATATCGACTTTCGAATAATCCCGAAAAATTAAAATGTCTCTATCCACCAAACCCTTGGACATACATTGACGTCACTCTGACATGATGTTGACATATACGTTCCCTCAAAGTGACATAAGTTTTGTCTCTCAGATTCCTACAGATCGGGAGATATTTGCCATTACAAAAATTGACTTTCGAATAATCTCGAAAAATTAAAATGTCTCTATCCTCCCAGCCCTTGGACATACATTGACGAGACTCTGACAGGAAGTTTTCATATACGTTCCCTGAAAGTGACATAAGTTTTGTCTCTCAGATTCCTACAGATCGGGAGATATTTGCCTTTAAATATTGACATTCGAATAATCTCTAAAAATTTAAATATCTCTATCCTCCAAACCCTTGGACATACATTGACGTGACTCTGACAGGAAGTTGACATATACGTTCCCTCAAAGTGAAATAAGATTTGTTTCTCAGATTCCTACAGATCTTGAGATATTTGCCTTTTCAAAAATTGATTTTCGAATAATCTCGAAAAATTAAAATGTCTCTATCCTCCCAGCCCTTGGACATACATTGACGTGACTCTGACATGAAGTTGACATACACGTTCCCTCAACGTGACATAAGTTTTGTCTCTCAGATTCCTACAGATCGGGAGATATTTGCCTTTTCAAAAATTGACTTTCGAATATTCTCGTAAAATTAAAATGTTTCTATCCTCCAAACCGTTGGACATACATTGACGTGACTCTGACATGAAGTTGACATATACGTTCCCTCAAAGTGACATAAGATTTGTCTATCAGATTAATACAGATCGGGAGATATTTGCATTTTCAGAAATTGACTTTCGAATAATCTCGAAACATTAAGATGTCTTTATCCTCCAAACCCTTGGTCATACATTGACGTGAATCTGACATGAAGTTGACATATGCGTTCCCTGAAAGTGACATAAGTTTTGTCATTCAGATTCCTACAGATCGGGAGATATTTGCCTTTTCAAAAATTGACTTTCGAATAATCTCGAAAAATTAAAATGTCTCTATCTTCCAAACCCTTTTACATACATTGACGTGACTCTGACATGACTATGACAAATACGTTCCCTCAAAGTGACATAAGTGTTGTCTCTCAGATTCCTACAGATCGAGAGATATTTGTCTTTTAAAAATTGACTTTCGAAAAAACTCGAAAAATTTAAATATCTCTATCCTCCGAACCCTTAGACATACATTGACGTGACTCTGACATGCCGATGATATATACGTTCCCTCAAAGTGACATAAGGTTTGTCTCTCAGATTCCTACAGATCGGGAGATATTTTCCTTTTCAAAAATTGACTTTCGAATAATCTCGAAAAATTAAAATGTCTCTATCCTCCAAACCGTTGGACATACATTGACGCGACTCTGACATGAAGTTGACATATACGTTCCCTCAAAGTGACATAAGTTTTGTCTCTCAGATTCCTGCAGATCGGGAGATATTTTGCCTTTTCAAAAATTGACTTTCTAATAATCTTGAAAAATTAAAATGTCTCTATCCTCCAAACCCTTGGACATACATTGACGTGTCTCTGACATCACGTTGACATATACGTTCCCTCAAAGTGACATAAGTTTTGTCTCTCAGATTCCTACAGATAGGGAGATATTTGCCGTTTCAAATATTGACTTTCGATTAATCTCGAAAAATTTAAATGTCTCTATCCTCCAAACCCTTAGACATACGTTGACGTGACTCTGACATGCCGATGATATATACGTTCCCTCAATGTGACATAAGGTTTGTCTCTCAGATTCCTACAGATCGGGAGATATTTGCCTTTTCAAAAATTGACTTTCGAATAATCTCGAAAAATTAAAATGTCTCTATCCTCCAAACCGTTGGACATACATTGACGCGACTCTGACATGAAGTTGACATATACGTTCCCTCAAAGTGATATAAGTTTTGTCTCTCAGATTCCTGCAAATCGGGAGATATTTTGTCTTTTCAAAAATTGACTTTCGAATAATCTTGAAAAATTAAAATGTCTCTATCCTTCAAACCCTTGGACATACATTGACGTGACTCTGACATCACGTTGACATATACGTTCCCTCAAAGTGATATAAGTTTTGTCTCTCAGATTCCTGCAAATCGGGAGATATTTGCCGTTTCAAAAATTGACTTTCGAATAATCTCGAAAAATTTAAATGTCCCTATCCTCCAAACTCTTGTACATACATTGACGTGTCTCAGACATGATATTGACATATACGTTCCCTCAAAGTGACATACGTTTTGTCTCTCAGATTCCTACAGATCGGCAGATATTTGCCTTTTCAAAAATTGACTTTCGAATAATCTCGAAGAAATTAAAATTACTCTATCCTCCAAACCCTTGGACATACATTGACGTGACTCTGAGATGACGTTGACATATACGTTCCCTCAAAGTGACATAAGTTTTGTCTCTCAGATTCCTACAGATCGGCAGATATTTGCCTTTTCAAAAATTGACTTTCGAATAATCTCGAAAAATTAAAATGTCTCTATCCTCCAAACCCTTGGACATACATTGAAGTGACTCTGACATGAAGTTGACATATACTTTCCCTCAAAGTGATATAAGTGATGTCTCTCAGATTCCTATAGATCGGGAGATATTTGCCTTTTCATATATCGACTATCAAATAATCTCGAAAAATTTAAATGTCTCTATTATCCAAACCCTTGGACATACATTGACGTGACTCTGACATGATGTTGACATATATGTTCCCTCAAAGTGACATAAGTTTTGTCTCTCAGATTCCTACAGATCGGGAGATATTTGCCTTTTCAAAAATTGACTTTCGAATAATCTCGAAAAATTAAAATGTCTCTATCCTCCAAACCCTTGGACATACATTGACGTGACTCTGACATGAAGTTGACATATATGTTCCCTCAAAGTGACAAAAGTTTTGTCTCTCAGATTCCTACAGATCGGGAGATATTTGCCTTTTCAAAAATTGACTTTCGAATAATCTCGAAAAATTAAAATGTCTCTATCCTCCAAACCCTTCGACATACATTGACGAGACTCTGACAGGAAGTTTACATTTACGTTCCCTGAAAGTGACATAAGTTTTGTCTCTCAGATTCCTACAGATCGGGAGATATTTGCCTTTAAATATTGACTTTCGAATAATCTCTAAAAATTTAAATATCTCTATCCTCCAAACCCTTGGACATACATTGACGTGACTCTGACAGGAAGTTGACATATACGTTCCCTCAAAGCGAAATAAGATTTGTTTCTCAGATTCCTACAGATCTTGAGATATTTGCCTTTTCAAAAATTGACTTTCGAATAATCTCGAAAAATTGAAATGTCTCTATCCTCCCAACCCTTGGACATACATTGACGTGACTCTGACATGAGGTTGACATATACGTTCCCTCATCGTGACATAAGTTTTGTCTCTCAGATTCCTACAGATCGGGAGATATTTGCCTTTTCAAAAATTGACTTTCGAATATTCTCGGAAAATTAAAATGTTTCTATCCTCCAAACCGTTGGACAAACATTGACGTGACTCTGACATGAAGTTGACATATACGTTCCCTCAAAGTGACATAAAATTTGTCTATCAGATTCCTACAGATCGGGAGATATTTGCATTTTCAAAAATTGACTTTCGAATAATCTCGAAACATTAAGATGTCTTTATCCTCCAAACCCTTCGACTTACATTGACGAGACTCTGACATGAAGTTGACATATACGTTCCCTTAAAGTGACATAAGTTTTGTCTCTCAGATTCCTACAGATCGGGAAATATTTGCCTTTTCAAAAATTGACTTTCGAATAATCTCGAAAAATTAAAATGTCTCTATCCTCCAAACCCTTGGACATACATCGACGTGACTCAGACATGATATTGACATACACGTTCCCTCAAAGTGACATAAGTTTCTGTCTCTCAGATTCCTACAGATCGGGAGATATTTGCCTTTTCAAAAATTGACTTTCGAATAATCTCGAAAAATTGAAATGTCTCTATCCTCCAAGCCCTTGGTCATACATTGTATAGCCGCTCAGTAATAAGAGCTTCGCTCCTTCGTAATCACTTGACTCTTTTCAGGGGTGTTAACGGTATGTAACTTCCGACAACTAGAAGCTTCCTTTATCGCTGAATTTAATACTTTATCTATACACAATTTAATTATTTAAGAATAAATAAAGATGTGCAGATGATAATACTTGGCTTTAGCCACAAGACGATGATATCAGACTTGTATTGGGTTTGCGGGCGGCTACCTCGAAAGTTTGTTGAAGAGTTCCCCCTCAACCTATTTAATGCGTAAGGTCCAGCAACATTATCTGCTGAGTGACAATGAACCATAATGTCTAACTAACTTTCTACATATTTCCGCCATAAATGTTGAAGTATGACACTTGGAACTACAACCAATTCACACCAGTTTATTGCCCTGGTGTAAAATCACAAGACTCATGTGAACCGAATGTCCTCGGACGTCTTTGTCTTAAACAGTTAGGTATATGCCATGAACTAGAAGTAAACATCCCAGTATTACCCTCGAAACACAACAACAAGTTAGAATTTTGAAACGAAAAGTAAAAAGAAATTCAGCCTAATAAAATAATAAAAGAACTAAATGGTAGGATCAAATTACCTCAGCAGAAGATGTAATTTTGACCGGTACAACCTCCCCAAGTATAATTTTGGTCACTTTCTATCAGAAATGTCCAAGATTATATCTTTTTGCCGCTAAAGCTTCATCTCAATTACACCATATTACATGGAAAAAAAACACAATACAAAATATAACATTACTTGATACATACACAAAATGAAATGAACACTTAACAATTATAGTAGTCATACATATATAAATCCTTTAGGTTACTTGACCTTCACATAGTTGTTTTGATCATTACAACATAACAGTTATCCGTTCACTAAACAATTTCTTAAGCGTTAATTATGAGTTATTTCTAATAATAATAAATTACTGGTAGGATATGACAACAATATTCAATTGTTCTGCTCTTACAATGCTCTTATATTGGTATAATTTTAAATATTAAACTCCATACTACAGCTGTTACAATAGTTAAATGATTATTGAGCCCAAATTTATTACAAACAGTGACTACTGATTTCCAAGAAATTTAGGCAACCGCGTGCAATCAAATCAGTCAGTGCTGATTTTCTCCAAATATGGCTTCAATGAATGTTTATTGAATTGTCCTCTGACTTTCCCATTATTCCCTGAGATTTCATACACCGAAGGTGGAATGATTCTCGTTATCATGTACGGGCCTTCGTACGGACGAATGAACTTGCCCGTAACACTTTGTGCAGCGTTTGAAACAGGTTGACAACGCACAAGCACTTTATCTGACAGCTGAGGATTCCACTTTGCGATTCCCATTTTCCTCTTTTTCTTTCTTTCCAGTGCCTTTGCTTTCATTTTAACGTATGACCGGAGAACCTTAATTTCCAAACTTTCCGCTGGTGGCTTCTGATCTGGGGATTTAACAAAAACTTTCTCGAACATGTCCGGCTTCGGCTCGTCAAACATTAGTTCCACTGGTGTGTAACATGTCGTCCCACTTACGGATGAATTTAACCAATTCTCGATAAGAGGAATTAATTCAGGCCATTTTCTCTGAGTGATATTACAATATATCCTGCAATATTTAGCTAATTCTCTCATTATTCTCTCTGTGGGGTTGCTCTGAGGATAGCTAATTGGAGAATATCTGACGGAAATGTTTAGGTTGGAAAGGGCTTTCTTCCACGATGGTGAGGTAAAGTGCGTGCCATGGTCGGAAAGGATTGATTTAGGCTGGACTACTTGACGGAAATAATGAGTCAACTTATTCAAACAAGCTCTCGTAGTCGCTGATTTAATCGGATAAAGTTTCACGTGTTTCGAAAATACATCCAGACATACCAGAATGTACTTCACTCCTCCACGTCCTGTAGGCAGAGCGCCGTACAGGTCCAAAGACATTAGCTCACCAGGTTTAGATGGCATATGTGACCTAGATTCTACCTCGTAACTCCTGTTAGGATGTTTTACGCGCTGACAGATGTCGCAGTGTGCGACGTATTTGCGAACCTTTCGGCCTAAATCTCTCAGGTAAAAAGTATGAGCTATTTGTGCAATGCATCGATCAGTACCTTGATGGCCCGATGAAGTATGTACAAAGTTGATCACACGATCTTCCAGGCTGCTAGGGAGAACGGGCCTCCAATACGGGTAGTTTATACCTTTTTGGTATAGGACTTCATTTCTTAGCATGTACTTGTCCAAATAGGTTGCCGCCCCCGAAGCTAGTCTCTCTCTGGCCTTAACTACGTACGGGTCCCTGGCTTGGTGATGCGCTAGATTCTTTAATTCCCCCTTTAACTTGGTATCGATATTCAAGTTTATGGCTGCTACTAACATGCCTCGTGGCTTTCCCATTCCCTTGATCTCTTCTTCAGTTAAGCCCACATTATTTCTACTCATAACATCTGCAAGGACGTTGTCTGACCCCTTTACATGTACGATGTCAATGTCATATTCTTGAATTTCTAAAACCCAACGTGTAATTCGGTTGGAGGTCAAAGCACATTTCTTCAGGAACGATAAAGCCTTATTATCTGAAAACAAAGTAACCTTTTGCCCAAAAACATAAAGTCTGAATTTTCTGAGTGCATATACCACGGCTAACAATTCCTGCTCACACGTAGTGAACCTCATCTCAGCGGATGACAACACCCTTGAAGCTGTAGAAACAATGTTGGTAACCCCCGCTTCGTCTGTCTGCATCAGAACTGCGCTAATGCCAAACTTGCACGCGTCAGTGTATACGGCGTAGGGTAGGTCATTATTGGGATGGACTAAATGTATTGTATGTGCAAACCTCGCACGTAGTTCCTCAAAAGCACATTGCATCTCTGTTGTCCACTTCCATTTACTTCCCTTTTTCAACAATGGAAGGAGAGCGTCTACGTAGCCTGCATAATTGATAATAAACCTATTATGAAAGTTACAAGTCCCTAAGAACTGCATCAAGTGCTTTTGGTTACGGGGTGCAGGATACTTCAAAATGGCGGCTACTCGCTCAGGGTCTGCAGACACACCGGTCTGACTTATTATGTGCCCCAAAAATGTAACTTCAGTCTGACAGAACCGACATTTTGCAGCGTTTATGGTGAATCCTGCCTCAGTCAACCTGCCGATCACTATGTTTAAATGCTTTAGGTGGTCTTCAAAGCTGCGCGAAAATACCAATAAATCATCCACATAAAACACAACAAACTCCTTACTATCTGAACCCAGCACAAGTTTCAACGCCCTAACAAATGCTGATAATGAGTTTTTGAATCCATAAGGGACACGTTTGAATTGGTACACAGTTGAATCAAACAGGAAAGCTGTAAAGCGGCGTGAACTTTCTTTAAGGCTAATTTGCAGAAAAGCACTGGTGAGATCTAGTGATGTCATGTACCTTACTCCATTAAAACGCTGTAATAACTCGCCTATAGGGTAAACTCTTTCACGATCTGGAACCATAACAGAATTTATTTTCCTAGCATCTATGCAAAGGCGTGGTTTTCTCCCTTCTTTATACACAATAGTGATAGGATTTATGAACGCAGAATTGCATGTCTCTAAAATATCGTCATCCAACATCTGAGCTATTTGTTCTCTTATAATTGGCCTGACAGCGAAAGGGACCACTCTTGAACTACCCGTGACTGGCTTAAGATCACTTAGTACGAACTCGTACTGAAAGCGGCGACACATACCTGGTTTCGAAGTCAAATACTCCTGGTACTTCAACAACAATTTAATTAAACTCTCTTTCTGAAGACTGTTGAGGTGTGCATTAGCATTAATCAGAGCGGTTACGTCCACAGCTTGCAAAGAACGTGGATCAGGGGAACCTATCCTAGTATTCTGCACCAAAACTGGATACATCAGACCTTCCTCTCCAACTCGTCTCTCACTACTATCACAATAAAAACGACGGCTATTTGCTACGTCGAAAAATTCGCCTTCCTAACGGCTACCATAATTCTCTTCATCTTTATCAAACTTGTAGACATTATCACCTTCTGTGGCATCTATAAACAAGGACCTTCGCCCTAAAACTTCACTTCCTCCTCCTTCTCGAACTAGGTTGGAATCCTGAACTATCAAATGATTGCTATAAGCAGAACTTCCCTTCAACTCCTGTCCATCGTTGCTCACATCACGTAACCGGTCACCTCGATTAAACAATTGCACTTTCTCAATTCCATCTAGCTCATAACGGAAGCATTTCCTTTTGAAATCCAAAACAATCCCATACTCATTTGCATAATCGCAACCTAAAATCACTGAGCTAGTCAGTTGTGGGGACACTAAAAACACACTCTCAAAACTATCGCCCCCAATACTAAATTCCACATAGATCTGATCTTTAATACGCCGAGTCTTATTGCCAAAAGCTGCCACTAACACTGTGTTGGCAACGGGTAAACTTAAAGTGGACACTCCTGCAGATACTAAGTCTTTATAAATACTTTCGGTCAAAAGGTTAACTTCGCTGCCTGAATCTATTATAGCATTGGTAGTGATATCACCGAATGAAATTGACACCTGCGGACAATTTAATACATGGCTGTCATTAATATAATATATCACCAATTCATTCAAAGGATCCATATAATTACTACTACCGGAAATCATCACATCTCTAAATTTATCTCCCACCTCACAAACTACACTGTGCTTTGGGTCCGGATCTGAAGTTTTTATTGCCTTTGATGCGAACGGGGTTCGATCCGTAACGCCGCTCGATATTAGTTTAACGCCGGACGCTCGGATGGCCCTTGCGGTTCCTTCCTATCGGTTTGCCTTGTCGGACTGTGGTAAGGTGGGGCACCAGGGTTTAAGGAAGAAACTTCGTGTTTATTACGGTTGTCATCTTCCCTGTCTCTAGAGAAATAAGCACCTCTACCGTTGTTGTTCCCATTTCTATTGCTGTGGCTGTAACCAGAATAATTCTGCCTCCTGTCATTATACGTTTGTCTCACGTACTGATGATTCTGGTTCTGCCTCTTATCGGGATTATAGTTCTGGTGATAAGTAGCCCTTATATTTGTTTTACTACCTGCTTCGTTAAACTCTAGCATTTCAAGGCGCTTCAAAACGTCTATGGCTTCCTGCACTGTAGTCAAGGGAACCCCCACCAGACACCTCTGTATGTTCACCGGGTAGTGCAACTTAATTGCGTCAATAAATTAGGCATCACTCATCCCTAGATATGAAGCCAAAACAGCATATTTAATCAGGTGCCCTGACATTGAGAGATTTGATTGCTTTTCATATTTGTCTTGATATATCGAACATTTCACTCGACTCTGTGTCGTCTTGGACCAAAACGTTTTAGTGAATGCGACTTTAAACTGCTCATAGTCATTTAATGTATGAGCCACAGCTGACATCCACTGTTTAGCAACAGGGTCTGATATTGACTTCAATGCTATAGCCAATTTTAATGATTCTGGTACCCCCTTCAACTTCATAAATTCATCAAGCTGGTTTAAATGGTAGATGGCGTTGATCTTATCGCTGTCTTCAAACATGGGTAGGGATAGATCAGCAGCACTTAAATAGTTATGTGCATTGTAATGGCGAACATTCATGGTATCATGACTCACAGGTACATTCATACACACATTACAATTCACATCACTCGCATTCCCTGAAATATCAATTGACCCAGACACCTGACTACCCAAGTTTTCAGCAGCCTCGCCGTGGAAACTGCTTTGACTGGCTGCATTGCCATCAGCTGATCGTGAGAAATTTCCACTGCAAACAACGGAAGTCGGTTCTGACAACTTACCTTTTAAATGTTTAATATCAAGGTTCAACTTCTCATACCTACTGTCGTTAACGCAGTTAACCCTTTCAAATTCCTTGTTTATCTCTACAAAACGCTCCCCCTGCCGATGACTTTGTTTCTTTTGTTCTTTTACCATATCATTTCTGAGGTCCTGAACTTCATCAGTCAATTTCGTTAGCTTTTGTCCTAGATGTTCCTCATTTTGGATAACCCTACTGGTTATTTCTCCTGTTACCGAATTCACCTCAACGATGTGATGGTCTAACTTATTATGTAAATCATTTGACAATTTCTGCATATTCCGTTTAGCAGCTCTTAACTCCCCTTCATTATCCTCTCTAACTTGTTTGATCTGGCAAGAAAATCTTACAGATTCTGAATGTAATTTATCTGAAATTTCTTTGTTTAATTTCGAATTTTCCCTCTCAACTCTTTAATCAACCTTTCGTTTTCCAGTCTGACATCTTCTCGTATGTTATTTACATTTCTTTGTAAACTCTCAATCTTATTTTCTACACTTGAAATTTCCTTTCTTATATCAGAAATTTCCCCCTTTACGCTAGAAATTACTTCTAATTTGTCTGCCTTCATAACACTCATTAATTTAGCAAACATATCTTGGAAATAACTATGCGAGTCACTCTGTGGAACGCTAGTACAGGCCTGCTGCCCATCGTTCATTCTTAATGCAACTTCTTCCTGTTCCACTAATTCTAAAGCCGATCCTAAACCCGTTTCTAGTCTTTCATTTTCCTCCAATGACCCTTCAACCCGACACAATTCTAATTCACTGTCTCCGAAAAGGTTGCTCTCTTCTTCTGAAACAGTCACAATTCTGTTACGTAAGCTGCGGGTTGCCATTCTTCCCTCACTTCACCAACTAACCTTTTACGTATGACGCTGATGATCTGGTGATCTTCTTAAATGCGGACTCCTGGAGCGCTCGTAGCTTGCAGCTCTGTCCTTCTTGAACTTTGTTGGTGTTACAGTACGACTCCTGGTGTGGTCGTTGTTTGTAACTGTAGTCTGCTTTGTGATGGTGTTGTTGAATATATTCAGCTGGCTGCCCTCTGGATCTGTTGCCGTCGTTACCACTTCGTGCCCCACGTTGGGATCGCCACTTCTGCTATAGCCGCTCAGTAATAAGAGCTTCGCTCCTTGGTAATCACTTGACTCTCTTCAGGGGTGTTAACGGTATGTAACTCCCGACAACGAGAAGCTTCCTTTATCGCTGAATATAATACTTTATCTATACACAATTTAATTATTTAAGAATAAATACAGATGTGCAGATGATAATACTTGGCTTTAGCCACAAGACGATGATCTCAGACTTGTATTGTACCTCGAAAGTTTGTTGAAGAGTCCTCTCTCAACCTATTTAACGCGTAAGGTCCAGCGACATTGAACCATAAAGTCTATACTAACTTTCTATATATTTCCGCCATAAATGTTGGGACTACAACCAATTCACGACAGTCTATTGCCGCTTAGACTCCTGTGAACCGAAGGTCCTCGGACGTCTTTGTCCTAAACAGTTAGGTATATCGTATGCCATGAACTAGAAGTAAACATCCCAGTATTACCCTCCAAACACAACAACAAGTTAGAATTTTGAAACGAAAAGTAAAAAGAAATTCAGCCTAATAAAATAATAAAAGAACTAAATGGTAGGATCAAATTACCTCAGAAGAAGATGTAATTTGGACCGTTACATTACGTTGATACTGACCGACCGAAATCAAATAATTCCAACTGTAGTTTAATGGAGAGTAATCAACCGGGACCAGCCGACTTTTTCAAGACATAAATCTGTGCTGACTAACTTCTGATTGGTCCTCGATGCCATTCGAAAGTATTGATTTCTTTCCATTGAGGTCATCACAGATGGCACGTCATATCTTTGGTTCCTTAATTCTCCGATAGACTGCGACTTTGTGTTTGTACGTCGTGTCCTCGAGTAAATGTGAGGCAATATTTTCGATATATTTTTTTGACATTTGACATAGGACACCAATATGTTACCACAAGTTTGACGTGCGCCACGAATTCCGCGCCCACCACGCATTGCAATTAATGTACCAGAGATTTATATTCAATTTTTTTGTGAGACGTTTAAATTAATTAATGACGTACTATCATTCACGTATGTTTATTCCAATTCTTTCGTTACATGATACTTATTTATAGTGAGTTAGATTGGCTCATAGTTACGCATGAATCTGCTACGTATTTGCGTCAACATCTACACTGCAACAGTTTTACAAGAAATAATTCTTGTGGAAACATTATGTAATTTTAGACGTGTTATGATGTATTACACGCATATAAGCACTATTTGTGTTATATGGGGATTGTGTGAGCGCGTAATAACATTATTGATATGTGGTCGTGGCCCACTGAGCGCATTTCCCACCTCACGAATTTGATGGCTTCGTGCGAATTTCTAAAAAGCAATAACTCATAATAGAGTATGAATATCATTAACTTACCTGTGGCATGACGTCCATACAAATTTTCAATAATTTCTGAGCATCCATTGGTTTTTTCCAAAATTCGAGCGCAGCAAACTATTTTGCACTGATCCGGATTACACCGTTTTGGTTGGTTTGGGTTAGGTTAGGTTAGGTTAGGTCAGGTATAGTTAGGTTAGTGAGGCACCTGCGCAGACGTTGTTGCGCAGTGCAGTCGTATGACGTGCCCAAGTGAAGGCACCTTGAGCTCGATATGGTTAATTGTAAATTATTAAACACTAAAAACTTCGATTCCGTCACTTTAAGAAGTACTATATATTCTGGGCTTCACTTTCATACCTAATTAAATTTTTTTACAAGGATATTTTATTGGACACATACTTTCAGTAATTGAAAGTACACCAATGACTTATCACTTAAATATGATCCTATTGAACATTTCATTTTGGAAGTATATATGTTGTCACACGAAGAATAATTTATTAAATATTTATTTAATTTTATATTACACTACATGTAATTACTACAGTATCGTTATAAAGAATAAATGTTCTCAAATTACATAGGTCCAGCTTCTGCACATACACGATATCTGTATATGATTTACGTGTTATTAACTCGTACAAACGTCTTTACTGAGCACACAAAGCATGCAAATGTCCTTTCACTGAAGTCGTACATCTCAATATGGCGAACCGCACATATTCTTGCATGTTATGTTGGATTGGTGTTCACTTGTTTCTATTTTCACACGTCACGGAGAAGACATCCTTACACTGAGATTCACTGCATGTAGCACCCGTTAATACGTGATTGAACGGTGGTAATTAATGTTGTTAATGGTCCCGAAGAACTCTATTTGTAGAGCACAAAGTTACGTTGATACTGACCGATCGAAATAAATAATTCCAACCGTAGTTTAATGGAGAGTATTCAACCGGAACCAGCCGACTGTTCCAAGACAAAATCTGTACTGACTGACTTCCGATTGGTCCTCGATGCCATTCGAAAGTATTGATTTCTTTCCATTGAGGTCATCACAGGTGGCACGATATATATTTGGTTCCGTATTTCTCCGATAGACTGCGTCTTTGTGTTTGTACGTCGTGTCCTCGAGTAAATGTGAGGCAATATTATCGATATAATTTTTTGACATTTGACATAGGACACCAATATGTTACCACAAGTTTGACGTTCGCCACGAATTCCGTGCCCACCAAGCATTGCAATTAATGTACCAGAGATTTATATTCAATTTTTTTGTGAGGCATTTTATATTAATTAATGACGTACTATCATTCACGTATGTTTATTCCAATTCTTTCGTTACATGATACTTATTTATAGTTAGTTAAATTGGGTCATCGTTACGCATGAATCTGCTACGTATTTGCGTCAACATCTACACTGCATCAGTTTTGCAAGAAATAATTCTTGTGAAAACATTATGTAATGTTAGACGTGTTATGATGTATTACACGCATATAAACACTATTTGTGTTATATGGGGATTGTGTGAGAGCGTATTATCATTATTGATAAGTGGTCGTGGCCGACTTTGCGCATCCCCCACCTCACGAATTTGATGGCTTCGTGCGAATTTCTAAAAAGCAATAAGACATAATAGAGTATGAATATCATTAACGTACCTGTGGCATGACGTCCATACAAAATTTCAATAATTTCTTATCATCGATACGTTTCTTCCAAAATTCGTGCGCAGGAAACTATTTTGCACTGATCCGGACTACACCGTTTTTGTTGGTTTGGGTTAGGTTAGGTTAGGTTAGGTTAGTGAGGCACCTGCGCAGACGTTGTTGCGCAGTGAAGTCGTATGACGTGCGCATGTGTGGGCATCTTGAGCTCGATATGCTTAATTGTAAATTATTAAACACTCAAAAATTCGATTCCTTCACCTTAAGAAGTATATTATATTCTGGGCTTCACTTTCATACCAAATTTAATTTTTTTACAAGGATATTTTATTGGACACATACTTTCAGTAATTGCAAGTACACCAATGACTTATCACTTAAATATAATGCTATTGAAACTTTCATTGTGGAAGTATATATGTTGTCACACGAAGAATAATTTATTAAATATTTATTTAATTTTATATTACACTACATGTAATTACTACAGTATCGTTATAAAGAATAAATGTTCTCAAATTACATAGGATCTGCTTCTGCACATACGCGATATCTTTATATGATTTACGTGTTACTAACTCGTACAGACGTCTTTACTGAGCACACGTGGCATGCAAATGTCCTTTCACTGAAGTCGTATATCTTATTGTGGCGAACCGCACTTATTCTTGCATATTATGTTGAATTGGTGTTCACTTGTTTCTATTCTCACACGTCACGGAGAAGACATCCTTACACTGAGATTCACTGCATGTAGCACCCGTTAATACGTGATTGAACGGTGGTAATTAATCTTGATAATGGTCCCGAAGAACTCTATTTCTAGAGCACAAAATTAAATTGATACTGACCTCCCGAAATGAAATAATTCCAACCGTAGTTTAATGGAGAGTATTCAACCGGGACCAGCCGACTGTTCCAAGACAAAATCGGTACTGATTGACTTCTGATTGGTCCTCGATGCCATTCGAAAGTATTGATTTCTTTCCATTGAGGTCATCACAGATGGCACGTTATATCTTTGGTTCCGACTTCTCCGATAGACTGCGTCTTTGTGTTTATACGTCGTGTCCTCGAGTAAATGTGAGGCAATATTTTCGATATATTTTTTTGACATTAAACATAGGACACCAATATTTTACCACAAGTTTGACGTGCGCCACGAATTCCGCGCCCAATAAGCATTGCAATTAATGTACTAGAGATTTATATTCAATTTTTTGTGTGAACCGATTTATATTAATTAATGACGTACTATCATTCACGTATGTTTATTCCAATTCTTTCGTTACATGATACTTATTTTTAGTGAGTTAGATTGGGTCATCGTTACGCATGAATCTGCCACGTATTTGCGTCAACGTCTACACTGCATCAATTTTGAAAGAAATAATTCTTGTGGAAACATTATGTAATTTTAGACGTGTTATGATGTATTACACGCATATAAGCACTATTTGTGTTATATGGGGATTGTGTGAGCGCGTAATATCATTAATGATAAGTGGTCGTGGCCGACTTTGCGCATCCTCCACCTCAAGAATTTGCTGGCTTCGTGCGAATTTCTAAAAAAGCAATAAGACATAATGGAGTATGAATATCTTTAACTTACCTGTGGCATGACGTCCATACAAAATTTCAATAATTTCTGAGCATCCATTCGTTATTTCCAAAATTCGTGCGTATGAAACTATTTTGCACTGATCCGGATTACACCGTATTGGTTGGTTTGGGTTAGGTTATGTTAGGTTAGTGAGGCACCTGCGCAGATGTTGTTGCGCAGTGCAGTCGTATGACGTGCGCATGTGAAGGCACCTTGAGCTCGATATGCTTAATTTTAAATTATTAAACACTCAAAAATTCGATTCCGTCACTTTAAGAAGTATATTATATTCTGGGTTTCAATTTCATACCTAATTAAATTTTTTTACAAGGATATTTTATTAGACACATACTTTCAGTAATTGCAAGTACACCAATGACTTATCGCTTAAATATGATGCTATTGAACATTTCATTGTGTAAGTATATTTGTTGTCACACGAAGTATAATTTATTAAATAAGTCGGCCACGACCACTTATCAGTAACGATATTACGCGCTCACACAATCCCCATATAACACAAATAGTGCTTATATGAGTGTAATACATCATAACACGTCTAAAATTACATAATGTTTCCACAAGAATTATTTTTTGCAAAATTGATGCAGTGTAGATGTTGACGCAAATACGTAGCAGATTCATGCGTAACGATGACCTAATCTAACTCACTATAAATGAGTATCATGTAACGAAAGAATTAGAATAAACATACATGAATGATAGTACGTCATTAATTAATATAAATCGTCTCACAAAAAATTGAATATAAATCTCTAGTACTTTAATTGCAATGCTTGGTGGTCTCGGAATTGGTGGCGCACGTCAAACTTGTCTTGACATATTGGTGTCCTATGTCAAATGTCAAAAAAATATATCGAAAATATTGCCTCACATTTACTCGAGGACACGACGTACAAACACAAAGACGCAGTCTATCGGAGAAGTCGGAACCAAAGATATAACGTGCCATCTGTGATGACCTCAATGGAAAGAAATCAATACTTTCGAATGGCATCGAGGACCAATCAGAAGTCAGTCAGTACCGATTTTGTCTTGGAACAGTCGGCTGGTCCCGGTTGAATACTCTCCATTAAACTACGGTTGGAATTATTTCATTTCGGGAGGTCAGTATCAATTTAATTTTGTGCTCTAGAAATAGAGTTCTTCGGGACCATTAACAAGAATAATTATCCCCGTTCAATCACGTATTAACGAGTGCTACAAGCAGTGAATCTCAGTGTAAGGATGTCTTCTCCGTGACGTGTGAGAATAGAAACAAGTGAACACCAATTCAACATAACATGTAAGAATATGTGCGGTTCGCCACATTGATATATACGACTTCAGTGAAAGGACATTTGCATGCCATGTGTGTTCAGTAAAGACGTTTGTACAAGTTAGTAACACGTAAATCATATACAGATATCGCGTATGTGCAGAAGCTGGACCTATGTAATTTGAAAATATTTATTCTTTATAACGATTACTGGGGTCACTGTAGTAAATACAATTTCTTCGACAACAGTTTTAATTTTCTTTAATTTAAATTAATAATATTTATGATGTGCTGTCTGTGTCATTTCGTTGTCAGTTGGATATTATCTGTGATTTTATTCGTAACATTTATAATCTTCGTTATCAATACTGCGATGTGTATAGATTCTTTAATGTCATTGCCACAAATTAAGATTTACAAGCCAAGTGATGTGCATTTTATTCTTGTGAAATAGTCTACATTTCTTAAAAAGACATATTGGCTGTGAAGACTTATCTGTTTCTTACGTATACCTTGTGCTGAATGCTGTTCTGGTGCCCAGTTTGACTGTTTTGCGTGTGTCGTTCATAAATTGCTATTGTGAGAACTTGGTTGGTCTGCAGTCTTTGTTCTTATGCGTGCGGTCTCCATGCGCTAAGAAGACAAGTATCTTCGAGGTCATCGCGTAGGAGTGGTGAGTAGGAGATTGATAAACTGCTTTTTAATAAAAACTGTGTGCGTCGTTTGACTAAAGTTGAAATCAAGCGGCACGAACGTTGAAGGGCGACTGCAAATTACATTATAGATTTAAAAGGTTTTTATTCAGACCACGTATTGGAAAATAGATTGCTTTACAACAGTGGTCCAACATCAAAGTTTTTGTTTATAGCTGTTCAGTTTCGGCAAGCGGTGATGATGTTCAACTACGAACCCGGGCGATTCTGATCCCCGCATGGTTAGAAATGGTTACTAACCACTTTCGTGAAACGTAGTTTCTTTAGTAAACACGGTTTTTTCCCGAAGAATTCTTCATCTTCTTGAACTGCGAATGCCACATAATATTGAATACACTGCTAGGAGACTGCTCCTCAAATCTTATTTGGTAAGGACGTTCTGCAGCGGTCGATGAATGCTTTTCTTTATCTACAGAACAGCAAAAAGCACGCTTCCTGCGATTGTAATCCGCCATTAATAATTCATAGGATCTTCACGTCTTTTAGGGAAATGCCTGGAAACTCCAGCAATACATTGGGAAATTTGAATTTTTGTTCAAGGTCGTAGAAAAATTTGTTTTCGAGTACTTTACCTAAATAAAACGTCATTACTTCTTTTAAATTGTAATGTAATTTTCGCTCAAGATGTATAATGCAGTTGCATGAAAGAAACTTAATAACTACGTTGGTTTCTTGGTGTTATAGTATAAGTGCCAATTCCGACCGCTAGACTTCACAGTTCATCTGCGAAACTCTTTTTAATGCTGAAAATAGTACTTTTCGGAAAAACTTTATAATACGGTAACCTTGCACTTGAGTCATTTTGGCATGAACATATTCAACGTTGCAACATTAGTCTTGTTTATCAGCAGACGCAACGGAAACATAATATAAGTTGAAAAAAAGCTAAACAAACCTGACACAAAAGTGGACATAGACCGATATTAAATGATGCAGCAAAGTATCCATTTAAAATTATTCTTTGTCAAGACTTTGAAAAATTGACTTTTGAATATCCTTGAAAAATTAAGTTCTCTATTTTCCAAACTCTTGGACTTACATTCACAGGACTCTGACATGGCGATGACATATAGGTTAAATCAAACTGACATGAGTTATGTCTCTCAGATTCCTACAGATCCGGAGATATATTCCTTTTTAAATTGACTTTCGAATACCCTTGAAGAATTAAAAGGTGTCTATCCTCCAAGACCTTGTACTTACATTGTCTTGACTCTGCCATGACGATGACATATACGTTACCTCAAAGTGACATAAGTTTTGTCTCTCGGATTCCTACAGATCGGGAGATATATGCCTTTGAAAAATTGATTTTCGAATAACGTTGAAAAATTAAAAGGTCTCTACCTTGCAAACCCTTGGACTTACTTTGACGTGACTCTGATATAATGTTGACATATATGTGACCTCATTCTGACATGAGTTTTGTTTCTCAGATTCTTACAGATCGGGAGATATACACCTTTGAAAATTGAGTTTCGAATACCCTTGAAACTTTGAAAGGTCACTATCCGCCAAACACTTAGACTTATATTGATTTGACGCTAACATTACGATGTTATATACGTTACCTCAAACTGACATGAGTTGTGTCTCTCAGTTATCTACAGATCGGGAGATATAGTCCTTTGAAACGTTGACTTTAGGATAACCTTCAAAAATTAAAAGGTCTCTATCCTGCAAACCCTTGGAATTACAATGACGTGACTTTGATATGACGATGACTTATATGTTCCCTCAAACTGACATGAGTTTTGTATCTCAGTTTCATACAGATCGGGAGATATATGCCTTTGAAAAATTAACTTTCGAATAAACTTCAAAAATTTAAAGTTCCCTATCCTGCAAACACTTCGACTTACATTGACGTGACTCTGACATGACGATGATATATAGGTTACCTCAAACTCTCATGAGTTGTGTCTCTCAGTTTCGTAGAGATCGGAAGATATATGCCTTTGTAAAAGTGAGTTTCGTATCCCCCTGAAAAATTAAAAGTTCTCTATTCTGCAAACCCTTGGACTTATATTGACGAGACCCTGATATGACGATGACATTTACGTTACCTGAAACAGACAAGATTGTTGTCCCTGAGTTTCCTACAGATCGCGAGATATATGCCTTTGAAAAATTGACTTTCAAATAACCTTCAAAAATTAAAAGTTCTCTATCCTGCAAACTGTTGGACTTACATTGAAGTGACTTTGACATGACGATGTCATATATGATACGTCAAACTGATATAAGTTTTCTCTCTGAGTTTCCTGCAGATCGGGAGATATATCACTTTGAAAAAGTTGCTTTCGAATAACCTTCAAAAATTTAAAGTTCTCTATCCTGCAAACCCTTGGATTTACATTGACGTGACTTTTACAAGACGATGACATATATGTTACCTCAAACTGACATGAGTTTTGTCTCTCAGTTTTTTACAGATCGGGAGATATATGCCTTTGATAAAGTGACTTTCGAATAACCTTCAAAAATTAAAAGTTCTCTTTCCTGCAAACCCTTTGACTTACATTGACTTGACTCTGACCTGACGATGATATATACGTTACCTCAAACTCTCATCAGATGTGTCTCTCAGTTTCGTACAGATCGGGAGATATATGCTTTTGAAAAAGTGAGTTTCGTATACACCTGAAAAATTAAGAGGTCTCTATCCTGCAAACCATTGGACTTACATTGAAGTGACTTTGACATGACGATAACATATATGATAACTCAAACTGAGATAAGTTTTCTCTCTGTTTCCTGCAGATCGGGAGATATAAGCCTTTGAAAAATTGGCTTTCGAATAAACTTCAAAAATTAAAAGTTCCCTATCCTGCAAACACTTGGAGTTACATTGACGTGACGCTGACATGACGATGAAATATACGTTACCTCTAACTGTCATGAGTTGTATCTCTCAGTTTCGTAGAGATCGGGAGATATATGACTTTGAAAAAGTGACTTTCATATACCCCTGAAAAATTAAAAGTTCTCTATGCTGCAAACCCTTGGACTTACATTGACGTGACACTGATATGACGATGACATTTACGTTAAATGAAACTGACATGATTGTTGTCTCTGAGTTTCCTACAGATCGCGAGATATATGCCTTTGAAAAATTGACTTTAAAGTTCTCTATCCTGCAAACCGTTGGACATACATTGAAATGACTTTGACATGACGATGACATAAATGATTCAACAAATTGATATAATTTTTCCCTATGTGTTTCCGGTAGATCGGGAGATATATGCCTTTGAAAAAGTAACTTTCGAATAACCTTAAAAAATTATAAGTTATCTATCCTGCAAACACTTGGACTTACATTTACGTGAATTTTACATGACGATGACATATATGTTACCTCAAACAGACATGAGTTTTGTCTCTCAGTTTCCTACAGATCGGGAGATATATGCCTTTGAAAAATTGACTTTCGAATAACCTTCAAAAATTTAAAGTTCTATATCCTGTAAACCCTTGGACTTACATTGACGTGACTCTGACATGACGATGATATAAACGTTGCTCAAACTCTCATGAGTTGTGTCTCTCAGTTTCGTACAGATCAGGAGATATATGCTTTTGAAAAAGTGAGTTTCGTATACCCCTGAAAAATTTAAAAGTTTCTATCCTGCAAACCCTTGCACTCACATTGACGTAACTTTGATATGACGATGACATATACGTTACCTGAAACTGACATGATTGTTGTCTCTCAGTTTCCAAGAGAGCGGGAGATATATGCGTTTGAAAAACTGACTTTCGAATAACCTTCACAAATTAAAAGTTGTTAATTCTGGAAATCCTTGGACTTACATTGACGTGACTTTTACATGACAATAACATATATGTTCCCTCAAACTGACATTAGTTTTATCTCTCAGTTTCATACAGATCGGGAGATATATGCCTTTGAAGAAGTAAGTTTCGAATACCCCTGAAAAATTAAAAGTTCTCTATCCTGCAAACACTTGGACTTACATTGACGTGACTCTGATATGACGATGACATATACGTTACCTGAAACTGACATGAGTTTTGCCTCTCAGTTTCCTACAGATCGGGAGATATACGCCTTTGAAGAATTGACTTTCGAATAAACTTCAAAATTAAAAGTTCTTTATAATGCAAACTCATGGACTTACATTGACGTGACTCTGACAAGACGATGATATATACGTTACCTCAAACTGAAATGAGTTTTGTCTCTCAGTTTCCTACAGATCTGGAGAAATATGCCTTTGAAAAATTGAGTTTTGAATACCCCTTAAAAATTAAAAGTTATCTATCCTCCAAACCCTTGGACTTACATTGACGTGACCCTCACACGATGATATATACGTTACCTCAAACTGACATGAGTTGTGTCTCTCAGGTTCCTGTAGATCGGGAGTTATATGCCTTTGAAAAATTGACTGTCCAATAACCTTCAAACATTAAAAGTTCTATATCCTGTAAACCTTTGGAATTACATTGACGTGATTCTGACAAGACGATGATATATACGTTACCTCAAAGTGACATTAGTTTTGTCTCCAGGTTTTCTATAGTTCGGGAGATATATGCCTTTGAAACATTGACTTTCGAATAACCTTCAAACATTAAATGTTCTCTACCCTGCAAAAACTTGGACTTACATTGACGTGACTTTTACATGACGTTGACATATATGTTCCTTCAAACTGACATCAGTTTTGTCCCTCAGTTTCGTACAGATCGGGAAATATGTGCCTTTGAAGTAGTGTTTCGAATACCATTGAAAAATTTAAACTTCTCTATCCTGCAAACCCTTGGACTTACATCGACGTGACGTTTACATGACGATGACATATATGTTACCTCTAACTAACATGACGTTTGTTTCTCAGTTTCGTACAGATCGGGAGATATATGCCTTTGAAAAATTGACTTTCGATTAAAATTCAAAATTAAAAGTTCTCTATCCTGCAAACCCTTTGGGCTTACATTCACGTGACTCTGACATGACGATTATATGTACGTTACCTCAAACTGAAATGAGTTATGTCACTCAGCTTCCTACAGATCTGGAGATATATGCCTTTGAAGAATTGAGTTTCGAATACCCCTGAAAAATTAAAATTTCTCTATCCTCCAATCCCTTTTACCTACATTGAAGTAACCCTGTCATGATGATATATACGTTACCTCAAACTGACATGAGTTGTGTTTCTCAGGTTCCTGCAGATCGGGAGTTATATGCCCTTGAAAATTTGACTGTCCAATAACCTTCAAACATTAAAAGTTCTCTATCCTGAGAACCCTTGGAATTAAATTAACGTGATTCTGAAATGATAATATATACATTACCTCCAAGTGACATGAGTTTTGTCTCTCAGATTAATATAGATCGGGAGATATTTGCCTTTGAATAATTGACTTTCGAATAATCTCGAAAAATTAAAATGTCTCTATCCTCCGAACCCTTAGACATAGATTGACATGACTCTGACATGACGATGACATATACGTTCCCTCAAAGTGACATAAGTTTTGTCTCTCAGATTAATACAGATCGGGAGATATTTGTCTTTTCATAAATTGATTCTCGAATAATCTCGAAAAATTTAAATGTCTCTATCCTCCGAACCCTTAGACATAGATTGACATGACTCTGACATGACGATGACATATACGTTCCCTCAAAATTACATATGTTTTGTCTCTCAGATTCCTACATATCGGGAGATATATGCCTTTTCAAAAATTGACTTTCGAATATTCTCGGAAAATTAAAATTTTTCTATCCTCCAAACCTTTGGACATACATTGACGTGACTCTGACATGAAATTGACATACAGGTTCCCTCAAAGTGACATAAGGTTTGTGTCTCAGATTCCTACAGATCGGGAGATATTTGCCTTTTCAAAAATTGACATTTGAATAATCTCAAAAAATTCAAATATCTCTATACTCCAAACCCTTGGACATACATTGACATGACTATGACATGAAGTTGACATATACGTTCCCTCATAGTGACAAAAGTTTTGTCTCGCAGATTCCTACAGTACGGGAGATATTTGCCTTTTCAAAAATTGACTTTCGAATAATCTCGAAAAATTAAAATGCCTCTATCCTTCAAACCCTTGGACATACATTGACGTGACTCTGACATGAAGTTTACGTATACGTTCCCTCAAAGTGACATAAGTTTTGTCTCTCAGATTCCTACAGATCGGGAGATATTTGCCTTTTCAAAAATTGACTTTCGAATAATCTCGGAAAATTTAAATGTCTCTATCCTCCAAACATTTAGACATACATTAACGTGACTCAGACATGAAGTTGACATATACGTTCCCTCAAAGTGACATAAGTTTTGTCTCTCAGATTCCTACAGATCGGTAGATATTTGCCTTTTCAAAAATTGACTTTCGAATAATCTCGAAAAATGTAAATGTCTTTATCCACCAAACCCTTGGACATACATAGACGTTACTCTGACATGAAGTTGACATAAACGTTCCCTCATAGTTACAAAAGTTTTGTCTCACAGATTCCTACAGATCGGGAGATATTTGCCTTTTCAAAAATTGACTTTCGAATAATCTCGAAAAAATGAAATCTCTCTATCCTTCCAAACTCTTGGACATACAATGACGAGACTCTGACATGAAGTTGACATAAACGTTCCCTCAAAGTGACATAAGGTTTGTCTCTCAGATTCGTACAGATCGGGAGATATTTGCCTTTTCAAAAATTGACACTCGAATAATATCGAAAAATTAAAATGTCTCTATCCTCCAAACCCTTGGACATACATTGACGTGACTCTGACATGAAGTTGACATATACGTTCCCTCAAATTGACATTAGTTTTCTCTCTCAGATTCCTACACATCGGGAGATATTTGCCTTTTCAAAAATTGACCGTCGAATATTCTAGGAAAATTAAAATGTTTCTATCCTCCAAACCCTTGGACATACATTGAGGTGACTCTGAGATGAAGTTGACATATACGTTCCCTCAAAGTGACATAAGATTTGTTTCTTAGATTCTTACAGATCGGGAGATATTTGCCTTTTCAAAAATTGACTTTCGAATAATCTCGGAAATTTAAAATGTTTCTATCCTGCAAACCCTTGGACATACATTGACGTGACTCTGACATGAAGTTGACATATACGTTCCCTCAAAGTGACATAAGATTTGTCTCTCAGATTCCTACAGATCGGGAGATATTTGCCTTTTCAAAAATTGACTTTCGAATAATCTCGAAAAATTAAAATGTCTCTATACTCCAAACCCTTGGACATACATTGACGTGACACTGACATGAAGTTGACATAAACGTTCCCTCTACGTGACATAAGTATTGTCTCTCAGATTCCTACAGATCGGGAGATATTTGCCTTTTCAAAAATTGAAATTTGAATAATCTCGAAAAATTCAAATATCTCTATCCTCCAAACCCTTGGACATACATTGACGTGACTCTCACATGAAGTTGACATATACGTTCCCTCAAAGTGACATAAGTCTTGTCTCTCAGATTCCTACAGATCGGAAGATATTTGCCTTTTCAAAAATTGAGTTTCGAATAATCTCGAAAAATTAAAACGTCTCTATCCTCCAAACCCTTCGACATACTTTGACGTGACTCTAACATGAAGTTGACATACACGTTACCTCAAAGTGACATAAGGTAAGTGTCTCAGATTCCTACAGATCGGGAGATATTTGCCTTTTCAAAAATTGATTTTCGAATAATCTCGAAAAATTCAAATGAGTCTATACTCCAAACCCTTTTACTTACATTGACGTGGCTCTGACATGAAGTTGACATATACGTTCCCTCATAGTGACTTAAGTTTTGTCTCTCAGATTCCTACAGATCGGGAGATATTTGCCTTTTCAAAAATTGGCATTTGAATAATCTCGAAAAATTCAAATATCTATATCCTCCAAACACTTAGACATAATTTGCCGTGACTCTGACATGAAGTTGACATATACGTTCCCTCAAAGTGACATAAGGTTTGTCTCTCAGATTCCTACAGATCGTAAGATATTTGCCTTTTAAAAAATTGACTTTCGAATAATCTCGAAAAATTAAAATGTCTCTATACTCCAAACCCTTGGACATACATTGACGTGACACTGACATGAAGTTGACATAAACGTTCCCTCTACTTGACATAAGTTTTGTCTCTCAGATTCCTACAGATCGGGAGTTATATGCCTTTGAAAAATTGACTGTCCAATAACCTTCAAACATTAAAAGTTCTATATCCTGTAAACCCTTGGAATTACATTGACGTGATTCTGACAAGACGATGATATATACGTTACCTCAAAGTGACATTAGTTTTGTCTCCAGGTTTTCTATAGTTCGGGAGATATATGCCTTTGAACATTGACTTTCGAATAACCTTCAAACATTAAATGTTCTCTACCCTGCAAAAACTTGGACTTACATTGACGTGACTTTTACATGACGTTGACATATATGTTCCTTCAAACTGACATCAGTTTTGTCCCTCAGTTTCGTACAGATCGGGAAATATGTGCCTTTGAAGTAGTGTTTCGAATACCATTGAAAAATTTAAACTTCTCTATCCTGCAAACCCTTGGACTTACATCGACGTGACGTTTACATGACGATGACATATATGTTACCTCTAACTAACATGACGTTTGTTTCTCAGTTTCGTACAGATCGGGAGATATATGCCTTTGAAAAATTGACTTTCGATTAAAATTCAAAATTAAAAGTTCTCTATCCTGCAAACCCTTTGGGCTTACATTCACGTGACTCTGACATGACGATTATATGTACGTTACCTCAAACTGAAATGAGTTATGTCACTCAGCTTCCTACAGATCTGGAGATATATGCCTTTGAAGAATTGAGTTTCGAATACCCCTGAAAAATTAAAATTTCTCTATCCTCCAATCCCTTTTACCTACATTGAAGTAACCCTGTCATGATGATATATACGTTACCTCAAACTGACATGAGTTGTGTTTCTCAGGTTCCTGCAGATCGGGAGTTATATGCCCTTGAAAATTTGACTGTCCAATAACCTTCAAACATTAAAAGTTCTCTATCCTGAGAACCCTTGGAATTAAATTAACGTGATTCTGACATGATGATATATACATTACCTCCAAGTGACATGAGTTTTGTCTCTCAGATTAATATAGATCGGGAGATATTTGCCTTTGAATAATTGACTTTCGAATAATCTCGAAAAATTAAAATGTCTTTATCCTCCGAACCCTTAGACATAGATTGACATGACTCTGACATGACGATGACATATACGTTCCCTCAAAGTGACATAAGTTTTGTCTCTCAGATTAATACAGATCGGGAGATATTTGTCTTTTCATAAATTGATTCTCGAATAATCTCGAAAAATTTAAATGTCTCTATCCTCCGAACCCTTAGACATAGATTGACATGACTCTGACATGACGATGACATATACGTTCCCTCAAAATTACATATGTTTTGTCTCTCAGATTCCTACATATCGGGAGATATATGCCTTTTCAAAAATTGACTTTCGAATATTCTCGGAAAATTAAAATTTTTCTATCCTCCAAACCTTTGGACATACATTGACGTGACTCTGACATGAAATTGACATACAGGTTCCCTCAAAGTGACATAAGGTTTGTGTCTCAGATTGCTACAGATCGGGAGATATTTGCCTTTTCAAAAATTGACATTTGAATAATCTCAAAAAATTCAAATATCTCTATACTCCAAACCCTTGGACATACATTGACATGACTATGACATGAAGTTGACATATACGTTCCCTCATAGTGACAAAAGTTTTGTCTCGCAGATTCCTACAGTACGGGAGATATTTGCCTTTTCAAAAATTGACTTTCGAATAATCTCGAAAAATTAAAATGCCTCTATCCTTCAAACCCTTGGACATACATTGACGTGACTCTGACATGAAGTTTACGTATACGTTCCCTCAAAGTGACATAAGTTTTGTCTCTCAGATTCCTACAGATCGGGAGATATTTGCCTTTTCAAAAATTGACTTTCGAATAATCTCGGAAAATTTAAATGTCTCTATCCTCCAAACATTTAGACATACATTAACGTGACTCAGACATGAAGTTGACATATACGTTCCCTCAAAGTGACATAAGTTTTGTCTCTCAGATTCCTACAGATCGGTAGATATTTGCCTTTTCAAAAATTGACTTCCGAATAATCTCGAAAAATGTAAATGTCTTTATCCACCAAACCCTTGGACATACATAGACGTTACTCTGACATGAAGTTGACATAAACGTTCCCTCATAGTTACAAAAGTTTTGTCTCACAGATTCCTACAGATCGGGAGATATTTGCCTTTTCAAAAATTGACTTTCGAATAATCTCGAAAAAATGAAATCTCTCTATCCTTCCAAACTCTTGGACATACAATGACGAGACTCTGACATGAAGTTGACATAAACGTTCCCTCAAAGTGACATAAGGTTTGTCTCTCAGATTCGTACAGATCGGGAGATATTTGCCTTTTCAAAAATTGACACTCGAATAATATCGAAAAATTAAAATGTCTCTATCCTCCAAACCCTTGGACATACATTGACGTGACTCTGACATGAAGTTGACATATACGTTCCCTCAAATTGACATTAGTTTTCTCTCTCAGATTCCTACACATCGGGAGATATTTGCCTTTTCAAAAATTGACCGTCGAATATTCTAGGAAAATTAAAATGTTTCTATCCTCCAAACCCTTGGACATACATTGAGGTGACTCTGAGATGAAGTTGACATATACGTTCCCTCAAAGTGACATAAGATTTGTTTCTTAGATTCTTACAGATCGGGAGATATTTGCCTTTTCAAAAATTGACTTTCGAATAATCTCGGAAATTTAAAATGTTTCTATCCTGCAAACCCTTGGACATACATTGACGTGACTCTGACATGAAGTTGACATATACGTTCCCTCAAAGTGACATAAGATTTGTCTCTCAGATTCCTACAGATCGGGAGATATTTGCCTTTTCAAAAATTGACTTTCGAATAATCTCGAAAAATTAAAATGTCTCTATACTCCAAACCCTTGGACATACATTGACGTGACACTGACATGAAGTTGACATAAACGTTCCCTCTACGTGACATAAGTATTGTCTCTCAGATTCCTACAGATCGGGAGATATTTGCCTTTTTAAAAATTGAAATTTGAATAATCTCGAAAAATTCAAATATCTCTATCCTCCAAACCCTTGGACATACATTGACGTGACTCTCACATGAAGTTGACATATACGTTCCCTCAAAGTGACATAAGTCTTGTCTCTCAGATTCCTACAGATCGGAAGATATTTGCCTTTTCAAAAATTGAGTTTCGAATAATCTCGAAAAATTAAAACGTCTCTATCCTCCAAACCCTTCGACATACTTTGACGTGACTCTAACATGAAGTTGACATACACGTTACCTCAAAGTGACATAAGGTAAGTGTCTCAGATTCCTACAGATCGGGAGATATTTGCCTTTTCAAAAATTGATTTTCGAATAATCTCGAAAAATTCAAATGAGTCTATACTCCAAACCCTTTTACTTACATTGACGTGGCTCTGACATGAAGTTGACATATACGTTCCCTCATAGTGACTTAAGTTTTGTCTCTCAGATTCCTACAGATCGGGAGATATTTGCCTTTTCAAAAATTGGCATTTGAATAATCTCGAAAAATTCAAATATCTCTATCCTCCAAACACTTAGACATAATTTGCCGTGACTCTGACATGAAGTTGACATATACGTTCCCTCAAAGTGACATAAGGTTTGTCTCTCAGATTCCTACAGATCGTAAGATATTTGCCTTTTAAAAAATTGACTTTCGAATAATCTCGAAAAATTAAAATGTCTCTATACTCCAAACCCTTGGACATACATTGACGTGACACTGACATGAAGCTGACATAAACGTTCCCTCTACTTGACATAAGTTTTGTCTCTCAGATTCCTACAGATCGGGAGTTATATGCCTTTGAAAAATTGACTGTCCAATAACCTTCAAACATTAAAAGTTCTATATCCTGTAAACCCTTGGAATTACATTGACGTGATTCTGACAAGACGATGATATATACGTTACCTCAAAGTGACATTAGTTTTGTCTCCAGGTTTTCTATAGTTCCGGAGATATATGCCTTTGAAACATTGACTTTCGAATAACCTTCAAACATTAAATGTTCTCTACCCTGCAAAAACTTGGACTTACATTGACGTGACTTTTACATGACGTTGACATATATGTTCCTTCAAACTGACATCAGTTTTGTCCCTCAGTTTCGTACAGATCGGGAAATATGTGCCTTTGAAGTAGTGTTTCGAATACCATTGAAAAATTTAAACTTCTCTATCCTGCAAACCCTTAGACTTACATCGACGTGACGTTTACATGACGATGACATATATGTTACCTCTAACTAACATGACGTTTGTTTCTCAGTTTCGTACAGATCGGGAGATATATGCCTTTGAAAAATTGACTTTCGATTAAAATTCAAAATTAAAAGTTCTCTATCCTGCAAACCCTTTGGGCTTACATTCACGTGACTCTGACATGACGATTATATGTACGTTACCTCAAACTGAAATGAGTTATGTCACTCAGCTTCCTACAGATCTGGAGACATATGCCTTTGAAGAATTGAGTTTCGAATACCCCTGAAAAATTAAAATTTCTCTATCCTCCAATCCCTTTTACCTACATTGAAGTAACCCTGTCATGATGATATATACGTTACCTCAAACTGACATGAGTTGTGTTTCTCAGGTTCCTGCAGATCGGGGGTTATATGCCCTTGAAAATTTGACTGTCCAATAACCTTCAAACATTAAAAGTTCTCTATCCTGAGAACCCTTGGAATTAAATTAACGTGATTCTGACATGATGATATATACATTACCTCCAAGTGACATGAGTTTTGTCTCTCAGATTAATATAGATCGGGAGATATTTGCCTTTGAATAATTGACTTTCGAATAATCTCGAAAAATTAAAATGTCTCTATCCTCCGAACCCTTAGACATAGATTGACATGACTCTGACATGACGATGACATATACGTTCCCTCAAAGTGACATAAGTTTTGTCTCTCAGATTAATACAGATCGGGAGATATTTGTCTTTTCATAAATTGATTCTCGAATAATCTCGAAAAATTTAAATGTCTCTATCCTCCGAACCCTTAGACATAGATTGACATGACTCTGACATGACGATGACATATACGTTCCCTCAAAATTACATATGTTTTGTCTCTCAGATTCCTACATATCGGGAGATATATGCCTTTTCAAAAATTGACTTTCGAATATTCTCGGAAAATTAAAATTTTACTATCCTCCAAACCTTTGGACATACATTGACGTGACTCTGACATGAAATTGACATACAGGTTCCCTCAAAGTGACATAAGGTTTGTGTCTCAGATTCCTACAGATCGGGAGATATTTGCCTTTTCAAAAATTGACATTTGAATAATCTCAAAAAATTCAAATATCTCTATACTCCAAACCCTTGGACATACATTGACATGACTATGACATGAAGTTGACATATACGTTCCCTCATAGTGACAAAAGTTTTGTCTCGCAGATTCCTACAGTACGGGAGATATTTGCCTTTTCAAAAATTGACTTTCGAATAATCTCGAAAAATTAAAATGCCTCTATCCTTCAAACCCTTGGACATACATTGACGTGACTCTGACATGAAGTTTACGTATACGTTCCCTCAAAGTGACATAAGTTTTGTCTCTCAGATTCCTACAGATCGGGAGATATTTGCCTTTTCAAAAATTGACTTTCGAATAATCTCGGAAAATTTAAATGTCTCTATCCTCCAAACATTTAGACATACATTAACGTGACTCAGACATGAAGTTGACATATACGTTCCCTCAAAGTGACATAAGTTTTGTCTCTCAGATTCCTACAGATCGGTAGATATTTGCCTTTTCAAAAATTGACTTTCGAATAATCTCGAAAAATGTAAATGTCTTTATCCACCAAACCCTTGGACATACATAGACGTTACTCTGACATGAAGTTGACATAAACGTTCCCTCATAGTTACAAAAGTTTTGTCTCACAGATTCCTACAGATCGGGAGATATTTGCCTTTTCAAAAATTGACTTTCGAATAATCTCGAAAAAATGAAATCTCTCTATCCTTCCAAACTCTTGGACATACAATGACGAGACTCTGACATGAAGTTGACATAAACGTTCCCTCAAAGTGACATAAGGTTTGTCTCTCAGATTCGTACAGATCGGGAGATATTTGCCTTTTCAAAAATTGACACTCGAATAATATCGAAAAATTAAAATGTCTCTATCCTCCAAACCCTTGGACATACATTGACGTGACTCTGACATGAAGTTGACATATACGTTCCCTCAAATTGACATTAGTTTTCTCTCTCAGATTCCTACACATCGGGAGATATTTGCCTTTTCAAAAATTGACCGTCGAATATTCTAGGAAAATTAAAATGTCTCTATCCTCCAAACCCTTGGACATACATTGAGGTGACTCTGAGATGAAGTTGACATATACGTTCCCTCAAAGTGACATAAGATTTGTTTCTTAGATTCTTACAGATCGGGAGATATTTGCCTTTTCAAAAATTGACTTTCGAATAATCTCGGAAATTTAAAATGTTTCTATCCTGCAAACCCTTGGACATACATTGACGTGACTCTGACATGAAGTTGACATATACGTTCCCTCAAAGTGACATAAGATTTGTCTCTCAGATTCCTACAGATCGGGAGATATTTGCCTTTTCAAAAATTGACTTTCGAATAATCTCGAAAAATTAAAATGTCTCTATACTCCAAACCCTTGGACATATATTGACGTGACACTGACATGAAGTTGACATAAACGTTCCCTCTACGTGACATAAGTATTGTCTCTCAGATTCCTACAGATCGGGAGATATTTGCCTTTTCAAGAATTGAAATTTGAATAATCTCGAAAAATTCAAATATCTCTATCCTCCAAACCTTTGGACATACATTGACGTGACTCTCACATGAAGTTGACATATACGTTCCCTCAAAGTGACATAAGTCTTGTCTCTCAGATTCCTACAGATCGGAAGATATTTGCCTTTTCAAAAATTGAGTTTCGAATAATCTCGAAAAATTAAAACGTCTCTATCCTCCAAACCCTTTGACATACTTTGACGTGACTCTAACATGAAGTTGACATACACGTTACCTCAAAGTGACATAAGGTAAGTGTCTCAGATTCCTACAGATCGGGAGATATTTGCCTTTTCAAAAATTGATTTTCGAATAATCTCGAAAAATTCAAATGAGTCTATACTCCAAACCCTTTTACTTACATTGACGTGGCTCTGACATGAAGTTGACATATACGTTCCCTCATAGTGACTTAAGTTTTGTCTCTCAGATTCCTACAGATCGGGAGATATTTGCCTTTTCAAAAATTGGCATTTGAATAATCTCGAAAAATTCAAATATCTCTATCCTCCAAACACTTAGACATAATTTGCCGTGACTCTGACATGAAGTTGACATATACGTTCCCTCAAAGTGACATAAGGTTTGTCTCTCAGATTCCTACAGATCGTAAGATATTTGCCTTTTAAAAAATTGACTTTCGAATAATCTCGAAAAATTAAAATGTCTCTATACTCCAAACCCTTGGACATACATTGACGTGACACTGACATGAAGTTGACATAAACGTTCCCTCTACTTGACATAAGTTTTGTCTCTCAGATTCCTACAGATCGGGAGATATTTGCCTTTTCAAAAATTGAGTTTCGAATAATCTCGAAAAATTAAAACGTCTCTATCCTCCAAACCCTTCGACATACTTTGACGTGACTCTAACATGAAGTTGACATACACGTTACCTCAAAGTGACATAAGGTAAGTGTCTCAGATTCCTACAGATCGGGAGATATTTGCCTTTTCAAAAATTGATTTTCGAATAATCTCGAAAAATTCAAATGAGTCTATACTCCAAACCCTTTTACTTACATTGACGTGGCTCTGACATGAAGTTGACATATACGTTCCCTCATAGTGACTTAAGTTTTGTCTCTCAGATTCCTACAGATCGGGAGATATTTGCCTTTTCAAAAATTGACATTTGAATAATCTCGAAAAATTCAAGTATTTCTATCCTCCAAACACTTAGACATAATTTGCCGTGACTCTGACATGAAGTTGACATATACGTTCCCTCAAAGTGACATAAGGTTTGTCTCTCAGATTCCTACAGATCGGGAGATATTTGACTTTTCAAAAATTGACTTTCGAATAATCTCGAAAAATTAAAATGTCTCTATCCTCCAAACCCTTGGACATACATTGACAAGACTCTGACATGAAGTTGACATATACGTTCCCTCAAATTGACATAAGTTTTGTATCTCAGATTCCTACACATCGGAAGATATTTGCCTTTTCAAAAATTGACTTTCGAATATTCTGGAAAAATTAAAATGTTTCTATCCTCCAAACCCTTGGACATACATTGACGTGACTTTGACATGAAGTTGACATACACGTTCCCTCAAAGTGACATAAGGTTTGTGTCTCAGATTCCTACAGATCGGGAGATATTTGAATTATCAAAAATTGACTTTCGAATAATTTCGAAAAATTAAAATGTCTCAATCCCCCAAACCCTTGGACATACATTGACGTGACTCTGACATGAAGTTGACATATACGTTCCCTCAAAGTGACATAAGGTTTGTCTCTCAGATTCCTACAGATCGGGAGATATTTGACTTTTCAAAAATTGACTTTCGAATAATCTCGAAAAATTAAAATGTCTCTATCCTCCAAACCCTTGGACATACATTGACAAGACTCTGACATGAAGTTGACATGTACGGTCCCTCTAAGTGACATAAGTTTTGTCTCTCAGATTCCTACAGATCAGAAGATATTTGCCCTTTCAAAAATTGACTTTCGAATAATCTCGAAAAATTCAAATATCTCTATCCACCAAACCCTTGGACATACATTGACGTGACTATGACATGAAGTTGACATATACGTTCCCTCATAGTGACAAAAGTTTTGTCTTGCTGATTCAAACAGATCGGAGATATTTGCCTTTTCAAAAATTGACTTTCGTATAATCTCGAAAAATTAAAATGTCTCTATGCTCCAAACGCTTGGACATATATTGACGTGACTCTAACGTGAAGTTGACATATACCTTCCCTCAATATTACACAAGTTTTAAAGCTCAGATTCCTACAGATCGGGAGATATTTGCCTTTTCAAAAATTGAGTTTAGAATATTCTTTAAAAATTAAAATGTCTCTATCCTCCAAACCCTTGGACATACATTGACGTGGCTCTGACATGAAGTTGACATATACGTTACCTCAAAGTGACATAAGTTTTGTATCTCAGATTCCTACACATCGGAAGATATTTGCCTTTTCAAAAATTGACTTTCGAATATTCTGGAAAAATTAAAATGTTTCTATCCTCCAAACCCTTGGACATACATTGACGTGACTCTGACATGAAGTTGACATACACGTTCCCTCAAAGTGACATAAGGTTTGTGTCTCAGATTCCTACAGATCGGGAGATATTTGAATTTTCAAAAATTGACTTTCGAATAATTTCGAAAAATTTAAATGTCTCTATCCTCGAAACCCTTGGACATACATTGACGTGACTCTGACATGAAGTTGACATATACGTTCCCTCAACGTGACTTAAGTTTTGTCTCTCAGATTCCTACAGATCGGGAGATCTTTGCCTTTTCAGAAATTGACATTTGAATAATCTCGATCAATTCAAATATCTCTATCCTCCAAACCCTTGGACATGCTTTGACGTGACTCTGACATGAAGTTGACATGTACGTTCCCTCTAAGTGACATAAGTTTTGTCTCTCAGATTCCTACAGATCAGAAGATATTTGCCCTTTCAAAAATTGACTTTCGAATAATCTCGAAAAATTCAAATATCTCTATCCTCCAAAACCTTGGACATACATAGACGTGACTCTGACATAAAGTTGACATATACGTTCCCTCAAATTGACATAAGTTTTGTTTCTCAGATTCCTACACATCGGGAGATATTTGCCTTTTCAAAAATTGACTTTCGAATATTCTCAGAAAATTAAAATGTTTCTATCCTCCAAACCCTTGGACATGCATTGACGTGACTCTGACATGAAGTTGACATATACGTTCCCTCAAAGTGACATAAGATTTGTCTCTTCAGATTCCTACAGATCGGGAGATATTTGCCTTTTCAAAAATTGACTTTCGAATAATCTCGAAAAATTAAAATGTCTCTATCCTCCAAACCCTTGGACATATATTGACGTGATTCTGACATGAAGTTGACATATACGTTCCCTCAACGTTTCATAAGTTTTATCTCTCAGATTCTTACAGATCGGGAGATATTTGCCTATTCAAAAATTGACATTTCAATAATTTCGAAAAATTCAAATATCTCTATTCTCCAAACCCTTGGACATACTTTGACGTGACTCTGAAATGAAGTTGACATATACGTTCCCCCAAAGCAACATAAGTCTTGTCTCTCAGATTCCTACAGATCGGAAGATATTTGCCTTTTCAGAAATTGACTTTCGAATAATCTCGAAAAATTAAAATGTCTCTATCCTCCAAACCCTTGGACATACATTGACGTGACTCTGACATGAAGTTGACATATACGTTCCCTCATTGTGACTTAAGTTTTGTCTCTCAGATTTCTACAGATGGGGAGATATTTGAATTTTCAATAATTGACATTTGAATAATCTCGAAAAATTCAAATATCTCTATCCTCCAAACCCTTGGACATACTTTGACGTGACTCCGACATGAAGTTGACATATACGTTCCCTCAAAGTGACATAAGTTTTGTCTTTGAGATTCCTACAGATCGGAAGATATTTGCCTTTTCAAAAATTGACTTTCGAATAAGGTCGAAAAATTGAAATGTCTCTATCCTCCAAACCCTTGGACATACAATGACCAGACTCTGACATGAAGTTGACATATACGTTCCCTCAAAGTGACATCAGGTTTGTCTCTCAGATTTTTACAATTCGGGAGATATTTGCCTTTTCAAAAATTGACTTTCGAATAATCTCGAAAAATTTAAATGTCTCTATCCTCCAAACCCTTGGACATACATTGACAAGACTCTGACATGAAGTTGACATATAAGTTCCCTCAAAGTGACATAAGTTTTGTCTCTCAGATTCCTACAGATCGAGAGATATTTGCCTTTTTAAAATTTGACTTTCGAATAATCTCGAAAAATTTAAATGTCTCTATCCTCCAAACCCTAGGACATACAATGAAGTGACCCTGACATGAAGTTGACATATACGTTCCCTCAAAGTGACATAAGTTTTGTCTCTCAGATTCCTACAGATCGGTAGATATTTGCCTTTTCAAAAATTGACTTTCGAATAATCTCGAAAAATGTAAATGTCTCTATCCACCAAACCCTTGGACATACATAGACGTGACTCTGACATGAAGTTGACATAAACGTTCCCTCATAGTTACAAAAGTTTTGTCTCACAGATTCCTACAGATCGGGAGATATTTGCCTTTTTAAAATTTGACTTTCGAATAATCTCGAAAAATTTAAATGTCTCTATCCTCCAAACCCTTGGTCATACTTTGACGTGACTCTGAAATGAAGTTGACATATACGTTCCCTCAAAGCAACTTAAGTCTTGTCTCTCAGATTCCTACAGATCGGAAGATATTTGCCTTTTCAAAAATTGACTTTCGAATAATATCGAAAAATTGAAATGTCTCTATCCTTCCAAACTCTTGGACATACGTTGACGAGACTCTGACATGAAGTTGACATATATATTTCCTCAAAGTGACATAAGGTTTGTCTCTCAGATTCCTACAGATCGGGAGATATTTGCCTTTACAAAAATTGACTTTCGAATAATCTCGAAAAATGTAAATGTCTCTATCCACCAAACCTTTGGACATACATAGACGTGACTCTGAGATGAAGTTGACATATACGTTCCCTCAAAGTGACATAAGATTTGTTTCTCAGATTCTTACAGATCGGGAGATATTTGCCTTTTCAAAAATTGACTTTCGAATAATCTCGGAAATTTAAAATGTTTCTATCCTCCAAACCCTTGGACATACATTGACGTGACTCTGACATGAAGTTGACATATACGTTTCCTCAAAGTGACATAAGATTTGTCTCTCAGATTCCTACAGATCGGGAGATATTTGCCTTTTCAAAAAATGACTTTCGAATAATCTCGAAAAATTAAAATGTCTCTATACTCCAAACCCTTGGACATACATTGACGTGACACTGACATGAAGTTGACATAAACGTTCCCTCTACGTGACATAAGTTTTGTCTCTCAGATTCCTACAGATCGGGAGATATTTGCCTTTTCAAAAATTGAAATTTGAATAATCTCGAAAAATTCAAGTATCTCTATCCTCCAAACCCTTGGACATACTTTGACGTGACTCTCGCATGAAGTTGACATATACGTTCCCTCTAAATTACATAAGTCTTGTCTCTCAGATTCCTACAGATCGGAAGATATTTGCCTTTTCAAAAATTGAGTTTCGAATAATCTCGAAAAATTAAAACGTCTCTATCCTCCAACCCTTCGACATACATTGACGTGACTCTAACATGAAGTTGACATCCACGTTACCTCAAAGTGACATAAGGTAAGTGTCTCAGAATCCTACAGATCGGGAGATATTTGCCTTTTCAAAAATTGATTTTCGAATAATCTCGAAAAATTCAAATGAGTCTATACTCCAAACCCTTTTACTTACATTGACGTGGCTCTGACATGAAGTTGACATATACGTTCCCTCATAGTGACTTAAGTTTTGTCTCTCAGATTCCTACAGATCGGGAGATATTTGCCTTTTCAAAAATTGACATTTGAATAATCTCGAAAAATTCAAATATCTCTATCCTCCAAACACTTAGACATAATTTGCCGTGACTCTGACATGAAGTTGACATATACGTTCCCTCAAAGTGACATAAGGTTTGTCTCTCAGATTCCTACAGATCGTAAGATATTTGCCTTTTAAAAAATTGACTTTCGAATAATCTCGAAAAATTGAAATGTCTCTATCCTCCAAACCCTTGGACATACATTGACAAGACTCTGACATGAAGTTGACATATACGTTCCCTCAAATTGACATAAGTTTTGTATCTCAGATTCCTACACATCGGAAGATATTTGCCTTTTCAAAAATTGACTTTCGAATATTCTGGAAAAATTAAAATGTTTCTATCCTCCAAACCCTTGGACATACATTGACGTGACTCTGACATGAAGTTAACATACACGTTCCCTCAAAGTGACATAAGGTTTTTGTCTCAGATTCCTACAGATCGGGAGATATTTGAATTTTCAAAAATTGACTTTCATATAATTTCGAAAAATTAAAATGTCTCTATCCTCCAAACCCTTGGACATACATTGACCTGACTCTGACATGAAGTTGACATATACGTTCCCTCAACGTGACTTAAGTTTTGTCTCTCAGATTCCTACAGATCGGGAGATCTTTGCCTTTTCAGAAATTGACATTTGAATAATCTCGATCAATTCAAATATCTCTATCCTCCAAACCCTTGGACATACTTTGACGTGACTCTGACATGAAGTTGACATGTACGTTCCCTCTAAGTGACATAAGTTTTGTCTCTCAGATTCCTACAGATCAGAAGATATTTGCCCTTTAAAAAATTGACTTTCGAATAATCTCGAAAAATTCAAATATCTCTATCCTCCAAACCCTTGGACATACATTGACGTGACTATGACATGAAGTTGACATATACGTTCCCTCATAGTGACAAAAGTTTTGTCTTGCTGATTCAAACAGATCGGGAGATATTTGCCTTTTCAAAAATTGACTTTCGAATAATCCCGAAAAATTAAAATGTCTCTATCCTCCAAACCCTTTTACATACATTGACGTGACTCTGACATGAAGTTGACATACTCATTCCCTCAAAGTGACAGAAATTTTGTCTCTCACATTCCTACAGATCGGGAGATATATGCCTTTTCACAAATTGACTTTCGAATAATCTCGAAAAATTAAAATGTCTCTATCCTCCAAACCCTTGGACATACATTGACGTGACTCTAACGTGAAGTTGACATATACCTTCCCTCAATATTACACAAGTTTTGAAGCTCAGATTCCTACAGATCGGGTGATATTTGCCTTTTCAAAAATTGAGTTTAGAATATTCTCTAAAAATTAAAATGTCTCTATCCTCCAAACCCTTGGACATACATTGACGTGGCTCTGACATGAAGTTGACATATACGTTACCTCAAAGTGACATAAGTTTTGTCTCTCAGATTCCTACAGATCGGGTGATATTTGCCTTTTTAAAATTTGACTTTCGAATAATCTCGAAAAATTTAAATGTCTCTATCCTCCAAACCCTTGGACATACATTGAAGTGACCCTGACATGAAGTTGACATATACGTTCCCTCAAAGTGACATAAGTTTTGCCTCTCAGATTCCTACAGATCGGTAGATATTTGCCTTTTGAAAAATTGACTTTCGAATAATCTCGAAAAATTTAAATGTCTCTATCCTCCAAAACCTTGGACATACATAGACGTGACTCTGACATGAAGTTGACATATACGTTCCCTCAAATTGACATAAGTTTTGTTTCTCAGATTCCTACACATCGGGAGATATTTGCCTTTTCAAAAATTGACTTTCGAATATTCTCGGAAAATTAAAATGTTTCTATCCTCCAAACCCTTGGACATGCATTGACGTGACTCTTACATGAAGTTGACATATACGTTCCCTCAAAGTGACATAAGATTTGTCTCTCAGATTCCTACAGATCGGGAGATATTTGCCTTTTCAAGAATTGACTTTCGAATAATCTCGAAAAATTAAAATGTCTCTATCCTCCAAACCCTTGGACATATATTGACGTGATTCTGACATGAAGTTGACATATACGTTCCCTCAACGTTTCATAAGTTTTATCTCTCAGATTCTTACAGATCGGGAGATATTTGCCTATTCAAAAATTGACATTACAATAATTTCGAAAAATTCAAATATCTCTATTCTCCAAACCCTTGGTCATACTTTGACGTGACTCTGAAATGAAGTTGACATATACGTTCCCTCAAAGCAACATAAGTCTTGTCTCTCAGATTCCTACAGATCGGAAGATATTTACCTTTTCAAAAATTGACTTTCGAATAATCTCGAAAAATTAAAATGTCTCTATCCTCCAAACCCTTGGACATACATTGACGTGACTCTGACATGAAGTTGACATATACGTTCCCTCATTGTGACTTAAGTTTTGTCTCTCAGATTTCTACAGATGGGGAGATATTTGAATTTTCAATAATTGACATTTGAATAATCTCGAAAAATTCAAATATCTCTATCCTCCAAACCCTTGGACATACTTTGACGTGACTTTGACATGAAGTTGACATATACGTTCCCTCAAAGTGACATAAGTTTTGTCTTTGAGATTCCTACAGATCGGAAGATATTTGCCTTTTCAAAAATTGACTTTCGAATAAGCTCGAAAAATTGAAATGTCTCTATCCTCCAAACCCTTGGACATACAATGACCAGACTCTGACATGAAGTTGACATATACGTTCCCTCAAAGTGACATAAGGTTTGTCTCTCAGATTTTTACAATTCGGGAGATATTTGCCTTTTCAAAAATTGACTTTCGAATAATCTCGAAAAATTTAAATGTCTCTATCCTCCAAACCCTTGGACATACATTGACAAGACTCTGACATGAAGTTGACATATAAGTTCCCTCAAAGTGACATAAGTTTTGTCTCTCAGATTCCTACAGATCGGGAGATATTTGCCTTTTTAAAATTTGACTTTCGAATAATCTCGAAAAATTTAAATGTCTCTATCCTCCAAACCCTTGGACATACATTGAAGTGACCCTGACATGAAGTTGACATATACGTTCCCTCAAAGTGACATAAGTTTTGCCTCTCAGATTCCTACAGATCGGTAGATATTTGCCTTTTCAAAAATTGACTTTCGAATAATCTCGAAAAATTTAAATGTCTCTATCCTCCAAAACCTTGGACATACATAGACGTGACTCAGACATGAAGTTGACATATACGTTCCCTCAAAGTGACTTAAGTTTTGTCTCTCACATTCCTACAGATCGGTAGATATTTGCCTTTTCAAAAATTGACTTTCGAATAATCTCGAAAAATTGAAATGTCTCTATCCTTCCAAACTCTTGGACATACATTGACGAGACTCTGACATGAAGTTGACATATACATTTCCTCAAAGTGACATAAGGTTTGTCTCTCAGATTCCTACAGATCGGGAGATATTTGCCTTTTCAAAAATTGGCTTTCGAATAATCTTGAAAAATTTAAATGTCTCTATCCTCGAAACCCTTGGACATACATTGACGTGACTCTGACATGAAGTTGACATATACGTTCCCCCAAATTGACATAAGTTTTGTCTCTCAGATACCTACAGATAGGGAGATATTTGCCTTTTCAAAAATTGACTTTCGAATATTCTCGGAAAATTAAAATGTTTCTATCCTCCAAACCCTTGGACATACATTGACGTGACTCTGACATGAAGTTGACATATTCGTTCCCACAAATTGACATAAGTTTTGTCTCTCAGATTCCTACACATCGGGAGATATTTGCGTTTTCAAAAATTGACTTTCGAATATTCTAGGAAAATTAAAATGTTTCTATAGTCCAAACCCTTGGATATACTTTGACGTGACTCTGACGTGAAGTTGACATATACGTTCCCTCAAAGTGAAATAAGATTTGTTTCTCAGATTCGTACAGATCGGGAGATATTTGCCTTTCCAAAAATTGACTTTCGAATAATCTCGAAAAATTAAAATGTCTCTATCCTCCAAACACTTGGACATACTTTGACGTGACTCTGACATGAAGTTGACATATACGTTCCCTCAACGTGACATAAGTTTTGTCTCTCAGATTCCTACAGATCGGGAGGTATTTGCCTTTTCAGAAATTGACTTTCGAATAATCTCGAAAAATTAAAATGTCTCTATCCTCCAAACCCTTGGACATACATTGACGTGACTCTAACATGAAGTTGACATACACGTTCCCTCAAAGTGACATAAGGTAAGTGTCTCAGATTCCTACAGATCGGGAGATATTTGCCTTTTCAAAAATTGACATTTGAATAATCTCGAACAATTCAAATATCTCTATCCTCCAAACCCTTTCACATACTTTGACGTGACTCTGACATGAAGTTGACATATACGTTCCCTCAAAGTGACATAAGTTTTGTCTCTCAGATTCCTACAGATCGGAAGATTTTTGAACTTTCATAAATTGACTTTCGAATAATCTCGAAAAATTAAAATGTCTCTATTCTCCAAACCCTTAGACATACATTGACGTGACTCTAACATGAAGTTGACATACACGTTCCCTCAGAGTAACATAAGGTTTGTGTCTCAGATTAATACAGATCGGTAGATATTTGCCTTTTCAAAAATTGATTTTCGAATAATCTCGAAATATTCAATTGAGTCTATACTCCAAACCCTTGTACTTACATTGACGTGGCTCTGACATGAAGTTGACATATACGTTCCCTCAAAGTGACATAAGTTTTGTCTCTGAGATTCCTACAGATCGGGAGATATTTGCCTTTTCAAAAATTGACTTTCGAATCACGGAAAATTTAAATGTCTCTATCCTCCAAACAGTTAGACATACATTTTCGTGACTCTGACATGAAGTTGACATATACTTTCCCTCAAAGTGACAGAAGTTTTGTCTCTCACATTCCTACAGATCGGGAGATATATGCCTTTTCAAAAATTGACTTTCGAATAATCTCGAAAAATTAAAATGTCTCTATCCTCCAAACCCTTGGACATACATTGACGTGACTCTAACGTGAAGTTGACATATACTTTCCCTCAAAGTTACATAAGTTTTGACGCTCAGATTCATACAGATCGGGAGATATTTGCCTTTTCAAAAATTTACTTTAGAATAATCTCTAAAAATTAATATGTCTCTATCCTCCAAACCCTTGGACATACATTGACGTGGCTCTGACATGAAGTTGACATATACGTTACCTCAAAGTGACATAAGTTTTGACTCTCAGATTCCTACAGATCGGGAGTTATTTGCCTTTTCAAAATTTGACTTTCGAATAATCTCGAAAACTTTAAATTTTTCTATCCTCCAAACACTTGGACATACATTGACGTGACTCTGACATGAAGTTGACATATACGTTCCCTCAAAGTGACATAAGTTTTGTCTCTCAGATTCCTACAGATCGGTAGATATTTGCCCTTTCAAAAATTGACTTTGGAATAATCTCGAAAAATTTAAATGTCTCTATCCTCCAAACCTTTGGACATACATAGACGTGACTCTGACATGAAGTTGACATATACGTTCCCTCAAAGTGACATAAGTTTTGTCTCTCAGATTCCTACATTTAGGAGATATTTGCCTTTTCAAGAATTGATTTTCGAATAATCTCGAAAAATTAAAATGTCTCTCTCCTACAAACTCTTTGACATACATTGACATGGCTCTGACATGAAGTTGACATATACGTTCCCTCATAGTTACATAAGTTTTGTCTCGCAGATTCCTACAGATCGGGAGATATTTGCCATTTCAAAAATTGACTTTCTAATAATCTCGAAAAATTGAAATGTCTCTATCCTTCCAAACCCATGGACATACATTGACCAGACTCTGACATGAAGTTGACATATACGTTCCCTCAAAGTGACATAAGGTTTGTCTCTCAGATTCCTACAGATCGGGAGATATTTGCCTTTTCAAAAATTGACTTTCGAATAATCTCGAAAAATTTAAATGTCTCTATCCTCCAAACCCTTGGAAATACATTGACAAGACTCTGACATGAAGTTGACATATAAGTTCCCTCAAAGTGACATAAGTTTGGTCTCTCAGATTCGTACAGATCGGGAGATATTTGCCTTTTCAAAAATTGACATTCGAATAATATCGAAAAATTAAAATGTCTCTATCCTCCAAACCCTTGGACATACATTGACGTGACTCTGACATGAAGTTGACATATAAGTTCCCTCAAATTGAAATAAGTTTTGTCTCTCAGATTCCTACACATCGGGAGATATTTGCCTTTTCAAAAATTGACTTTCGAATATCCTCGGAAAATTAGAATGTTTCTATCCTCCAAACCCTTAGACATACTTTGACGTGACTCGGACATGAAGTTGACATATACGTTCCCTCAAAGTGACATAAGATTTGTCTCTCACATTCCTACAGATCAGGAGATATTTGCCTTTTCAAAAATTGACTTTCGAATAATCTCGAAAAATTAAAATGTCTCTATCCTCCAAACCCTTGGACATACATTGACGAGACTCTGACATGAAGTTAACATATACGTTCCCTCAACGTGACATAAGTCTTGTCTGTCAGATTCCTACAGATCGGGAGATATTTGCCTTTTCAAAAATTGACATTTGAATAATCTCGAAAAATCAAATATCTCTATCCTAAAAACCCTTGGACATACTTTGACGTGACTCTGACATGAAATTGACATATACGTTCCCTCAAAGTGACATAAGTCTTGTCTGTCAGATTCCTACAGATCGGAAGATATTTGCCTTTTCAAAAATTGAGTTTCGAATAACCTCTAAAAATTGAAATGTCTCTATCCTCCAAACTCTTGGACATACCTTGACCAGACTCTGACATGAAGTTGACATATACGTTCCCTCAAAGTGACATAAGTTTTGTCTCTCAGATTCCTACAGATCGGGAGATATTTGCCTTTTCAAAAATTGACATTTGAATAAACTCGAAAAATTAAAATGTCTCTATCCTCCAAACCCTTAGACATACATTGACGTGACTCTAACATGAAGTTGACATACACGTTCCCTCAAAGTGACATAAGGTTTGTGTCTCAGATTAATAAAGATCGGGAGATATTTGCTTTTTCAAAAATTGATTTTCGAATTATCTCGAAACATTCAAATGAGTCTATACTCCAAACCCTAGTACTTACATTGACGTGGCTCTGACATGAAGTTGACATATACGTTCCCTCAAAGTGACATAAGTTTTGTCTCTCAGATTCCTACAGATCGGGAGATATTTGCCTTTTCAATAATTGACTTTCGAATAATCTCGGAAAATTTAAATTTCTCTATCCTCCAAACAGTTAGACATACATTTTCGTGACTCTGACATGAATTTGACATACACCTTCCCTCAAAGTGACAGAAGTTTTGTCTCTCACTTTCCTACAGATCGGGAGATATATGCCTTTTCACAAATTGACTTTCGAATAATCTCGAAAAATTAAAATGTCTCTATCCTCCAAACCGTTGGACATACATTGTCGTCACTCTAACGTGAAGTTGACATATACTTTCCCTCAAAGTTACATAAGTTTTGACGCTCAGATTCCTACAGATCGGGAGATATTTGCCTTTTCAAAAATTGACTTTAGAATAATCTCTAAAAATTAAAATGTCTCTTACCTCCAAACCCTTGGACATACATTGACGTGGCTCTGACATGAAGTTGACATATACGTTCCCTCAAAGTGACATAAGTTTTGTCTTGCTGATTAAAACAGATCGGGAGATATATGCCTTTACAAAAATTGACTTTCGAATAATCCCGAAAAATTAAAATGTCTCTATCCTCTAAACCCTTGTACATACATTGACGTGACTCTGACATGAAGTTGACATATACATTCCCTCAAAGTGACAGAAATTTTGTCTCTCACATTCCTACACATTGGGAGATATATGCCTTTTCACAAATTGAGTTTCGAATAATCTCGAAAAATTAAAATGTTTCTAATCTCCAAACACTTGGACATACATTGACGTGACTCTAACGTGAAGTTGACATATACTTTCCCTCAATGTTACACAAGTTTTGAAGCTCAGATTCCTACAAATCGGGAGATATTTGCCTTTTCAAAAATTGACTTTAGAATAATCTCTAAAAATTTAAATGTCTCTATCCTCCAAACCCTTGGACATACATAGACGTGACTCTGACATGAAGTTGACATATACGTTCCCTCATAGTTGCATAAGTTTTGTCTAGCAGATTCCTACAGATCGGGAGATATTTGCCTTTTCAAAAATTGACTTTCGAATAATCTCGAAAAATTGAAATGTCTCTATCCTTCCAAACCCTTGGACATACATTGACGTGACTCTGACATGATGTTGACATATACGTTCCCTCAAAGTGACATAAGATTTGTCTCTCAGATTCCTACAGATCGGGAGATATTTGCCTTTTCAAAAATTGTCTTTCGAATAATCTCGAAAAATTTAAATGTCTCTATCCTCCAAACCCTTGGACATACATTGACGTGACTCTGACATGAAGTTGACATATACGTTCTCTCAAAGCAACATAAGTCTTGTCTCTCAGATTCCTACAGATCGGAAGATATTTGCCTTTTCAAAAATTGACTTTCGAATTATCTCGAAAAATTAAAATGTCTCTATCCTCCAAACCCTTTGACATACATTGACAAGACTCCGACATGAAGTTGATATATAAGTTCCCTCAAAGTGACGTAAGTTTTGTCTCTCAGATTCTTACAGATCGGGAGATATTTGCCTTTTCAAAAATTGGCTTTCGAATAATCTTGAAAAATTTAAATGTCTCTATCCTCATAACCCTTGGACATACATTGACAAGACTCTGACATGAAGTTGACATATAAGTTCCCTCAAAGTGACATAAGTTTTGTCTCTCAGATTCGTACAGATCGGGAGATATTTGCCTTTCCAAAAATTGACACTCGAATAATATCGAAAAATTAAAATGTTTCTATCCTCCAAACCCTTGGACATACATTGACGTGACTCTGACATGAAGTTGACATATTCGTTCCCCAAAATTGACATAAGTTTTGTCTCTCAGATTCTACAGATAGGGAGATATTTGCCTTTTAAAAATTGACTTTCGAATATTCTCGGAAAATTTCAATGTTTCTATCCTCCAAACCCTTTTCCATACATTGACGTGACTCTGACATGAAGTTGACATATACGTTCCCTCATAGTGAAATAAGATTTGTTTCTCAAATTCCTACAGATCGGGAGATATTTGCCTTTTCAAGAATTGACTTTCGAATAATCTCGAAAAATTAAAATGTCTCTATCCTCCAAACCCTTGGACATACATTGACGTGACATTGACATGAAGTTGACATATACTTTCCCTCATAGTGAAATAAGATTTGTTTCTCAGATTCCTACATATCGGGAGATATTTGCCTTTTAAAAAATTGACTTTCGAATAATCTCGAAAAATTTAAATGTCTCTATCCTCCAAACCCTTGGACATACATTGACGTGACTTTGTCATGAAGTTGACATATACGTTCCCTCATAGTGAAATAAGATTTGTTTCTCAGATTCCTACAGATCGGGAGATATTTGCCTTTTCAAAAATTGACTTTCGAATAATCTCGAAAAATTAAAATGTCTCTATCCACCAAACCCTTGGACATACATTGACGTGACTTTGTCATGAAGTTGACATATACGTTCCCTCATAGTGAAATAAGATTTGTTTCTCAGATTCCTACAGATCGGGAGATATTTGCCTTTACAAAAATTGACTTTCGAATAATCTCGAAAAATTAAAATGTCTCTATCCTCCAAACCCTTGGACATACATTGACGTGACTCTGACATGAAGTTGACATATACGTTCCCTAAACGTGACATAAGTTTTGTCTCTCAGATTCCTACAGATCGGGAGATATTTGCCTTTTCAAACATTGACATTTGAATAATCTCGAAAAATTCAAATATCTCTATCCTCCAAAGCCTTGAACATACATTGACGTGACTATAACATGAAGTTGACATATACGTTCCCTCAAAGTGACATAAGATAAATGTCTCAGATTCGTACAGATCGGGAGATAATTGCCTTTTCAAAAATTGATTTTCGAATAATCTCGAAAAATTCAAATGAGTCTATATTCCAAACACTTGGACTTACATTGACGTGGCTCTGACATGAAGTTGACATATACGTTCCCTCATAGTGACTTAAGTTTTGTCTCTCAGATTCCTACAGATCGGGAGATATTAGCTTTTTCAAAAATTGAGATTTGAATAATCTCGAAAATTAAAATGTCTCTATCCTCCAAACCCTTGGATATACATTGACGTTACTCTAACATGTAGTTGACATACACGTTCCCTCAAAGTGACATAAGGTTTGTGTCTCAGATTCCTACAGATCGGGAGATATTTGCCTTTTCAAAAATTGATTTTCGAATAATCTCAAAAAATTCAAATGAGTCTATACTCCAAACCCTTAGACATACATTGACCAGACTCTGACATGAAGTTGACATATACGTTCCCTCAAAGTGACATAAGGTTTGTCTCTCAGATTCCTACACATCGGGAGATATTTGCCTTTCCAAAAATTGACTTTCGAATATTCTCGGAAAATTAAAATGTTTCTATCCTCCAAACCCTTGGACATACATTGACGTGACTCTGACATGAAGTTGACATATACGTTCCCTCAACGTGACATAAGTTTTGTCTCTCAGATTCCTACAGATCGGGAGATATTTGCCTTTACAAAAATTGACTTTCGATTATTCTCGGAAAATTAAAATGTCTCTATCCTCCAAACCCTTGGACATACATTGACGTGACTCTGACATGAAGTTGACATATACGTTCCCTCAAATTGACATAAGTTTCGTCTCTCAGATTCCTACAGATCGGGAGATATTTGCCTTTCCAAAAATTGACTTTCGAATAATCTCGAAAAATTAAAATAACTCTATCCTCCAAACCCTTGGACACACTTTGACGTGACTCTGACATCACGTTAACATATACGTTCCCAGAACGTGACATAAGTTTTGTCTCTCAGATTCCTACAGATCGGGAGATATCTGCCTTTTCAAAAATTGACTTTCGAATATTCTCGGAAAATTAAAATGTTTCTATCCTCCAAACCCTTGGACATACATTGACGCGACTCTGACATGAAGTTGACATATACGTTCCCTCAAAGAGACATAAGGTAAGTGTCTCAGATTCCTACAGATCGGGAGATATTTGCCTTTTCAAAAATTGACTTTCGAATAATCTCGAAAAATTAAAATGTCTCTATCCTCCAAACCCTTGGACACACTTTGACGTGACTGTGACATCACGTTAACATATACGTTCCCACAACGTGACATAAGTTTTGTCTCTCAGATTTCTACAGATCGGGAGATATTTGCCTTTTCAGAAATTGACTTTCGAATAATCTCGAAAAATTAAAATGTCTCTATCCTCCAAACCCTTGGACATACATTGACGTGACTCTAACATGAAGTTGACATACACGTTCCGTCAAAGTGACATAAGGTAAGTGTCTCAGATTCCTACAGATCGGGAGATATTTGCCTTTTCAAAAATTGATTTTCGAATAATCTCGAAAAATTCAAATGAGTCTATACTCCAAACCCTTGAACTTACATTGACGTGGCTCTGACATGAAGTTGACATATACATTCCCTCATAGTGACTTAAGATTTGTCTCTCAGATTCCTACACATCGGGAGATATTTGCCTTTTTAAAAATTGACATTTGAATAATCTCGAACAATTCAAATATCTCTATCCTCCAAAAAATTTTTACATACACTGACGTGACTCTGACATGAAGTTGACATATACGTTCCCTCAAAGTGACATAAGTTTTGTCTCTCAGATTCCTACAGATCGGAAGATTTTTGCCCTTTCAAAAATTGACTTTCGAATAATCTCGAAAAATTAAAATGTCTCTATCCTCCAAACCCTTAGACATACATTGACGTGACTCTAACATGAAGTTGACATACACGTTCCCTCAAAGTGACATAAGGTTTGAGTCTCAGATTAATACAGATCGGTAGATATTTGCCTTTTCAAAAATTGATTTTCGAATAATCTCGAAACATTCAAATGAGTCTATACTCCAAACCCTTGTACTTACATTGACGTGGCTCTGACATGAAGTTGACATATACGTTCCCTCAAAGTGACATAAGTTTTGTCTCTCATATTCCTACAGATCGGGAGATATTTGCCTTTTCAAAAATTGACTATCGAATAATCTCGGAAAATTTAAATGTCTCTATCCTCCAAACAGTAAGACATACATTTTCGTGACTCTGACATGAAGTTGACATATACTTTCCCTCAAAGTGACAGAAGTTTTGTCTCTCACATTCCTACAGATCGGGAGATATATGCCTTTTCACAAATTTACTTTCGATTAATCTCGAAAAATTAAAATGTCTCTATCCTCCAAACCCTTGGACATACATTGACGTGACTCTAACGTGAAGTTGACATATACTTTCCCTCAAAGTTACATAAGTTTTGACGCTCAGATTCATACAGATCGGGAGATATTTGCCTTTTCAAAAATTGACTTTAGAATAATCTCTAAAAATTAAAATGTCTCTATCCTCCAAACCCTTGGACATACATTGACGTGGCTCTGACATGAAGTTGACATATACGTTACCTCAAAGTGACTTAAGTTTTGTCTCTCAGATTCCTACAGATCGGGAGATATTTGCCTATTCAAAATTTGACTTTCGAATAATCTCGAAAAATTTAAATTTTTCTATCCTCCAAACACTTGGACATACATTGCAAGACTCTGACATGACGTTGACATATAAGTTCCCTCAAAGTGACATAACTTTGGTCTCTCAGATTCGTACAGATCGGGAGATATTTGCCTTTTCAAAAATTGACACTCGAATAATATCGAAAAATTAAAATGTCTCTATCCTCCAAACCCTTGAACATACATTGACGTGACTCTGACATGCAGTTGACATATACGTTCCCTCAAATAGACATAAGTTTTGTCTCTCAGATTCCTACACATCGGGAGATATTTGCCTTTTCAAAAATTGACTTTCGAATATTCTCGGAAAATTAAAATGTTTCTATCCTCCAAACCCTTCTACATACATTGACGTGACTCTGACATAAAGTTGACATATACGTTCCCTCAAAGTGACATAAGATTTGTCTCTCAGATTCCTACAGATCAGGAGATATTTGCCTTTTCAAAAATTGACTTTCGAATAATCTTGAAAAATTAAAATGTCTCTATCCTCTAAACACTTGAACATACATTGACAAGACCTTGACATGAAGTTGACATATAAGTTCCCTCAAAGTGACATAAGTTTTGTCTCTCAGATTCGTACAGATCGGGAGATATTTGCCTTTTCAAAAATTGACATTTGAATAATCTCGAACAATTCAAATATCTCTATCCTCCAAACCCTTGGACATACTTTGACGTGACTCTAACATGAAGTTGACATACACGTTCCCTCAAAGTGACATAAGGTTTGTGTCACAGATTAATACAGATCGGGAGATATTTGCCTTTTCAAAAATTGATTTTCGAATAATCTCGAAACATTCAAATGAGTCTATACTCCAAACACTTGTACTTACATTGACGTGGCTCTGACATGAAGTTGACATTTACCTTCCCTCAAAGTGACATAAGTTTTGTCTCTCAGATTCCTACAGATCGGGAGATATTTGCCTTTTCAATAATTGACTTTCGAATAATCTCGGAAAATTTAAATTTCACTATCCTCCAAACAGTTAGACATACATTTTCCTGACTCTGGCATGAAGTTGACATACACCTTCCCTCAAAGTGACAGAAGTTTTGTCTCTCACTTTCCTACAGATCGGGAGATATATGCCTTTTCACAAATTGACTTTCGAATAATCTCGAAAAATTAAAATGTCTCTATCCTCCAAACCCTTGGACATACATTGACATCACTCTAACGTGAAGTTGACATATACTTTCCCTCAAAGTTACATAAGTTTTGACGCCCAGATTCCTACAGTTCGGGAGATATTTGCCTTTTCAAAAATTGACTTTAGAATAATCTCTAAAAATTAAAATGTCTCTATCCTCCAAACCCTTGGACATACATTGACGTGGCTCTAACATGAAGTTGACATATACCTTACCTCAAAGTCACATAAGGTTTGTCTCTCAGATTCCTACAGATCGGTAGATATTTGCCTTTTCAAAAATTGACTTTCGAATAATCTCGAAAAATTTAAATGTCTCTATCCTCCAAACCCTTGGACATACATAGACGTGACTCTGACTTGAAGTTGACATATACGTTCCCTCAAAGTGACAAAAGTTTTGTCTCTCAGATTCCTACAGGTCGGGAGATATTTGCCTTTTCAAAAATTGGCTTTCGAATAATCTCGAAAAATTGAAATGTCTCTATCCTTTCAAACCCTTGGACATACATTGACCAGACTCTGACATGAATTTGACATATACGTTCCCTCAAAGTGACATCAGGTTTGTCTCTCAGATTCCTACAGATCGGGAGATATTTGCCTTTTCAAAAATTGACTTTCGAATAATCTCGAAGAATTTAAATGTCTCTATCCTCCAAACCCTTGGACATACATTGACAAGACTCTGACATGAAGTTGACATATAAGTTCCCTCAAAGTGACATAAGTTTTGTCTCTCAGATTCGTACAGATCGGGAGATATTTGCCTTTTCAAAAATTGACACTCGTATAATATCGAAAAATTAAAATGTCTCTATCGTCCAAACCCTTGGACAAACATTGACGTGACTCTGACATGAAGTTGACATATACGTTCCCTCAAATTGACATAAGTTTTGTCTCTCAGATTCCTACACATCGGGAGATATTTGCTTTTAAAAAATTGACTTTCGAATAATATCGAAAAATTAAAATGTCTCTATCCTTCAAACCCTTGGACAAACATTGACGTGACTCTGACATGAAGTTGACATATAAGTTCCCTCAAAGTGACATAAGTTTTGTCTCTCAGATTCCTACATATCTGGAGATATTTGCATTTTCAAAAATTGACTTTCCAATATTCTCGGAAAATTAAAATGTTTCTATCTTCCAAACCCTTGGACATACATTGACGTGACTCTAACATGAGGTTGACATACACGTTCCCTCAAAGTGACATAAGGTAAGTGTCTCAGATTCCTACAGATCGGGAGATATTTGCCTTTTCAAAAATTGATTTTCGAATAATCTCGAAAAATTCAAATGAGTCTATACTCCAAACCCTTGGACTTACATTGACGTGGCTCTGACATGAAGTTGACATATACGTTCCCTCATAGTGACTTAAGTTTTGTCTCCCAGATTCCTACAGATCGGGAGATATTTGCCTTTTCAAAAATTGACATTTGAATAATCTCGAACAATTCAAATATCTCTATCCTCCAAACCCTTGGACATACTTTGACGTGACTCTAACATGAGGTTGACATACACGTTCCCTCAAAGTGACATAAGGTAAGTGTCTCAGATTCCTACAGATCGGTAGATATTTGCCTGTTCAAAAATTGATTTTCGAATAATCTTGAAACATTCAAATGAGTCTATACTCCAAACCCTTGTACTTACATTGACGTGGCTGTGACATGAAGTTGACATATACGTTCCCTCAAAGTGACATAAGTTTTGTCTCTCAGATTCCTACAGATCGGGAGATATTTGCCTTTTCAAAAATTGACTTTCGAATAATCTCGGAAAATTTAAATGTCTCTATCCTCCAAACAGTTAGACATACATTTACGTGACTCTGACATGAAGTTGACATATACTTTCCCTCAAAGTGACAGAAGTTTTGTCTCTCACATTCCTACAGATCAGGAGATATATGCCTTTTCACAAATTGACTTTCGAATAATCTCGAAAAATTAAAATGTCTCTATCCTCCAAACCCTTTTACATACATTGACGTGACTCTAACGTGAAGTTGACATATACTTTCCCTCAAAGTTACATCAGTTTTGACGCTCAGATTCATACAGATCGGGAGATATTTGCCTTTTCAAAAATTGACTTTAGAATAATCTCTAAAAATTAAAATGTCTCTATCCTCCAAACCCTTGGACATACATTGACGTGGCTCTAACATGAAGTTGACATATACGTTCCCTCAAAGTGACTTAAGTTTTGTCTCTCAGATTCCTACAGATCGGTAGATATTTGCCTTTTCAAAAATTGACTTTCGAATAATCTCGAAAAATTTAAATGTCTCTATCCTCCAAACCCTTGGACATACATAGACGTGACTCTGACATGAAGTTGACATATACGTTCCCTCAAAGTTACATAAGTTTTGTCTCGCAGATTCCTACAGATCGGGAGATATTTGCCTTTTCAAAAATTGACTTTCGAATAATCTCGAAAAATTGAAATGTCTCTATCCTTCCAAACCCTTGGACATACATTGACCAGACTCTGACATGAAGTTGACATATACGTTCCCTCAAAGTGACATAAGGTTTGTCTCTCAGATTCCTACAGATCGGGAGATATTTGCATTTTCAAAAATTGACTTTCGAATAATCTCGAAAAATTTAAATGTCTCTATCCTCCAAACCCTTGGACATGCATTGACGTGACTCTGACATGAAGTTAACATATACGTTCCCTCAACGTGACATAAGTTTTGTCTCTCAAATTCACACAGATCGGGAGATATTTGCCTTTTCAAAAATTGACATTTGAATAATCTCGAACAATTCAAATATCTCTATCCTCCAAACCCTTGGACATACTTTGACGTGACTCTGACATGAAGTTGACATATACGTTCCCTCAAAGTGACATAAGTTTTGTCTCTCAAATTCCTACAGATCGGGAGATATTTGCCTTTTCAAAAATTGACATTTGAATAGTCTCGAAAAATTAAAATGTCTCTATCCTCCAAACCCTTAGACATACATTGACGTGACTCTGACATGAAGTTAACATATACGTTCCCTCAACGTGACATAAGTTTTGTCTCTCAAATTCACACAGATCGGGAGATATTTGCCTTTTCAAAAATTGATTTTCGAATAATCTCGAAACATTCAAATGAGTCTATACTCAAAACCCTTGTACTTACATTGACGTGGCTCTGACATGAAGTTGGCATATACCTTCCCTCAAAGTGACATAAGGTTTGTCTCTCTGATTCCTACAGATCGATAGATATTTGCCTTTTCAAAAATTTACTTTCGAATAATCTCGAAAAATTGAAATGTCTCTATCCTTTCAAACCCTTGGACATACATTGACCAGACTCTGACATGAATTTGACATATACGTTCCCTCAAAGTGACATAAGGTTTGTCTCTCAGATTCGTACAGATCGGGAGATATTTGCCTTTTCAGAAATTGACACTCGAATAATATCGAAAAATTAAAATGTCTCTATCTTCCAAACCCTTGGTTATACATTGACGTGACTCTGACATGAAGTTGACATATACGTTCCCTCAAATTGACATAAGTTTTGTCTCTAAGATTAGTACAGATCGGGAGATATTTGCCTTTTCAAAAATTGACATTCGAATATTCTCGGAAAATTAAAATGTTTCTATCTTCCAAACCCTTGGACATACATTGACGTGACTCTGACATGAAGTTGACATATAAGTTCCCTCAAAGTGACATAAGTTTTGTCTCTCAGAATCGTACAGATCGGGAGATATTTGCTTTTTCAAAAATTGACACTCGAATAATATCGAAAAATTTAAATGTCTCTATCCTCCAAACCCTTGGACATACATTGACGTGACTCTGACATGAAGTTAACATATACGTTCCCTCAACGTGACATAAGTTTTGGCTGTCTAATTCCTACAGATCGGGAGATATTTGCCTTTTCAAAAATTGAGTTTCGAATAATCTCTAAAAATTAAAATGTCTCTATCCTCCATACCCTTGGACATACCGTGACCAGACTCTGACATGAAGTTGACATATACGCTCCCTCAAAGTGACATAAGTTTTGTCTCTCAGATTCCTACAGATCGGGAGATATTTGCCTTTTCAAAAATTGACATTTGAATAATCTCGAACAATTCAAATATCTCTAACCTCCAAACCCTTAGATATACTTTGACGTGACTCTGACACGAAGTTGACATACACGTTCCCTCAAAGTGACATAAGTTTTGTCTCTCAGATTCCTACAGATCGGGAGATATTTGCCTTTTCAAAATATGACTTTCGAATAATCTCGAAAAATTTAAATGTCTCTATCCTCCAAACCCTTAGACATACATTGACGTGACTCTGACATGATGTTGACATATACGGTCCCTCAAAGTGACATAAGTTTTGTCTCTCAGATTCGTACAGATCGGGAGATATTTGCCTTTTCAAAAATTGACACTCGAATAATATCGAAAAATTAAAATGTCTCTATCCTCCAAACCCTTGGACATACATTGACGTGACTCTGACATGAAGTTAACATATACGTTCCCTCAACGTGACATAAGTTTTGTCTCTCAAATACCTACAGATCGGGAGATATTTGCCTTTTCAAAAATTGACATTTGAATAATCTCGATAAATTCAAATATCTCTATCCTCCAAACCCTTGGACATACTTTGACGTGACTCTGACATGAAGTTGACATATACGTTCCCTCAAAGTGACATAAGTTTTGTCTCTCAGATTCCTACAGATCGGAAGATTTTTGCCCTTTCAAAAATTGACTTTCCAATAATCTCGAATAATTAAAATGTCTCTATCCTAGAAACCCTTAGACATACATTGACGTGACTCTAACATGAAGTTGACATACACGTTCCCTCATTGTGACATAAGGTTTGTCTCTCAGATTCGTACAGATCGGGAGATATTTGCCTTTTCAAAAATTGACACTCGAATAATATCGAAAAATTAAAATGTCTCTATCCTCCAAACCCTTGGACATACATTGACGTGGCTCTAACATGAAGTTGACATATACCTTACCTCAAAGTCACATAAGGTTTGTCTCTCAGATTCCTACAGATCGGTAGATATTTGCCTTTTCAAAAATTGACTTTCGAATAATCTCGAAAAATTTAAATGTCTCTATCCTCCAAACCCTTGGACATACATAGACGTGACTCTGACTTGAAGTTGACATATACGTTCCCTCAAAGTGACAAAAGTTTTGTCTCTCAGATTCCTACAGGTCGGGAGATATTTGCCTTTTCAAAAATTGACTTTCGAATAATCTCGAAAAATTGAAATGTCTCTATCCTTTCAAACCCTTGGACATACATTGACCAGACTCTGACATGAATTTGACATATACGTTCCCTCAAAGTGACATCAGGTTTGTCTCTCAGATTCCTACAGATCGGGAGATATTTGCCTTTTCAAAAATTGACTTTCGAATAATCTCGAAGAATTTAAATGTCTCTATCCTCCAAACCCTTGGACATACATTGACAAGACTCTGACATGAAGTTGACATATAAGTTCCCTCAAAGTGACATAAGTTTTGTCTCTCAGATTCGTACAGATCGGGAGATATTTGCCTTTTCAAAAATTGACACTCGAATAATATCGAAAAATTAAAATGTCTCTATCGTCCAAACCCTTTGACAAACATTGACGTGACTCTGACATGAAGTTGACATATACGTTCCCTCAAATTGACATAAGTTTTGTCTCTCAGATTCCTACACATCGGGAGATATTTGCTTTTAAAAAATTGACTTTCGAATAATATCGAAAAATTAAAATGTCTCTATCCTCCAAACCCTTGGACAAACATTGACGTGACTCTGACATGAAGTTGACATATAAGTTCCCTCAAAGTGACATAAGTTTTGTCTCTCAGATTCCTACATATCTGGAGATATTTGCATTTTCAAAAATTGACTTTCCAATATTCTCGGAAAATTAAAATGTTTCTATCTTCCAAACCCTTGGACATACATTGACGTGACTCTAACATGAGGTTGACATACACGTTCCCTCAAAGTGACATAAGGTAAGTGTCTCAGATTCCTACAGATCGGGAGATATTTGCCTTTTCAAAAATTGATTTTCGAATAATCTCGAAAAATTCAAATGAGTCTATACTCCAAACCCTTGGACTTACATTGACGTGGCTCTGACATGAAGTTGACATATACGTTCCCTCATAGTGACTTAAGTTTTGTCTCCCAGATTCCTACAGATCGGGAGATATTTGCCTTTTCAAAAATTGACATTTGAATAATCTCGAACAATTCAAATATCTCTATCCTTCAAACCCTTGGACATACTTTGACGTGACTCTAACATGAGGTTGACATACACGTTCCCTCAAAGTGACATAAGGTAAGTGTCTCAGATTCCTACAGATCGGTAGATATTTGCCTGTTCAAAAATTGATTTTCGAATAATCTTGAAACATTCAAATGAGTCTATACTCCAAACCCTTGTACTTACATTGACGTGGCTGTGACATGAAGTTGACATATACGTTCCCTCAAAGTGACATAAGTTTTGTCTCTCAGATTCCTACAGATCGGGAGATATTTGCCTTTTCAAAAATTGACTTTCGAATAATCTCGGAAAATTTAAATGTCTCTATCCTCCAAACAGTTAGACATACATTTACGTGACTCTGACATGAAGTTGACATATACTTTCCCTCAAAGTGACAGAAGTTTTGTCTCTCACATTCCTACAGATCAGGAGATATATGCCTTTTCACAAATTGACTTTCGAATAATCTCGAAAAATTAAAATGTCTCTATCCTCCAAACCCTTTTACATACATTGACGTGACTCTAACGTGAAGTTGACATATACTTTCCCTCAAAGTTACATCAGTTTTGACGCTCAGATTCATACAGATCGGGAGATATTTGCCTTTTCAAAAATTGACTTTAGAATAATCTCTAAAAATTAAAATGTCTCTATCCTCCAAACCCTTGGACATACATTGACGTGGCTCTAACATGAAGTTGACATATACGTTCCCTCAAAGTGACTTAAGTTTTGTCTCTCAGATTCCTACAGATCGGTAGATATTTGCCTTTTCAAAAATTGACTTTCGAATAATCTCGAAAAATTTAAATGTCTCTATCCTCCAAACCCTTGGACATACATAGACGTGACTCTGACATGAAGTTGACATATACGTTCCCTCAAAGTTACATAAGTTTTGTCTCGCAGATTCCTACAGATCGGGAGATATTTGCCTTTTCAAAAATTGACTTTCGAATAATCTCGAAAAATTGAAATGTCTCTATCCTTCCAAACCCTTGGACATACATTGACCAGACTCTGACATGAAGTTGACATATACGTTCCCTCAAAGTGACATAAGGTTTGTCTCTCAGATTCCTACAGATCGGGAGATATTTGCATTTTCAAAAATTGACTTTCGAATAATCTCGAAAAATTTAAATGTCTCTATCCTCCAAACCCTTGGAAATGCATTGACGTGACTCTGACATGAAGTTAACATATACGTTCCCTCAACGTGACATAAGTTTTGTCTCTCAAATTCACACAGATCGGGAGATATTTGCCTTTTCAAAAATTGACATTTGAATAATCTCGAACAATTCAAATATCTCTATCCTCCAAACCCTTGGACATACTTTGACGTGACTCTGACATGAAGTTGACATATACGTTCCCTCAAAGTGACATAAGTTTTGTCTCTCAAATTCCTACAGATCGGGAGATATTTGCCTTTTCAAAAATTGACATTTGAATAGTCTCGAAAAATTAAAATGTCTCTATCCTCCAAACCCTTAGACATACATTGACGTGACTCTGACATGAAGTTAACATATACGTTCCCTCAACGTGACATAAGTTTTGTCTCTCAAATTCACACAGATCGGGAGATATTTGCCTTTTCAAAAATTGATTTTCGAATAATCTCGAAACATTCAAATGAGTCTATACTCAAAACCCTTGTACTTACATTGACGTGGCTCTGACATGAAGTTGGCATATACCTTCCCTCAAAGTGACATAAGGTTTGTCTCTCTGATTCCTACAGATCGATAGATATTTGCCTTTTCAAAAATTTACTTTCGAATAATCTCGAAAAATTGAAATGTCTCTATCCTTTCAAACCCTTGGACATACATTGACCAGACTCTGACATGAATTTGACATATACGTTCCCTCAAAGTGACATAAGGTTTGTCTCTCAGATTCGTACAGATCGGGAGATATTTGCCTTTTCAGAAATTGACACTCGAATAATATCGAAAAATTAAAATGTCTCTATCTTCCAAACCCTTGGTTATACATTGACGTGACTCTGACATGAAGTTGACATATACGTTCCCTCAAATTGACATAAGTTTTGTCTCTAAGATTAGTACAGATCGGGAGATATTTGCCTTTTCAAAAATTGACATTCGAATATTCTCGGAAAATTAAAATGTTTCTATCTTCCAAACCCTTGGACATACATTGACGTGACTCTGACATGAAGTTGACATATAAGTTCCCTCAAAGTGACATAAGTTTTGTCTCTCAGAATCGTACAGATCGGGAGATATTTGCTTTTTCAAAAATTGACACTCGAATAATATCGAAAAATTTAAATGTCTCTATCCTCCAAACCCTTGGACATACATTGACGTGACTCTGACATGAAGTTAACATATACGTTCCCTCAACGTGACATAAGTTTTGGCTGTCTAATTCCTACAGATCGGGAGATATTTGCCTTTTCAAAAATTGAGTTTCGAATAATCTCTAAAAATTAAAATGTCTCTATCCTCCAAACCCTTGGACATACCGTGACCAGACTGTGACATGAAGTTGACATATACGCTCCCTCAAAGTGACATAAGTTTTGTCTCTCAGATTCCTACAGATCGGGAGATATTTGCCTTTTCAAAAATTGACATTTGAATAATCTCGAACAATTCAAATATCTCTAACCTCCAAACCCTTAGATATACTTTGACGTGACTCTGACACGAAGTTGACATACACGTTCCCTCAAAGTGACATAAGTTTTGTCTCTCAGATTCCTACAGATCGGGAGATATTTGCCTTTTCAAAATATGACTTTCGAATAATCTCGAAAAATTTAAATGTCTCTATCCTCCAAACCCTTAGACATACATTGACGTGACTCTGACATGATGTTGACATATACGTTCCCTCAAAGTGACATAAGTTTTGTCTCTCAGATTCGTACAGATCGGGAGATATTTGCCTTTTCAAAAATTGACACTCGAATAATATCGAAAAATTAAAATGTCTCTATCCTCCAAACCCTTGGACATACATTGACGTGACTCTGACATGAAGTTAACATATACGTTCCCTCAACGTGACATAAGTTTTGTTTCTCAAATACCTACAGATCGGGAGATATTTGCCTTTTCAAAAATTGACATTTGAATAATCTCGATAAATTCAAATATCTCTATCCTCCAAACCCTTGGACATACTTTGACGTGACTCTGACATGAAGTTGACATATACGTTCCCTCAAAGTGACATAAGTTTTGTCTCTCAGATTCCTACAGATCGGAAGATTTTTGCCCTTTCAAAAATTGACTTTCCAATAATCTCGAATAATTAAAATGTCTCTATCCTAGAAACCCTTAGACATACATTGACGTGACTCTAACATGAAGTTGACATACACGTTCCCTCATTGTGACATAAGGTTTGTCTCTCAGATTCGTACAGATCGGGAGATATTTGCCTTTTCAAAAATTGACACTCGAATAATATCGAAAAATTAAAATGTCTCTATCCTCCAAACCCTTGGACATACATTGACGTGACTCTGACATGAAGTTGACATACACGTTCCCTCAAAGTGACATAAGTTTTGTCTCTCAGATTCCTACAGATCGGGAGATATTTGTCTTTTCAAAATATGACTTTCGAATAATCTCGAAAAATTTAAATGTCTCTATCCTCCAAACCCTTAGACATACATTGACGTGACTCTGACATGATGTTGACATATACGTTCCCTCAAAGTGACATAAGTCTTGTCTCTCAGATTCCTACAGATCGGAAGATATTTGCCTTTACAAAAATTGAGTTTCGAATAATCTCTAAAAATTAAAATGTCTCTATCCTCCAAACCCTTTGACATACATTGACCACACTCTGACATGAAGTTAACATATACGTTCCCTCAACGTGACATAAGTTTTTTCTCTCAGATTCCTACAAATCGGGAGATATTTGAATTTTCAAAAATTGACATTTGAATAATATCGAGCAATTCAAATATCTCTATCCTACAAACCCTTGGACATACTTTGACGTGACTCTGACATGAAGTTGACATATACGTTCCCTCAAAGTGACATAAGTTTTGTCTCTCAGATTCCTACAGATCGGAAGATTTTTGCCCTTTCAAAAATTGACTTTCCAATAATCACGAATAATTAAAATGTCTCTATCCTAGAAACCCTTAGACATACATTGACGTGACTCTAACATGAAGTTGACATACACGTTCCCTCATTGTGACATAAGGTTTGTGTCTCAGATTTTTACAGATCGGGAGATATTTGAATTTTCAAAAATTGATTTTCGAATAATTTCGAAACATTCAAATGAGTCTATACTCCAAACCCTTGTACTTACATTGACGTTGCTCTGACATGAAGTTGACATATACGTTCCCTCAAAGTGACATAAGTTTTGTCTCTCAGATTCCTACAGATCGGGAGATATTTGTCTTTTCAATAATTGATTTTCGAATAATCTCGGAAAATTTAAATGTCTCTATCCTCCAAACAGTTAGACATGCGTTTTCGTGACTCTGAAATGAAGTTGACATACACTTTCATTAAAAAGTGACAGAAGGTTTGTCTCTCACATTCCTACAGATAGGGAGATATATGCCTTTTCACAAATTGACTTTCGAATAATCTCGAAAAATTGAAATGTCTCTATCCTCTAAACCCTTGGACATACATTGACAAGACTCTGACATGAAGTTAACATATAAGTTCCCTCAAAGTGACATAAGTTTTGTCTCTCAAATTCCTACACATCGGGAGATATTTGCCTTTTCAAAAATTGACTTTCGAATATTCTCGGAAAATTAAAATGTTTCTATCCTCCAAACCCTTGGACATACTTTGACGAGACTCTGACATGAAGTTGACATATACGTTCCCTCAAAGTGACATAAGTTTTGGCTCTCAGATTCGTACAGATCGGGAGATATTTGCCTTTTCAAAAATTGACACTCGAATAATATCGAAAAATTAAAATGTCTCTACCCTCCAAACCCTTGGACATACATTGACGTGACTCTGACATGAAGTTAACATATACGTTCCCTCAACGTGACATAAGTTTTGTCTCTCAAATTCCTACAGATCGGGAGATATTTGCTTTAAACTAATTGACTTTCGAATAATCTTGAAAAATTTAAATGTCTCTATCCTCCAAACCCTTGGACATACTTTGACGTGACTCTGACATGAAGTTGACATATACGTTCCCTCAAAGTGACATAAGTTTTGTCTCTCAAATTCCTACAGATCGGGAGATATTTGCCTTTTCAAAAATTGACATTTGAATAATCTCGAAAAATTAAAATGTCTCTATCCTCCAAACCCTTAGACATACATTGACGTGACTCTAACATGAAGTTGACATACACGTTCCCTCAAAGTGACATAAGGTTTGTCTCTCTGATATCTACAGATCGGGAGATATTTGCCTTTTCAAAAATTGACATTTGAATAATCTCGAAAAATTCAAATATCTCTATCCTCCAAATCCTTGACCATACTTTGACGTGACTCTGACATGAAATTGACATATACGTTCCCTCAAAGTGACATATGTCTTGTCTCTTAGATTCCTACAGATCGGAAGATATTTGCCTTTTCAAAAATTGAGTTTCGAATAATCTCTAAAAATTAAAATGTCTCTATCCTCCAAACTCTTGGACATACATTGACCAGACTCTGACATGAAGTTGACATATACGTTCCCTCAAAGTGACATAAGTTTTGTCTCTCAGATTCCTACAGATCGGGAGATATTTCCCTTTTCAAAAATTGACATTTGAATAATCTCGAACAATTCAAATATCTCTATCCTTCAAACCCTTGGACATACATAGACAAGACTCTGACATGAAGTTGACATATACGTTCCCTTAAAGTGACATAAGTTTTGTCTCTCAGATTCCTACAGATCGGGAGATATTTGCCTTTTCAAAAATTGACTTTCTAATAATCTCGAAAAATTTAAATGTCTCTATCCTCCAAACCCTTAGACATACGTTGACGTGACTCTGACATGAAGTTGACATACACGTTCCCTCAAAGTGACATAAGGTTTGTGTCTCAGATTCCTACAGATCGGGAGATATTTGCCTATTCAAATATTGACTTTCGAATAATCTCGAAAAATTAAAATGTCTCTATCCTCCAAACCCTTGGACATACATAGACTTGACTCTGACATGAAGTTGACATATAAGGTCCCACAAAGTGACATAAGTTTTGTTTCTCAGATTCCTACAGATCGGGAGATATTTGCCTTTTCAAAAATTGACATTCGAAAAATCTCGAAAAATTTAAATGTCTCTATCCTCCAAATCCTTGGACATACATTGACGTGACTCTGACATGAAGTTGACATATAAGGTCCCACAAAGTGACATAAGTTTTGTTTCTCAGATTCCTACAGATCGGGAGATATTTGCCTTTTCAAAAATTGACACTCGAATAATATCGAAAAATTAAAATGTCTCTACCCTCCAAACCCTTGGACATACATTGACGTGACTCTGACATGAAGTTAACATATACGTTCCCTCAACGTGACATAAGTTTTGTCTCTCAAATTCCTACAGATCGGGAGATATTTGCTTTAAACTAATTGACTTTCGAATAATCTTGAAAAATTTAAATGTCTCTATCCTCCAAACCCTTGGACATACTTTGACGTGACTCTGACATGAAGTTGACATATACGTTCCCTCAAAGTGACATAAGTTTTGTCTCTCAAATTCCTACAGATCGGGAGATATTTGCCTTTTCAAAAATTGACATTTGAATAATCTCGAAAAATTAAAATGTCTCTATCCTCCAAACCCTTAGACATACATTGACGTGACTCTAACATGAAGTTGACATACACGTTCCCTCAAAGTGACATAAGGTTTGTCTCTCTGATATCTACAGATCGGGAGATATTTGCCTTTTCAAAAATTGACATTTGAATAATCTCGAAAAATTCAAATATCTCTATCCTCCAAATCCTTTACCATACTTTGACGTGACTCTGACATGAAATTGACATATACGTTCCCTCAAAGTGACATATGTCTTGTCTCTTAGATTCCTACAGATCGGAAGATATTTGCCTTTTCAAAAATTGAGTTTCGAATAATCTCTAAAAATTAAAATGTCTCTATCCTCCAAACTCTTGGACATACATTGACCAGACTCTGACATGAAGTTGACATATACGTTCCCTCAAAGTGACATAAGTTTTGTCTCTCAGATTCCTACAGATCGGGAGATATTTGCCTTTTCAAAAATTGACATTTGAATAATCTCGAACAATTCAAATATCTCTATCCTTCAAACCCTTGGACATACATAGACAAGACTCTGACATGAAGTTGACATATACGTTCCCTTAAAGTGACATAAGTTTTGTCTCTCAGATTCCTACAGATCGGGAGATATTTGCCTTTTCAAAAATTGACTTTCTAATAATCTCGAAAAATTTAAATGTCTCTATCCTCCAAACCCTTAGACATACGTTGACGTGACTCTGACATGAAGTTGACATACACGTTCCCTCAAAGTGACATAAGGTTTGTGTCTCAGATTCCTACAGATCGGGAGATATTTGCCTATTCAAATATTGACTTTCGAATAATCTCGAAAAATTAAAATGTCTCTATCCTCCAAACCCTTGGACATACATAGACTTGACTCTGACATGAAGTTGACATATAAGGTCCCACAAAGTGACATAAGTTTTGTTTCTCAGATTCCTACAGATCGGGAGATATTTGCCTTTTCAAAAATTGACATTCGAAAAATCTCGAAAAATTTAAATGTCTCTATCCTCCAAATCCTTGGACATACATTGACGTGACTCTGACATGAAGTTGATATATACGTTCCCTCAAAGTGTCATAAGTTTTGACCCTCAGATTCCTACAGATCGGGAGATATTTGCCTTTTCAAAAATTGACTTTCGAATAATCTCGAAAAATTTAAATGTCTCTATCCTCCAAACCCTTGGACATACATTGACAAGACTCTGACATGAAGTTGACATATACGTTCCCTGAAAGTGACATAAGTTTTGTCTCTCAGATTCGTACAGATCAGGAGATATTTGCCTTTTCAAAAATTGACACTCGAATAATATCGAAAAATTAAAATGTTTCTATCCTCCAAACCCTTGGACATACATTTACGTCACTCTGACATGAAGTTGACATATACGTTCTCTCAAATTGTCATAAGTTTTGTCTCTCAGATTCCTACACATCGGGAGATATTTGCCTTTTCATAAATTGTCTTTCGAATATTCTCGGAAAATTAAAATGTTTCTATTCTCCAAACCCTCGGACATACATTGACGTGACTATGACATGAAGTTGACATATACGTTCCCTCAAAGTGACATAAGATTTGTCTCTCAGATTCCTACAGATCAGGAGATATTTGCCTTTTCAAAAATTGACTTTCGAATAATCTCGAAAAATTAAAATGTCTCTATCCTCTAAACCCTTGGACATACATTGACAAGACTCTGACATAAGGTTGACATATAAGTTCCCTCAAAGTGACATAAGTTTTGTCTCTAAGATTAGTACAGATCGGGAGATATTTGCCTTTTCATAAATTGACACTCGAATAATATCGAAAAATTAAAATGTCTCTATCCTCAAAACCCTTGGACATACATTGACGTGACTCTGACATGAAGTTAACATATACGTTCCCTCAACGTGACATAAGTTTTGTCTCTCAAATTCCTACAGATCGGGAGATATTTGCCTTTTCAAAAATTCACATTTGAATAATCTCGAAAAATTCAAATATCTCTATCCTCCAAACCCTTGGACATACTTTGACGAGACTCTGACATGAAGTTGACATATACGTTCCCTCAAAGTGACATAAGTCTTGTCTCTCAGATTCCTACAGATCGAAAGATATTTGCCTTTACAAAAATTGAGTTTCGAATAATCTCTAAAAATTAAAATGTCTCTATCCTCCAAACCCTTTGACATACATTGACCACACTCTGACATGAAGTTAACATATACGTTCCCTCAACGTGACATAAGTTTTGTCTCTCAGATTCCTACAGATCGGGAGATATTTGAATTTTCAAAAATTGACATTTGAATAATATCGAACAATTCAAATATCTCTATCCTCCAAACCCTTTACATACATTGACGTGACTCTGACATGAAGTTGACATATACGTTCCCTCAAAGTGACATCAGTTTTGTCTCTCAGATTCCTACAGATCGGAAGATTTTTGCCCTTTCAAAAATTGACTTTCCAATAATCTCGAAAAATTAAAATGTCTCTATCCTAGAAACCCTTAGACATACATTGACGTGACTCTAACATGAAGGTGACATACACGTTCCCTCAAAGTGACATAAGGTTTGTGTCTCAGATTTCTACAGATCGGGAGATATTTGCTTTTTCAAAAATTGATTTTCGAATAATTTCGAAACATTAAAATGAGTCTATACTCCAAACCCTTGTACTTACATTGACGTGGCTCTGACATGAAGTTGACATATACGTTCCCTCAAAGTGATATAAGTTTTGTCTCTCAGATTCCTACAGATCGGGAGATATTTGCCTTTTCAATAATTGATTTTCGAATAATCTCGGAAAATTTAAATGTCTCTATCCTCCAAACAGTTAGACATACGTTTTCGTGACTCTGACATGAAGTTGACATACACTTTCCCTCAAAGTGACAGAAGTATTGTCACTCACATTCCTACAGATAGGGAGATATATGCCTTTTCACAAATTGCCTTTCGAATAATCTCGAAAAATTAAAATGCCTCTATCCTCTAAACCCTTGGACATACATTGACAAGACTCTGACATGAAGTTGACATATAAGTTCCCTCAAAGTGACATAAGTTTTGTCTCTCAGATTCGTACAGATCGGGAGATATTTGCCTTTTCAAAAATTGACACTCGAATAATATCGAAAAATTAAAATGTTTCTATCCTCCAAACCCTTGGACATACTTTGACGTGACTCTGACATGAAGTTGACATATACGTTCCCTCAACGTGACATAAGTTTTGTCTCTCAAATTCCTACACATCGGGAGATATTTGCCTTTACAAAAATTGACTTTCGAATATTCTCGGAAAATTAAAATGTTTCTATCCTCCAAACCCTTGGACATACTTTGATGTGACTCTGACATGAAGTTGACATATACGTTCCCTCAAAGTGACATAAGATTTGTCTCTCAAATTCCTACAGATCGGGAGATATTTGCCTTTTCAAAAATTGAAATTTGAATAATCTCGAAAAATTAAAATGTCTCTATCCTCCAAACCCTTAGACATACATTAACGTGACTCTAACATGAAGTTGACATATAAGTTCCCTCAAAGTGACATAAGTTTTGTCTCTCAAATTCCTACAGATCGGGAGATATTTGCCTTTTCAAAGATTGACATTTGAATAATCTCGAACAATTCAAATATCTCTATCCTCCAAACCCTTGGACATACTTTGACGTGACTCTGACATGAAGTTGACATATACGTTCCCTCAAAGTGACATAAGTTTTGTCTCTCAAATTGCTACAGATCGGGAGATATTTGCCTTTTCAAAAATTGACATTTGAATAATCTCGAAAAATTAAAATGTCTCTATCCTCCAAACCCTTAGACATACATTGACGTGACTCTAACATGAAGTTGACATACACGTTCCCTCAAAGTGACATAAGGTGTGTGTCTCAGATTAATACAGATCGGGAGATATTTGCCTTTTCAAAAATTGACACTCGAATAATATCGAAAAATTAAAATGTTTCTATCCTCCAAACCCTTGGACATACTTTGACGTGACTCTGACATGAAGTTGACATATTCCTTCCCTCAAAGTGACATGAGGTTTGTCTCTCTGATTCCTATAGATCGGTAGATATTTGCCTTTTCAAAAATTGACATTTGAATAATCTCGAAAAATTCAAATATCTCTATCCTCCAAACCCTTGGACATACTTTGAAGTGACTCTGACATGAAGTTGACATATACGTTCCCTCAAAGTGTCATAATTTTTGTCTCTCAGATTCCTACAGATCGGAAGATTTTTGCCCTTTCAAAAATTGTCTTTCCAATAATCTCGAAAAATTAAAATGTCTCTATCCTAGAAACCATTAGACATACATTGACGTGACTCTAACATGAAGTTGACATACACGTTCCCTCAAAGTGACATAAGTTTTGTCTCTCAGATTCGTACAGATCGGGAGATATTTGCCTTTTCAAAAATTGACATTTGAATAATCTCGAACAATTCAAATATCTATATCCTTCAAACCCTAGGACATACATAGACAAGACTCTGACATGAAGTTGACATATACGTTCCCTTAAAGTGACATAAGTTTTGTCTCTCAGTTTCCTACAGATCGGGAGATATTTGCCTTTTCAAAAATTGACTTTCGCATAATCTCAAAAAATTAAAATGTCTCTATCCTCCAAACCCTTGGACATACAGAGACTTGACTCTGACATGAAGTTGACATATACGTTCCCTCATAGTTACATAAGTTTTGTCTTGCAGATTAGTACAGATTGGGAGATATTTGCCTTTTCAAGAATTGACTTTCGAATAATTTCGAAAAATTTAAATGTGTCTATCCTCCAAACCCTTGGACATACATTTACCAGAGTCTGACATGATGTTGACATATACGTTCCCTCAAAGTGACATAAGTTTTGTCTCTCAGATTCTTACAGATCGGGAGATATTTGCCTTTTCAAAAATTGACTTTCGAATAATCTCGAAAAATTGAAATGTCTCTATCCTCCAAACCCTTGGACATACATTGAAAAGACTCTGGCATAAAGTTGACATATACGTTCCCTTAAAATGACATAAGTTTTGTCTCTCAGATTCCTACAGATCGGGAGATATTTGCCTTTTCAAAAATTGACATTTGAATAATCTCGAACAATTCAAATATCTCTATCCTTCAAACCCTTGGACATACATAGACAAGACTCTGACATGAAGTTGACATATACGTTCCCTTAAAGTGACATAAGTTTTGTCTCTCAGATTCCTACAGATCGGGAGATATTTGCCTTTTCAAAAATTGACTTTCGCATAATCTCAAAATATTAAAATGTCTTTATCCTCCAAACCCTTGGACATACAGAGACTTGACTCTGACATGAAGTTGACATATACCTTTCCTCAAAGTGACATGAGGTTTGTCTCTCTGATTCCTATAGATCGGTAGATATTTGCCCTTTCAAAAATTGACTTTCGAATAATCTCGAAAAATTAAATGTCTCTATCCTCCAAACCCTTAGACATACATTGACGTGACTCTAACATGAAGTTGACATACACGTTCCCTCAAAGTGACATAAGGTTTGAGTCTCAGATTAATACAGATCGGTAGATATTTGCCTTTTCAAAAATTGATTTTCGAATAATCTCGAAACATTCAAATGAGTCTATACTCCAAACCCTTGTACTTACATTGACGTGGCTCTGACATGAAGTTGACATATACGTTCCCTCAAAGTGACATAAGTTTTGTCTCTCATATTCCTACAGATCGGGAGATATTTGCCTTTTCAAAAATTGACTATCGAATAATCTCGGAAAATTTAAATGTCTCTATCCTCCAAACAGTAAGACATACATTTTCGTGACTCTGACATGAAGTTGACATATACTTTCCCTCAAAGTGACAGACGTTTTGTCTCTCACATTCCTACAGATCGGGAGATATATGCCTTTTCACAAATTGACTTTCGAATAATCTCGAAAAATTAAAATGTCTCTATCCTCCAAACCCTTGGACATACATTGACGTGACTCTAACGTGAAGTTGACATATACTTTCCCTCAAAGTTACATAAGTTTTGACGCTCAGATTCATACAGATCGGGAGATATTTGCCTTTTCAAAAATTGACTTTAGAATAATCTCTAAAAATTAAAATGTCTCTATCCTCCAAACTCTTGGACATACATAGACAAGACTCTGACATGAAGTTGCCATATACGTTCCCTTAAAGTGACATACGTTTTGTCTCTCAGATTCCTACAGATCGGGAGATATTTGCCTTTTCAAAAATTGACTTTCTAATAATCTCGAAAAATTTAAATGTCTCTATCCTCCAAACCCTTAGACATACGTTGACGTGACTCTGACATGAAGTTCACATACACGTTCCCTCAAAGTGACATAAGGTTTGTGTCTCAGATTCCTACAGATCGGGAGATATTTGCCTATTCAAATATTGACTTTCGAATAATCTCGAAAAATTAAAATGTGTCTATCCTCCAAACCCTTGCACATACATTTACGTGACTTTGACATGAAGTTGACATATACGTTCCCTCAAATTGACATAAGTTTTGTCTCTCAGATTCCTACACATCGGGAGATATTTGCCTATTCAAATATTGACTTTCGAATAATCTCGAAAAATTAAAATGTGTCTATCCTCCAAACCCTTGCACATACATTTACGTGACTTTGACATGAAGTTGACATATACGTTCCCTCAAATTGACATAAGTTTTGTCTCTCAGATTCCTACAGATCGGAAGATTTTTGCCCTTTCAAAAATTGACTTTCCAATAATCTCGAAAAATTAAAATGTCTCTATCCTAGAAACAATTAGAATACATTGACGTGACTCTAACATGAAGTTACATACACGTTCCCTCAAAGTGACATAAGGTTTGTGTCTCAGATTCCTACAGATCGGGAGATATTTGCCTTTTCAAAAATTGATTTTCGAATAATTTCGAAACATTCAAATGAGTCTATAATCCAAACCCTTGTACTTACATTGACGTGGCTCTGACATGAAGTTGACATATACGTTCCCTCAAAGTGACATAAGTTTTGTCTCTCAGATTCCTACAGATCGGGAGATATTTGCCTTTTCAATAATTGATTTTCGAATAATCTCGGAAAATTTAAATGTCTCTATCCTCCAAACAGTTAGACATACGTTTTCGTGACTCTGACATGTAGTTGACATACACTTTCCCTCAAAGTGACAGAAGTTTTGTCTCTCACATTCCTACAGATAGGGTGATATATGCCTTTTCACAAATTGACTTTCGAATAATCTCGAAAAATTAAAATGTCTCTATCCTCCAAACCCTTGGACATACATTGACGTGACTCTAACGTCAAGTTGACATATACTTTCCCTCAAAGTTACATAGGTTTTGACGCTCAGATTCCTACAGATCGGGAGATATTTGCCTTTTCAAAAATTGACTTTAGAATAATCTCTAATAATTAAAATGTCTCTATCCTCCAAACCCTTGGATATACATTGACGTGGCTCTGACATGAAGTTGACATATACGTTACCTCAAGGTGACATAAGTTTTGTCTCTCAGATTCCTACAGATCGGGAGATATTTGCCTTTTCAAAATTTGTCTTTCGATTAATCTCGAAAAATTTAAATGTCTCTATCCTCCAAACCCTTGGACATACATAGACGTGACTCTAACGTCAAGTTGACATATACTTTCCCTCAAAGTTACATAAGTTTTGTCTCTCAGATTCCTACAGGTCGGGAGATATTTGCCTTTTCAAAAATTGACTTTCGAATAATCTCGAAAAATTAAAATGTCTCTATCCTCCAAACCCTTTGACATACTATGACGTGGCTCTGACATGAAGTTGACATATACGTTCCCTCATAGTTACATAAGATTTGTCTCGCAGATTCCTACAGATCGGGAGATATTTGCCTTTTCAAAAATTGACTTTCGAATAATCTCGAAAAATTGAAATGTATCTATCCTTTCAAACCCTTAGACATACATTGACCAGACTCTGACATGAAGTTGACATATACGTTCCCTCAAAGTGACATAAGGTTTGTCTTTCAGATTACTACAGATCGGGAGATATTTGCCTTTTCAAAAATTGACTTTGGAATAATCTCGAAAAATTTAAATGTGTCTATCCTCCAAACCCTTGCACATACATTTACGTGACTTTGACATGAAGTTGACATATACGTTCCCTCAAATTGACATAAGTTTTGTCTCTCAGATTCCTACACATCGGTAGATATTTGCCTTTTCATAAATTGACTTTCGAATATTCTCGGAAAATTAAAATGTTTCTATCCTCCAAACACTCGGACATACATTGACGTGACTCTGACATGAAGTTGACATATACGTTCCCTCAAAGTGTCATAAGATTTGTCTCTCAGATTCCTACAGATCTGGAGATATTTGCCTTTTCAAAAATTGACTTTCGAATAATCTCGAAAAATTAAAATGTCTCTATCCTCTAAACCCTTGGACATACATTGACAAGACTCAGACATGAAGTTGACATATAAGTTCCCTCAACGTGACATAAGTTTTGTCTCTAAGATTAGTACAGATCGGGAGATATTTGCCTTTTCATAAATTGACACTCGAATAATATCGAAAAATTAAAATGTCTCTATAATCAAAACCCTTGGACATACATTGACATTACTCTGACATGAAGTTAACATATACGTTCCCTCAACGTGACATAAGTTTTGTCTCTCAAGTTCCTACAGATCGGGAGATATTTGCCTTTTAAAAAATTGACATTTGAATAATCTCGATAAATTCAAATATCTCTATCCTCCAAACCCTTGGACATACTTTGACGTGACTCTGACATGAAGTAGACATATACGTTCCCTCAAAGTGACATAAGTCTTGTCTCTCAGATTCCTACGGATCGGAAGATATTTGCCTTTTACAAAAATTGAGTTTCGAATAATCTCTAAAAATTAAAATGTCTCTATCCTCCAAACCCTTTGACATACATTGACCAGACTCTGACATGAAATTGACATATACGTTCCCGCAAAGTGACATAAGTTTTGTCTCTCACATTGATACAGATCGGGAGATATATGCCTTTTCAAAATTGACTTTCGAATAATCTCGAAAAATTAAAATGTCCCTATCCTCCAAACCCTTTGACATACATTGACGTGACTCTAACGTGAAGTTGACATATACTATCCCTCAAAGTTACATAAGTTTTGACGCTCAGATTCCTACAGATCGGGAGATATTTGCCTTTTCATAAATTGTTTTTCGAATATTCTCGGAAAATTAAAATGTTTCTATTCTCCAAACCCTCAGACATACATTGACGTGACTCTGACATGAAGTTGACATATACGTTCCCTCAAAGTGACATAAGATTTGTCTCTCAGATTCCTACAGATCAGGAGATATTTGCCTTTTCAAAAATTGACTTTCGAATAATCTCGAAAAATTAAAATGTCTCTATCCTCTAAACCCTTGGACATACATTGACAAGATTCTGACATGAAGTTGACATTTAAGTTCCATCAAAGTGACATAAGTTTTGTCTCTAAGATTAGTTCAGATCGGGAGATATTTGCATTTTCATAAATTGACACTCGAATAATATCGAAAAATTAAAATGTCTCTATCCTCAAAACCCTTGGACATACATTGACGTGACTCTGACATGAAGTTAACATATACGTTCCCTCAACGTGACATAAGTTTTCTCTCTCAAATTCCTACAGATCAGTAGATATTTGCCTTTTCAAAAATTGACATTTGAATAATCTCGAAAAATTCAAATATCTCTATTCTCCAAACCCTTGGACATACTTTGACGTGACTCTGACATGATGTTGACATATACGTTCCCTTAAAGTGACATAAGTCTTGTTTCTCAGATTCCTACAGATCGGAAGATATTTGCCTTTACAAAAATTGAGTTTCGAATAATCTCTAAAAATTAAAATGTCTCTATCCTCCAAACCCTTTGACATACATTGACCACACTCTGACATGAAGTTAACATATACGTTCCCTCAACGTGACATAAGTTTTGTCTCTCAGATTCCTATAGATCGGGAGATATTTGCCTTTTCAAAAAATGACATTTGAATAATATCGAACAATTCAAATATCTCTATCCTCCAAACCCTTGGACATACTTTGACGTGACTCTGACATGAAGTTGACATATACGTTCCCTCAAAGTGACATAAGTTTTGTCTCTCAGATTCCTACAGATCGGAAGATTTTTGCCCTTTCAAAAATTGACTTTCCAATAATCTCGAAAAATTAAAATGTCTCTATCCTAGAAACCCTTAGACATACATTGACGTGACTCTAACATGAAGTTGACATACACGTTCCCTCAAAGTGACATAAGGTTTGTGTCTCAGATTCCTACAGATCGGGAGATATTTGCCTTTTCAAAAATTGATTTTCGAATAATTTCGAAACATTCAAATGAGTCTATACTCGAAACCCTTGTACTTACATTGACGTGGCTCTGACATGAAGTTGACATATACGTTCCCTCAAAGTGACATAAGTTTTGTCTCTCAGATTCCTACAGATCGGGAGATATTTGCCTTTACAATAATTGATTTCCGAATAATCTCGGAACATTTAAATGTCTCTATCCTCCAAACAGTTAGACATACGTTTTCTTGACTCTGACATGAAGTTGACATACACTTTCCCTCAAAGTGACAGAAGTTTTGCGCCGACACATTCCTACAGATAGGGAGATATATGCATTTTCACAAATTGACTTTCGAAAAATCTCGAAAAATTAAAATGTCTCTATCCTCCAAACCCTTGGACATACATTGACGTGACTCTAACATCAAGTTGACATATACGTTCCCTCAAAGTGACATAAGTTTTGTCTCTCAGATTCCTACAGATCGGGAGATATTTGCCTTTACAATAATTGATTTCCGAATAATCTCGGAACATTTAAATGTCTCTATCCTCCAAACAGTTAGACATACGTTTTCTTGACTCTGACATGAAGTTGACATACACTTTCCCTCAAAGTGACAGAAGTTTTGCGCCGACACATTCCTACAGATCGGGAGATATTTGCCTTTTCAAAAATTGACTTTAGAATAATCTCTAATAATTAAAATGTCTCTATCCTCCAAACAGATAGACATACATTGACTTGGCTCTGACATGAAGTTGACATATACGTTACTTCAAGGTGACATAAGTTTTGTCTCTCAGATTCCTACAGATCGGGAGATATTTGCCTTTTCAAAATTTGTCTTTCGAATAATCTCGAAAAATTTAAATGTCTCTATCCTCCAAACCCTTGGACATACATAGACGTGACTCTAACGTCAAGTTGACATATACTTTCCATCAAAGTTACATAAGTTTTGTCTCTCAGATTCCTACAGGTCGGGAGATATTTGCCTTTTCAAAAAATTACTTTCGAATAATCTCGAAAAATTAAGATGTCTCTATCCTCCAAACCCTTTGACATACATTGACGTGGCTCTGACATGAAGTTGACATACACGTTCCCTCAAAGTGATATAAGATTTGTCTCTCAGATTCCTACAGATCAGGAGATATTTGCCTTTTCAAAAATTGACTTTCGAATAATCTCTAATAATTAAAATGTCTCTATCCTCCAAACAGATAGACATACATTGACTTGGCTCTGACATGAAGTTGACATATACGTTACTTCAAGGTGACATAAGTTTTGTCTCTCAGATTCCTACAGATCGGGAGATATTTGCCTTTTCAAAATTTGTCTTTCGAATAATCTCGAAAAATTTAAATGTCTCTATCCTCCAAACCCTTGGACATACATAGACGTGACTCTAACGTCAAGTTGACATATACGTTCCCTCATAGTTACAAAAGTTTTGTCTCGCAGATTCCTACACATCGGGAGATATTTGCCTTTTCATAAATTGACTTTCGAATATTCTCGGAAAATTAAAATGTTTCTATCCTCCAAACACTCGGACATACATTGACGTGACTCTGACATGAAGTTGACATACACGTTCCCTCAAAGTGATATAAGATTTGTCTCTCAGATTCCTACAGATCAGGAGATATTTGCCTTTTCAAAAATTGACTTTCGAATAATCTCGAAAAATTAAAATGTCTCTATCCTATAAAGCCTTGGACATACATTGACAAGACTCAGACATGAAGTTGACATATAAGTTCCCTCAAAGTGACATAAGTTTTGTCAATAAGATTAGTACAGATCGGGAGATATTTGCCTTTTCATAAATTGACACTCGAATAATATCGAAAAATTAAAATGTCTCTATCCTCAAAACCCTTGGACATACATTGACGTGACTCTGACATGAAGTTAACATATACGTTCCCTCAAAGTGACATAAGTTTTGTCTCTCAAATTCCTACAGATCGGGAGATATTTGCCTTTTCAAAAATTGACATTTGAATAATCTCGATAAATTCAAATATCTCTATCCTCCAAACCCTTGGACATACCTTGACGTGACTCTGACATGAAGTTGACATATACGTTCCCTCAAAGTGACATAAGTCTTGTCTCTGAGATTCCTACGGATCGGAAGATATTTGCCTTTACAAAAATTGAGTTTCGAATAATCTCTAAAAATTAAAATGTCTCTATCCTCCAAACCCTTGGACATACATTGACCAGACTCTGACATGAAGTTGACATATACGTTCCCTCAAAGTGACATAAGTTTTGCTCTCAGATTCCTACAGATCGGGAGATATTTGCCTTTTCAAAAATTGACATTTGAATAATCTCGAACAATTCAAATATCTCTATCCTCCAAACCTTTGGATATACTTTGACGTGACTCTGACATGAAGTTGACATATACGTTCCCTCAAAGTGAGATAAGTTTTGTCTCTCAGATTCCTACAGATCGGAAGATTTTTGCCTTTTCAAAAATTGACTTTCGAATAATCTCGAAAAATTAAAATGTCTCTATCCTCCAAACCCTTAGACATACATTGACGTGACTCTAACATGAAGTTGACATACACGTTCCCACAAAGTGACATAAGGTTTGTGTCTAGGATTAATACAGATCGGGAGATATTTGCCTTTTCAAAAATTGATTTTCGAATAATCTTGAAACATTCAAATGAGTCTATACTCCAAACCCTTGTACTTACATTGACGTGGCTCTGACATGAAGTTGACATATACGTTCCATCAAAGTGACATAAGTTTTGTCTCTCAGATTCCTACAGATCGGGAGATATTTGCCTTTTCAATAATTGACTTTCGAATAATCTCGGAAAATTTAAATGTCTCTATCCTCCAAACAGTTAGACATACATTTTCGTGACTCTGACATGAAGCTGACATATACTTTCCCTCAAAGTGACAGAAGTTTTGTCTCTCACATTCCTACAGATCGGGAGATATATGCCTTTTCACAAATTGACTTTCGAATAAATTCGAAAAATTAAAATGTCTCTATCCTCCAAACCCTTGGACATACATTGACGTGACTCTAACGTGAAGTTGACATATACTTTCCCTCAAAGTTACATAACTTTTGACGCTCAGATTCCTACAGATCGGGAGATATTTGCCTTTTCAAAATTTGACTTTCGAATAATCTCGAAAAATTTAAATGTCTCTAACCTCCAAACCCTTTGACATACTTTGACGTGACTCTGACATGAAGTTGACATATACGTTCCCTCAAAGTGACATAAGTTTTGTCTCTCAGATTCCTACAGATCGGTAGATATTTGCCTTTTCAAAAATTGACATTCGAATAATCTCGAAAAATTTAAAAATCTCTATCCTCCAAACCCTTGGACATACACAGACGTGACTCTGACATGAAGTAGACATATACGTTCCCTCAAAGTGACATAAGTATTGTCTCTCAGATTCCTACAGGTCGGGACATATTTGCCTTTTCAAAAATTGACTTTCGAATAATCTCGAAAAATTAAAATGTCTCTATCCTCCAAACCCTTTGACATAAATTGACGTGGCTCTGACATGAAGTTGACATATACGTTCCCTCATAGTTACATAAGTTTTGTCTCGCAGATTCCTACAGATCGGGAGATATTTGCCTTTACAAAAATTGACTTTCGAATAATCTCGAAAAATTGAAATGTCTCTATCCTTTCAAACCCTTGGACATACATTGACCAGACTCTGACATGAAGTTGACATATACGTTCCCTCAAAGTGACATAAGATTTGTCACTGAGATTCCTACAGATCGTGAAATATTTGCCTTTTCAAAAATTGACTTTCGAATAATCTCGAAAAATTTAAATGTCTCTATCCTCTAAACCCTTGGACATACATTGACAAGACTCAGACATGAAGTTGACATATAAGTTCCCTCAAAGTGACATAAGTTTTGTCTCTAAGATTAGTACAGATCGGGAGATATTTGCCTTTTCATAAATTGACACTCGAATAATATCGAAAAATTAAAATGTCTCTATCCTCAAAACCCTTGAACATACATTGACATGACTCTGACATGAAGTTAACATATACGTTCCCTCAACGTGACATAAGTTTTGTCTCTCAAGTTCCTACAGATCGGGAGATATTTGCCTTTTCAAAAATTGACATTTGAATAATCTCGATAAATTCAAATATCTCCATCCTCCAAACCCTTGCACATACTTTGACGTGACTCTGACATGAAGTAGACATATACGTTCCCTCAAAGTGACATAAGTCTTGTCTCTCAGATTCCTACGGATCGGAAGATATTTGCCTTTACAAAAATTGAGTTTCGAATAATCTCTAAAAATTAAAATGTCTCTATCCTCCAAACCCTTTGACATACATTGACCAGACTCTGACATGAAGTTGACATATACGTTCCCTCAAAGTGACATAAGTTTTGTCTCTCACATTGATACAGATCGGGAGATATATGCCTTTTCAAAATTGACTTTCGAATAATCTCGAAAAATTAAAATGTCTCTATCCTCCAAACCCTTTGACATACATTGACGTGACTCTAACGTGAAGTTGACATATACTTTCCCTCAACGTTACATCAGTTTTGACGCTCAGATTCCTACAGATCGGGAGATATTTGCCTTTTCATAAATTGACTTTCGAATATTCTCGGAAAATTAAAATGTTTCTATTCTCCAAACCCTCGGACATACATTGACGTGACTCTGACATGAAGTTGACATATACGTTCCCTCAAAGTGACATAAGATTTGTCTCTCAGATTCCTACAGATCAGGAGATATTTGCCTTTTCAAAAATTGACTTTCGAATAATCTCGAAAAATTAAAATGTCTCTATCCTCTAAACCCTTGGACATACATTGACAAGACTCTGACATGAAGTTGACATATAAGTTCCATCAAAGTGACATAAGTTTTGTCTCTAAGATTAGTTCAGATCGGGAGATATTTGCATTTTCATAAATTGACACTCGAATAATATCGAAAAATTAATATGTCTCTATCCTCTAAACCCTGCGACATACATTGACGTGACTCTGACATGAAGTTAACATATACGTTCCCTCAACGTGACATAAGTTTTGTCTCTCAAATTCCTACAGATCAGGAGATATTTGCCTTTTCAAAAATTGACATTTGAATAATCTCGAAAAATTCAAATATCTCTATTCTCCAAACCCTTGGACATACTTTGACGTGACTCTGACATGATGTTGACATATACGTTCCCTTAAAGTGACATAAGTCTTGTTTCTCAGATTCCTACAGATCGGAAGATATTTGCCTTTACAAAAATTGAGTTTCGAATAATCTCTAAAAATTAAAATGTCTCTATCCTCCAAACCCTTTGACATACATTGACCACACTCTGACATGAAGTTAACATATACGTTCCCTCAACGTGACATAAGTTTTGTCTCTCAGATTCCTACAGATCGGGAGATATTTGCCTTTTCAAAAAATGACATTTGAATAATCTCGAACAATTCAAATATCTCTATCCTCCAAACCCTTGGACATACTTTGACGTGACTCTGACATGAAGTTGACATATACGTTCCCTCAAAGTGACATAAGTTTTGTCTCTCAGATTCCTACAGATCGGAAGATTTTTGCCCTTTCAAAAATTGACTTTCCAATAATCTCGAAAAATTAAAATGTCTCTATCCTAGAAACACTTAGACATACATTGACGTGACTCTAACATGAAGTTGACATACACGTTCCCTCAAAGTGACATAAGGTTTGTGTCTCAGATTCCTACAGATCGGGAGATATTTGCCTTTTCAAAAATTGATTTTCGAATAATTTCGAAACATTCAAATGAGTCTATACTCCAAACCCTTGTACGTACATTGACGTGGCTCTGACATGAAGTTGACATATACGTTCCCTCAAAGTGACATAAGTTTTGTCTCTCAGATTCCTACAGATCGGGAGATATTTGCCTTTACAATAATTGATTTCCGAATAGTCTCGGAACATTTAAATGTCTCTATCCTCCAAACAGTTAGACATACGTTTTCTTGACTCTGACATGAAGTTGACATACACTTTCCCTCAAAGTGACAGAAGTTTTGCGCCGACACATTCCTACAGATAGGGAGATATATGCATTTTCACAAATTGACTTTCGAATAATCTCGAAAAATTAAAATGTCTCTATCCTCCAAACCCTTGGACATACATTGACGTGACTCTAACGTCAAGTTGACATATACTTTCCATCAAAGTTACATAAGTTTTGACGCTCAGATTCCTACAGATCGGGAGATATTTGCCTTTTCAAAATTTGTCTTTCGAATAATTTCGAAAAATTTAAATGTCTCTATCCTCCAAACCCTTGGACATACATAGACGTGACTCTAACGTCAAGTTGACATATACTTTCCATCAAAGTTACATAAGTTTTGTCTCTCAGATTCCTACAGGTCGGGAGATATTTGCCTTTTCAAAAAATTACTTTCGAATAATCTCGAAAAATTAAGATGTCTCTATCCTCCAAACCCTTTGACATACATTGACGTGGCTCTGACATGAAGTTGACATATACGTTCCCTCATAGTTACATAAGTTTTGTCTCGCAGATTCCTACACATCGGGAGATATTTGCCTTTTCATAAATTGACTTTCGAATATTCTCGGAAAATTAAAATGTTTCTATCCTCCAAACACTCGGACATACATTGACGTGACTCTGACATGAAGTTGACATACACGTTCCCTCAAAGTGATATAAGATTTGTCTCTCAGATTCCTACAGATCAGGAGATATTTGCCTTTTCAAAAATTGACTTTCGAATAATCTCGAAAAATTAAAATGTCTCTATCCTATAAACCCTTGTTCATACATTGACAAGACTCAGACATGAAGTTGACATATAAGTTCCCTCAAAGTGACATAAGTTTTGTCTCTAAGATTAGTACAGATCGGGAGATATTTGCCTTTTCATAAATTGACACTCGAATAATATCGAAAAATTAAAATGTCTCTATCCTCAAAACCCTTGGACATGCATTGACGTGACTCTGACATGAAGTTAACATATACGTTCCCTCAAAGTGACATAAGTTTTGTCTCTCAAATTCCTACA